>NW_026571207.1:17406801-17562702 GCF_026225935.1 Boleophthalmus pectinirostris
AACTTAAAGGTGCACTGTGTAGCTTTTTTAGTGGAAGGTCCGGCATCTGCTTGTCTCCATGGAGATGTAATGTCTTTGCCTTGAATGATATATAGTATTTAAATACACACAGGTGGCATACCTCTCCACCAGAAAAGCTTAATATAGTGTACCTTTAAATATTTGATCTATTTCCTACATAACATAAAAAGAGCACAGTTAATTAATCCTGACATCGCTGCTAGCAATACAGGAAGCAATTATGAAGTGTTTGTACGGGGGCTATAGGCTATTTAAAACATATAAGCGAGTTAACAATGGCAAAATAGAGAACAAAAGGCATTGTTCTGGTAGGCTGTAGTTTGTTGTCAATTTAGATCAAAATGCAGAAAATGTCTTCTTAGACAGCTATTGTTTTCATGTCTTAAGTTGTAGACATGTTAAATGCAACCTAAACAACTAATGTGGTGGTTACAGCAAATTACACCTAATTAAGTGTGCTTCTTTTGATGAGCAGACAAACAGTTTTGTTGTCTTAAATTGCATTACAGACAAAGATACAAAAGTTTGTTCCAAATTTAAATATCAGTATTAAGTTAAGACGCATGTACACACATGCATGTATGCTGTGATATGGCATAGAATGAGCATTTTGGGAAAGGGCATTTTTTTTCTTGTGGAGTGTACCATACTTCATACAAGCATTATGTACTTAAACTTTTATTCTTCCAAGTCACAATAACAAAATGTACTATAATGTAGGGTAAACACTGACATATATTTTACTTTGGAAATTATTTACCTCAAGCAGAACAAAGTTAAAGAATTGAAACATTAATCTTCGAGTTATTAGACCTCCTACTTTCTAAGTTGCCACTACAGTGACTGCATTTCTTAGGTAAAAATAACGATTATCCGGAGTTGGGTAGAGGCTGGAGAAATATCTGGAAATATTTACTTACCACTGGTAGGACCCAGGGACATAACACATGTGGTAGTATTGTCTATTCAAGTCCACCCATACGAAGAGTCTATAGATTGATTTCATATTTTTAAGTACCAAAGCCAAACAGGCTGGTCAACGTATGATGAGAGGTGTATAACTGAATGCTTCAATGAGGCACTGACCAAGGAAATATATGATGATATGATATATGTTAGACAAGGTCAAAGTTTGAAAAATGTCTATTAAAATCCAGTATGTTTGACTATCATGCAATCAATTTATTAATGCTGTTTACAAGGTCATCTTGCTCTGAGCCTCAGAAATGACTAAATTTCAATTTTCCCCAGATTGTGACGTCACAGATAGAAAACTTTCACTGTTTTTAAGTTAATAAAATCTGAGTATGTCCTGCCATTAAATTGCGTTAATTACAACTGAGGATTATAGTGTCCCGGTCATGTTGATTAAATAGCTTGTTATTTTATATGGTTCAGGCCCAATGCTCCAAGTAGGTGGCATTCTAATGCCAAATCCAAGCAGAGGGAACATAACTGACGTGAAAAAAAAAAATGTTTTCTGCACATATAGGTACTCAAAAGCATTTTAAAAGGCCAGTAACAACACAAATAATACATAATATGTGCACTTTAAGACCCTCATTTCACTTGTTGATGTCCATTATAGATTGCACACGTGTATACATCCACTTCCTGTGTCCTCTGCTCTCCATTTCAACACTGGTATGACTCACCTCTGAGCCATCTCCTCTGTCCTTGTTAAATATTTCATGCTAGAGGTAAAGCAGTCATTATTTCCACTTTAATAAGCTCTGATCATTCTCACGTGGCAGCCCCCGATGTGTTGATGGCGGGAGAGGTTGCCCAGGCGATGCATATCAAACCTGCGAACCTTGGCTTGCTTGTCTTTAATGGGGTCTTGAGGGGGTGGGGCTAATTCACACTGGCAGTCACATCAGGAAACAAGATGGAGCCACTTCAGAGAGCACCCACCTGTCCATCAGATTGCAGAGAGGGTCCCCGTGGTTAAAGGAACAATAGGAAAAAATACAATGAATTACAATTGTAATATTAAAATGCAGTTAAATACAAAATGTGTGCACCTCAGAACTGTGAGTCTGTGTGAGGTTTGCACATTAATCTTAAGAAAGTTTATACAAATAGGGACTTTATTTTGGAAATTTCTCTGTGATTTTACTTCAGCTAAATTGAGCTGAGTTTTAAGTGAATTTGAGATTTTCCCTGTATTTCAGGGTTTATAATTGATTCCAAACAGTGCAAAATCTTTCACTTGTACTGCAAAATGACAGGGTGTTAAAATAAGTGAAAAACATTTTTGCAGGAAACTTTGAGAGCTCGTACCTTTTCAGATGTAAATCACTCCCTACTTCTTTGGCTCCAGCTGTTTTGACAGATTCTGCACCTGAGAAAGAAAGGTGTAAAGCAACACTGCAGCACATGGCATTCACTTGAGTTCGCACTGTAGATTCTAATAGCGTTGAGCAGGACTGTAAATGGGCACAATAAGCCACAATAAGCCACTTGTGTATAATTAAAGATTAACCTAAAGTGGAGTTGTCAAGGCACTCTCAATCTGTAGAAGCAGAGAGCGATGATGTTGGAAAGGCTTTTTAGTTGTTATAAAATGTGTTTTCACGGGGTCTTCTGCAGACAAAGTTCACTTGTGTCACTCCTCCTGTCTGCTGCATGGAGCTATTATCAAAGCAGCCCTTCTGCTACAGCTGTGATCTCTTTAAAATGGTTTGCTTTGATACAACAAACATGTATTCACTTTCATTTTGTAAAACACTCAAACTAATGTTAACATTACTGTTAGTATTTTCAACCATGGCAGGGGGAATTAAAATTCTTGCAGCTTTCCAAAAGTCGGTGCAAATTCAGATTCAGAATAGAAACAATTTTCTCGCACCATTAGCCGAAAGTCCTTTCTTATCTAAATCCCATGTTTGCAAAATTAAATGCAAGACTTTTTTGTTTAATTTGACTCCAAACACAAAAAGGAGTGAAAAAACTGGAAACTCCGTTTAGTTCATTTATCTCAAATTAGAGCTAGTACCATGGTAGAATACTTATCACATATACAAGTTAAAAACACAGCTTCTTTTATCAAGCCTTTAGTGTTAAACCACATTTTAAAATTGGGTAGATCGTTTTTTTTTTAAGATTAAACATCAGTAATCACATATGGTTCAGTGTTGAATTGTGTAAATATACATTTTATAACGTGCATTTTAAATTTGTGGGTTTTGCTGAGTGTGAATGAAAGACTTTTACAGTAGTGGCCAAATTTCACAAATAATTATTGAAATAAAATAGCATTGTTCTGCCTTACCCAAGACAGCAATACTGATCAATCATGTTTCCATCTTAACATTCAGTAAAATACTTTTAAATAAACAAGTGAAGTCATAGATATTATTATTATGAAATAATGTATTTATTCAGAAACCCATGCAAATAGATACATACAATAAGTACATTACATATTTACAAGCTGACCTTTACGATCCAGCTTGATGATAAAAGCGCCTTGTAGCCACCCAGGGCACTGTGACCTTCTGCTCCTGAATCTGTTCAAATGAGCATGCAAAGGTAATTTACTTTGGGCATTGTATTTCAAAATGACACAATAATCACACGGGACTGCCTTGTAATTACCCACAAACATATGTTGTTAGCAGAGATACAGAGACGTTCTCCTCTATGCCCAGGTGCATTTGTGAATAAAAGGGCATGGTTGGACTTTATATTGAGGAGGATCATATACTGTGTGTGTGTGTGTGTGAGTGTGTGTGTGTGAGTGTAGATTCACATTAAGCTCATGGCATATAGTCCTGTTTACATCATGCTCATTATTGTTCTGGGCCGGCCATCTCACCAGGGGATTCTGCCTTTCTATAAATTTATCCTCTGTCATAACTGGTTCACTTCAGCAACGCTCTGCAAATGAAATCAAGCCAACTGGAAATAAGATGTGATAATGATTTTATAGAATGGTTTTAGAAAATGTCCATATTGCTTTTTAAAGGGCCCATTGCATATTTAGTCTAGTTTCTTCTCTCACACACAAAGCACTCTGCTCCACTGTACTCCACTGTGTTTTTAAACTCCGTACACCATCAGTAGAATCATTTGGTTAATTTCTGCCCTGGAATTGCCAATCTCTACTGAAATAAAGGTAATAGAAGCTGTTAACTTGAAAACTACTACTGCATGACATCACAATGTGGAACAAAGCATTTTGAGCATTGGAGATGTAGACAGACTAATAATAAAGGGCTTCTCTGACATTTATTAATGAAACAAAACACAACATTACAAGTCTCACACCTTTAAATTGTGTGAGACATGTAAATCTACAGGTTTCAAGTGATGTAATTATAGGATAGTTGCCATAAACAATTTTTAATGGTCTAAAACCGTCTAAACACACCAAAAACATTAAAATCCTCATCCATCAATATTTCTTCTGCTTCTTTTTGAAGAAATATGTACTTGTAATCTTTCATAACAACAAACCCTGGCAACCACAGAAAGGAATCTTATTACCTGTTTCACAGAAAGCTTTCCCTACATAAAAATAAGAAAAAACTCAAAGTGAAACTAGCAAATATCCCTTTAAGCTTTGTAATTTTTAGATTTGGTGTTCCCCATTGCAGCTGAACCCAGTTTAAATCAGGACTTTTTATCTCATTAGACATGATAAATTCCAAGCTATTTTTAATTCATGACCACTTTGAGCTGAGATTATCTGCAGAGGGGCAGCCGGGCGGGGAGTCATTGTGGACCTGTAGCTGTTGTAAACCAGTTTTTGTTTTTTTGTTTTTTTTCCAGTGGCAGAACCTTGAATAGCTCACAGGTGCTGCTGGCTTGTATATGGCAGGAGGAAAAAACGGACCGTAAAAAACATGAATGTCAAGCCTAAGGAAAGTGCTCTATTATTCAAGCTGAAATTACATTGCTCACCTTGGTGCCTTGCCTCCCTGTGGTCCAGAGGAGGCTGCTGGGATGTGGATGCGGATGGCCTCTTAAAGGACTCAGTGTCAGAGAGTGCCTTTAATGAACGTGGCTGTCACTGGTCGCAGGTGCCTGTCTCCTCAAGGCCAACCCTGCTCCCTTTGTTTATTTATTGCTCCAAGCTTGTACTCACCGAGCAGTCCTCCCAAGTGTCCCCTCATGTCAACACACCAGCAGTGACAAAGACCGAGGATATGACCCAGGATTGTATTGTTCTAATGTTCCCAAGAGGACAAAATGTGATAGTGCTAACTTGGCTTTATATTAAACATGTTTTGTAGCCATATTGTTAGCTTTCACAGCAGGTTGGTTTGTCTCAAGATTTATGAGTGGGTGGGTTTTAGCTTTGCCAACAGCAACAAGCGCAGCACTACAGGGATACCAGCAACATTGGAAAAAAGCTATATGTTACCAAAACAACAAAACAGTTCATACAATGCTGGTGCTATGTAGGCCTGTCACAATGAATACTACATTGACTTAATGTATGAAAGATGGAACAATATATTTTGCGGGTCAATATTTATCATGTGTTCATTTTCTTTGCACTACTGGGAAATTTGTGGTTATTTTGGAAACACAGTTGTTGATACCTGTATCTCACTGCTTTCCTTCAGCCAGTTCCCAACCTTTATGTGTGCCGGTGTGTGAAAATGCATGCTGTTGTGTTATTATAGCTACGGACACGGAGTGTAGTTTGTCACAACACCATGTCACTATTTAATCAGTATGCACATATCATTGCATGTAAACTACATGTAAGGGCTGAGGGGAGTGACAGAGTGTGTGCCAATGTGTATTCACTGAATTCATTGGTGTTTTTTACTGTTGTAAACCTATTAAAAATTGAATAGTGAAATCTGATAATCTTATCTGTTAAAAGCTCTCCTGAGGACTGATGCTATGAATTACTCTAGGGTATAAACACTGTGATACCGGTACCAGATTACACGTTAATGTGCTAACAAGCTATGTTGTATCTTTCCCTATCTAGTAGTACTAGTAGTAGTAGTTAGTAGTTAGTAGTTAGTAGTTAGTAGTATTAGTTAGCTGTAGTAGTTGGTAATATTTAGTATTTAGTTAAACGAGGGCCGAGTGTGCCTTATCATCTCCCATGTAAGCCTCATCTCATGGCCATGCGTTGCCTGGCACCTGAACGGCATCTGACATTAGGGGTAAGTGTAATTGGAGGGGGCCAAACAGTGAAGGCACTGCACCTTTAATAGGCAACGCAATTGGGGTATTTAACCCGCACTGCTACAAGTAGTTAGTAGTAGTTAATAGAAGGGGTAGTAGTTGTAGTTTATTCGGTCATTTGTTGCAAACAGTGTTACTATTTTCCTCTGCCTACTTTTGCAATAACTGTAATTAAACTGCTCATTCTTTGTGGCAGTTCTGGTGAAGTGAAAATCCCATTTATTTTAATTGAGAATTTGGGAAAAGTTTTGCCACTAAAATATGAAATAAAGTAAGTTTATATGCATAAATCTACTGGCTCAACTGGCCCCACATCGAGAGGAGCCAGTTGAGGTGGCTCGGGGATCTGTTCCGGATGCCTCCTGGGCGCCTCCCTCGGGAGGTATTCTAAGCATGTCCCACTGGAAGGAGGCCCCGGGGAAGACCCAGGACATGCTGGAGGGACTATGTCTCTTGGCTGGCCTGGGAATGACTCAGGGTCCCCCCGGAGGAGCTGGAGGACGTGTCTGGGGTGAAGGAAGTCTGGGAGTCCATGCTTAGACTGCTGTCCTCACAACCCGGCCCCGGATAAGTGGAAGAAGATGGATGGATATATGCATAATATGTTCAGCATTTATGTGCACCAACAAGCCAACACTGCAGCGATTCTGAGAGGCTTTAAAACTGCTTTGTAGTCCATACTGAACTTATTTGCTGTGTGATCAGTAGCCTCAGGCAAAATAATCCAATCTCAGTGACGATGGCAGCGCCCATGGCAACTTGAAGAAGGTGAACTGATTCATTTCATTTCAAGGAGAGGAGGTGATTGGTCAAACATTTGTCCACACTTCAAGCTCCACCCCTGTTGTCAGGTGTTTGTATTTATCACCTGGTTGTAATCAGGACAATCTTGTGTGATGTCACATGGTACTTGAAATCGCAAACGCCCCCAAAGACAGCACACACTTATGGGAGAAGTATAGTTCTTCGTCAACTCAATGCTCATTGCTGCCATCTCTTTGTTGCCGTCGTTTTTGATTTATAGATCTGCGTCGAGGTCTATGCGCCGCGAAGTAATTCACCGCCAAAATGCTAGGGGGCTAAGATATTTGTCCATGCGTGTGTCCTGCAGACATATAATCTCTGAAAAATTTTACATGAATCATCTTCAACGCGATAGAAGCACAGAATAGATTCACCATTAGCAGAACACCCCTCTATCACAGAAAGAACACATATATTCCACTGAGTCATGCCCTTTAGTCCAACAAAAGCTGAACCGCATCAGCAGTACAAGAAACGAGCTGTTTTTATCAGCGCTTACAGTTCATGCAAATTAGCCATGTGGTTTCGTTTCTGTAAAACGTAAAGAAATGTGTGCCTGAAGCCAAAATGCTGCCGAATCACAGAAATACTAATATTTTTGGGGGGGACCAACTCGCTTGCAGCCATACTAGGCATCTTGTCTTGGGTCTCCCTTATGAGCATCACGTGACAGCGGTACGAAACTAATCGAACACCATCTCCCCAAAAAACATACTATTAGTTTTGAATCGTGATAGCATTAAACTGAAAATACAACCACACATTAATTTGTGCTGTGCAAACAAATTTAGATATCAATAAATTATAATATTATATTAGGTCCTTATGCGCTGCAGATTTTCTTGTTAAAGACTGTAATGAAACTGATTCCGTTGCTATTTTTTGATACCGCGGTATACCGTAATACCGCCCAACCCTAGCGCTTAGTTTATGCAAATTAGCCATGCGGTTTTAAGTTCCGTTTCTGTAAAACGTAAACAAATATGTGTAAAGCTGCATTAAACACATTATTACTCGATGTATACTGAAAGAAAGGAAAGCTGAGCACAGGAAATATATGTAGAGCAGTGGTAGGGAGGACCAATCACAGCCCTTATTGTCTGAGTTGCTTCCCTGGCTGTCTGCGTCGTTTTGACACCTAGTTAGAAAATTTTGGAGGTGCATGTCGGTCGACTCAGAGGCTCTACGTAGGGGGTTCACATCGACGCAGACTCTCTGCGTCGTGATGCAGACGATTTGATTCTTAACCGTAAATTGACCTTAAGACTGAGACATTTTTGACCAGAAAGCTACTAATTTACTGAGTTAGCAATAAATTTGCTTAAAAAATAATAACAGTAGATAATGCTATTAAAACACCATACACACAGTTTCCTTTACACTTTATGTGTGCAGAATCATTTCTCACAGCCTCTCTTCTCTTTGGACAGTTACACATACTTGTTTGTTTGGTGCATTTAGTATTCTGCAGGGACACTGGGCTTTATCTAAACAGCTGCGTCTGTGGGACCTTTCGGGAGTACTGCCCCCTCACTCCGTAATCTTTCCTGATTTGACATGTCAGGCTCATTCATTCATTAGCAGCTCCAGTGTCCACCGCTGTCCCTCCCTGGCTGCTAAATTAGACCGCTCTGGGCTGACTCCGAAAGATGATGCATTATGCCTTCCACTCAAGGAACCGGCCGAGCGAGCGAGCTGGGAGAAGGGAGAGTGAGAGAGGGAAGCAATGCTGACCGCCTGACCACAGAAAACAAGAGCAAGTTGTTTAAAATGGGTGCCAGTCGGTAGGGATGTAACAATAACTGAAATATTGTGATATCGTATCATCAAAGGCCTCACAATAATATCGTGGACCATCACAATATATCACAATATTTGCTTAAATTGATAGTTATGGTGCAGCAATAGCTAAAAAAAACAAAAAAAATAGAGGGAACTACATAGACCAAGGTCCTTGCTTTGTTTCAGTGCAGACTACATGGCGAAATAACTTTTATAATCATAGTTTTTTGGATGAAGTCTTGTCAAGGCATTTTAACAGGAAAAAGTATTGTTAGCCTCCACAGAATGTTGCTATAAATATCGCACCATGAGATGTATAGTGTGTAAATATCATATCAAGAGATTTGGATATCGTTACATCCCTACCAGCTGGGTGCTAAGAATGCTTCAAGACAACTGTGGAACGCTGCCTTCTTTTGTGATGGTGACAGCCTTATTGAACCCCATGGGACTTACTCATAGGATCCCTTTTTTAGTCTTTCCATTTTTACAGACGCTAGAGTAAAATAAGTAAGTATAAAGCCGGCCTCTTAATTGCCTGTACTTCATTGTGCCAATTCGCTGTGCCCGTTGTTCAATGTGCTACAGTGCAGTGGAGGAAACAGTCACAAACGCTTTGCCTTTTCTCCGCCTGCACTAGCTCTGTCTCACCAGTGTGACTGCCAACTAGACTCCTCTGCTCTGTTGTACAATTTAGAACGTGATTGAGCTTTCACATCCACTTTCAGTCTCCCAGTAAGTCTGCACTGCTGATAGTGCATTCACAGCCACCACCCAGGTTGCGTCTACGGCACAAATACTCGCTTTGTGGTGGTGCGTGTTGTGGCTGTATAGGTCCATGTTTGTACAGCAAAAAGGAAATAAATGTCAGTGTGATTTTGAAGTTGTTTATTTAAGATGACTCTTGTGAGTGAGTTATAATGCTGTTACCTCTTCAGAAACATATCTGGAGTTGTTTTTTATTCTATTCACACATATCTTATGTATTATTATTACTCTGTCTACATCTCCAAAGCTCAAAATGTTTTGTACCACTTCGTGATGCAATGTAGTGGTTTTAACTAGAGCCCGACCGATATATCGGTTGGCCGATATTATCGGCTGATATGGGAACTTTAGGCATATCGGCTATCGGCTTGCTGATAGGGGCCGATATTTCACGTGGGCATGTTATACCTCGTTATAAAGCTTAGACTCTCTACATTCTGTTCATTTAATCCAATTTACAGACAGATAAATGTCCTAATATGTGGCTCCACATCAGTATTTATCTACGGAGTCATTTGTCTGTGTGTGTCCGTACTGTCCCTGAACACACCACAGAGTCGCGTCACTCACATGTGTTTGTTTACACCTGCAGACACAGATCCAAACACTGAGATTATATTCTTTTTACGGACAATCGGTTTGAGTCTGGATTAAAAGGACATTTATTAGTGCAGATTTGTGATGTGAGGAGGAGCCTGTATGAGCGGTGAGTGTTGGAAATATGTCGACTTTGAAGCTAGTTTTTGTCATTTGTTATGGGTTAGCTGCAGTAGCTCCCGCACATAAACAGGCTGTTTTCTATTGGTCTGTTCTAAAGTGACTATATTGGCCGTATATTTGCTACTGGACCTGCACTGATATGTAAATGAGCTGTGAACAGACGTGTGAATTATGACATTTGCGCATATAATTAATTACCGCTGCGCGCACGTATTTACGGCTAAAGGCTAATAGCGCTACTTTCTTTACTAGTTATGGGTCCGTCGCGAACGAAATGACTCTTAGAACCGGCTCTTTGAAGGGAACGACGGGAGCCTGATCCTTATTGGGAGCCGTGTTTTCTCTTTCTCTCACTTTTTTTTCTCTTCACGCCGCGTGATTCGTGGTTTGACAGCGGCAGCGGCTAAAAACGAAACTTTGAGAAATTTGCGTGTACGATTCCAGCAAAAGGATATGGAGTTTACAAACACAGTGGGCATCACAAGCTGGAGTGTTTTCTGTGAGACAAGCTCAGCCTAAAGATGCAGGGTTTGTGTGAATGAAACAAAACACAACTCCAGGTACGTTACTGACGAGTAAACAACATTATAACATAGATCAGAAAAGAGTGTAATATGGGCCTGTACCTGACTCTTGTTCCTATCTGAAAACATGGTTTACTTTGTGTATGTTTAAAAAAAAAAAAAAAAAAAAAAACATTCACACATTAAAGACAATTTGAATGAGAATAAAGTGAAGAACTGTGAATAACCAAGAGTATGTTTCCCTGTCATGGTTTAACATAAGAAGTGACTAAGTGGGCAGGCATAGCCAGACAGGCCAATATACCAGAATGAAATATAGGACATAACATAGAAAATCATTTAAATTGTAACAAAAGATCATTTGAATAATGCGGGTCATGACACCTTTGCACTTTATCCACTGAAGTAGTCCCGTAAATTGTTCTAAATGTCACTTCTTATGCTCTCTCTTTTCTTAAATGCATTTGGCCAATTAAAAGGTTGCGTTTCCTTTTTGCAGGGCCGGCCTATTAATCATGTAACTCCACGAGTTGTGGAGAAAAGTGTCAGTTTTAAATGATGCCTTCAGGTCTCAGTTTCACACTTCATGTTAAATAAGCATTAGGTGATGGGCATGATTTAGATGTAAGGAAACAAGAAGTTATAGCACCTTCAAATGTTGGAGCGCTGGCACATTTTAATAACAGGTACATGAGCCAACTGGAATAATTAGGTAAAAGTTTTTTTTAATAAGTTTACTTTAGAGGTGGTTTGTATGCTGAACAAAATATTTAAAGGCCCTATATTCCATAAAATTGACTCTTGTAAACTTTGAGCCATACTATGATGTTGTTACCCCCTTGTTACCCGGTGTTTTGTTTCATTCACACTTGTTTGAGTAATCCTTGTTATCTGTCTACATTTCCTAAGCTCAAAATGTTCTGTTCAACCTTGTGATATCATGAAGCAATACTTTTCAAGTTAACAGCTACCTTTTTACCTTCAATTCAGTAGAGATGGGTAATTCCAGGTCTGAAATCATCCAAATGATTCTAGTGAAGGTGTCTGGAGTTTAAAACCACAGTGGAGCACTTCCTGTATTCCCACATGATATCACAAGGTGGAACAGGGTGTTTTCTGTTTGAGAGAAGAACTCAGCCTAAATATGCAGGGTTTGTGTGTTTTAATATGCATGTATGAAACAAAACATAACTTCAGGCATGTTTTTGATGAGGAAACAACATTATAGCATAGATCAGAAAAGAGCAGAATAGGTCCTTTAATAACCATAAGACAGGAATTGTATCTTGTGAATTCTTCTATTTGCTATTACTCTTACTGGTATTCACATGCCTGAATTTTGGAGCACATGCACATCTTCAGACAAACGAGTGAAGCCAGGGGTGGACTGTCAACACTCATTTAAACCATACAGATACATCTTTCACTAAAGTTCTCATGCAGATAATATACTCTAAAGGGGAAAATCTATATTTACTCAGTTACAGGACTAATTGAGTAAATATACAAAGGTCTTATTCAGAGAAACCATATGGGCCATTCAGTGTCAAAACCAACATGGCAGCTCATGTGCATATTGAGGAACAGAATAGACAACTTCATGAGAGCACTGAAGTTGGTACCAGACTGCTTTCAAAAAGAGCATTGGAGAGGCTGCATCACTGGGCTAACCAAACACACATAGGTTTATTTTGGGAGTTCTGCAGCAGACACCCCACTGTACTTCTTTTAGTGACAAAGAAAACCAGAAAACCATCCTCAGAAAACCTTTGCAGACATGGGTAGAACATGCAAACTGCACAGAAAGCACTGTGCCAACCTTTTTTCTGCAGTAAGTTTTTGCATGCATAAGTAGCCCTGTAGCACTATAAGGAAATATCACTTTTACTTGAAGTATCAAACTTCACTGATAATTAGATTCCTGCAAGTAAAATGTGAATCTCTGAAAACTCTCCACAAACAGTCTGTCCTGGCCTAACCCGTAGAGTACCATTGCACTAAAACTTGTATCCTTATATGCCCAAAGTTCGCAGCACCAGTAATTCCATCTGAGCCTATTGCATCACTAATAACGCACACACGAATGATAATTAACATTACAACTTATTCTACAATCTCATTCGGAAAAATGCGCCATCTACCGCGCCGAAATTTAGCTTGATAAAAAGACTTGATATAATGCTGATCTCACTTCACATTCCATGGAAAAAAGTCATTTCCCTTGAATTTTTCATCTAAGCAAAACCTTTCATGTCTTTTAAACTTGCCCAAATATTACTGGAGGATAAAAATGGAATTCTTCTTTTTATCAGAGAGGCATGAAATTTTTTTGTCTGCCTTTAAAGCCCAGCATGACAGTGCCCTTTTAGGAGCTGCTGTTCTTTGGACCCGCGTTTTATTGAAGTGTCAGACCAGTTAGCTACTATTGGACAAGCCACTTTTCTTCAGCGAACCATAGGCATGTCAGGATTCATTGGTTTTACAAACTGATTAATAATGTCATAAGGGATGTTAGAAGGGCTGTCTTGATGGAACATTTATGCCTGAATCATGTCCTTAAAGTGAATAGTTGAAATCAGATTTAAATGGTGACAGTCTCTTTATTCAGGCCTATTTCATGCAGTTTTACATCTTGTTTACATTACACATTACAAAGGGCAAACACCATGCAGTGCCAATATAAATTTAATGATTATATTACTCACAATTCATTCTTAGATAAAATTTAGTGACTTCTCAAGGGCCCATATTATGCTATTGTGTGATCTATGTTATAATGTTGTTTCTTCATCAAAAACATACCCGGAGTTGTATTTTGTTTCATTTACACATTTTTATCACATCTCACATATTTAGGTGTTTTTCTCTCAAACAAAAAAGACTCTGTTCCGCCTGTCATGTCATGTAAAAATATAGCAAGTTCTCCACTGTGTTTTTATAGTTTGTACACATTCACTAGAATCATTTGGATAATTTCAGCCCTGGAATTACCTATGTCTTCTGAACTAAAGGTAAAAGATATTTGTTGAAAACTACCACTACATTCAGAAGGACAGACACAGCATTTTGAGCTTTTGAGATGAAGACAGACCAATAATAAAGGGCTATTCAAACAAGAAACAAAAGTTTGTGTAGGTTTTTGATGAGGTAACAACATTGTAGCATGGCTTAATGCTCACATGAGTACGATTTTGTGTATTATCAGACCTTTAATGCCACAGTAGAACATTTCTGGCAAATACAATCTCATTGACAAGCAGTGTATATTTAAGACAGAACACTTGATTATTATAGGTGGTCAGAGAACCTTAATTATATGTTTTATTCTTTTCAGTTCTATAACAATATTCCTGATAAAAATGGGCTCTTTGGTCTGTGACATAATCATGACACTGATATTTGACATGATGACATCCCTGTCTTATTATGATTGTCCCATTTTGATTAGACCCTCTCCTGTGTTTTACATACCATCATGACTTTTAATGGTCCAGTTAGCCGAAGAGCCACTTTATAAAATGCAAATGTGCTATGGGGAAGATTTAGGGCGATGTATGAGATGAAATTACCATATAATGTTCATAATTACATCTTCATGATCACATCTTTATTACGGCATTTAAAAGATGTTTAATGCTAAAACACTGTTAATCAAGTTTAATATGTAACTCGACCTTGTTGCGGTGGCTACACAGTTTGCCTTTTACATGTCCAGACAAAGTGTTCCATTGGGTTACACTGCAAGATCCACGTCGGTTTCCAAGCACCCAGTTTGATGGATGACACCCGCCCGTTCTCATTTGCCGGGAAAATGTAGTGCACTCTGTCAGTTGATAGCGATAACGCGTGTCAATATCCTTCCACTGATATATATGGTGGCATTACGTGTGACCCAATGACCCACATGAGTAACTCCAACATGGATGGATGATAAGAGGCTAGGTGCTCATGTAAATGTATGAACAGGGTGACAGTTATTTGGATTGCAGTGTGTTAGTCATATTTCAGATTTGTCATTTGAGATGTACAACAGGGGTCCTTGGGCTTCAGAGAGTGGTACATTGTGTCCTCTGCTTTTGTCTCACTGGAATAATGGATTAGCTGTTAATTCTGATAGGAGAGTCAAGTGCAGTGCTGGATGAAGTACTGAAATTTGTTACTGAAGTAAAATACAGATACAGGGGGTTCCGGTAACGGAGGGAAACAGGGGCAGATTTTTTACATTCAAATAGCTCTTATTCAGAAACTAGAGGGACTATTGAAGTAAGTAAGGTATTAGAATGTAGGAAAGAGTTAACACTCCAACAGGGTAAAGTTAAACCTGTGATATTCTTTCAAGTTGTTGACAAAAAATTTAAAAACTCATGTCGGTAACGGAGGGAATGAAATATGCAGCACTTTTTGGGCAATAAATACAAACAGTGATAACTACCGGTTCTCACTTACATATCCTTAACAAACTGGTTTGAATATTTGCTTAATATAGTTTTCTACCATATGGTACAAGATTAGGTTGAAAAACCTCTTACTTTTTGAGTAATAAGAGTTTTTATTAAGAAAGGTCGTGGTAATGGAGGGAAAAGTAACAGAGGGAAAATTCTGCAAGCAAATAGAAGGTGCATGATTTTGCATAATTTGTCGCTTTTTTCTTCCGAATACTTTAATATTACTTCAAAATGAAAGGAAACTATTTCTATAAAATATGTCAGTCCTTCCAAGCAAATTTTTATCATTTTAAATACTTTTTTTTTTTTTTTAATCATGTACCTTCATCAACAGTTCAAAGATCGAATAACACAAGATATGATGAAATACATCCATTTATTTACATGATTTGCAGGTCTTTGAAATTTGGGAAATAATTTTTGTTCCATGTTGCATACATGGTCTGTTTAAAACGTATGTAACTTCAGAACCAAAAATGGTACAGAAAAAAGGTAAACAGTTTCATAAACTAGAGTACATATGCTATCTGTTGAATACATTTTTATATCAGATGCATTAACTTGAATTTTTGGCCTTGCTGTGTACTTCTGCTTGACCAGGCCCAGGGGTAAAAGGATTACTCAAGTAAAAGTAAAAGTATCACATGAAAAAAAATCTACTCAAGTAAAATTATTTAATTCCTTGTTTAAAAATGTACTTTAGGAGTAAAAAGTATTTTGCACAGATTTTTTAGCAATTTAACAATTAAAGCATGAAATTTGGTTATTTTAATTTATTAAACAGATTTCCTATTTTTTGTAGCTATTTGTTTGTATATTTGTTTTGCTCAAAGTTGGGATGTTAACTCAAAAGAATTGCTAAAAATAAGTCTCAGCCATTTCAGCAGGTTTCAAACCATAAAGAAAAGTACCTTTTACTTTTCCAGTCTAGATATAAAGTAGTGGAGTAGAAAGTACTGATACCTGCTCTCAAATGTAGTGAAGTAAAAGTAAAAAGTATCCACTGTAAAAAGAATGTACTTAAGCAGTATACTTGCGTACTTCATTACCTTCCATCACTGCAGTACAGTGCTGAGATAAATGGTTTAGTGTTTGTAAAACTTCTTTTGTTTCTTGTTTTGCCATAAATGTCAGGGTAAGTCTTTTATTTTATTTAACTGTAAAAGCAGCATATTGTGACAAAATTGGATGATGCATTTTATTTTAAATCATTATATTGACCATAAACCTGAAACCTCTTATTGTTGCTATAAGTTACACTTTGGGACAAGCGGGTGCATGCCAGGAGGTTTGTGAAAGCTACATACTCTCTCCCGTCACATTTGGATAAACTTTTAAGACAGCTGCCCTTCCTCTTACAACCGTTGCCCCAGGATAGAGACAAAAATAGAACACAGCCTTGAGATTTTTAGAACACCCACTTCTTCTGGTTTGGGTGCAAAATAGCCTACAGTTTTTACTTTTATTTATTTTTGTACATTTTTACTGAGACCCAATTGTTGAAATACATTTTGGCACGTTAGCATTGCTACATTATGTATAGCATAAATAGGCTAACCGTGGAAGTATGGAAGAGAAGTAAAAGTAATTCAGGTCTCATTTCTGAGCATAACAAACAACGAGCTTGAACACATACATCTGCATCACTTCTTTAAATGAGGTCTCGGTTAAAATGCCATAAATTTTAAGCCTGCTTATTCTCAGCTATTTTGCATCTAACTGAGCTAAAAAACAGCACATTGTTCTGAACCTTTTGTTCCCAAAGTTAGAATTCTCCTTTATAAAAATTCATTGACTTGTGTTACAATAAAGCATTTGGTATTTTCACAATGACAAAACTCATTCCACCTCTGTGTTTGGCACTCTCTAATGTGCCCACGAAATGAAATAGTAACTGATCTTTTAATCGCTCAAATCTGTTATTGCCACAGAAACTAGAACAGCGTGTTTCCAGGTAACAAGGTATTGCTTTACATGTCTCTCCATCAGCTTATTACTTTGCAAATAACCTGTTTTTGTAGATTTGTATGTACACTTTGAGATTTTAAAAAAGATCTACCAATGCACAGCTGAACAATTGCAATGGTTAAAAACCCCCAAGAACGAAACTGCAAGAAGTGAAAGTCAAAAAAGAAGATTGCAGATATTGCTCTCCCTTGATAGTCATAAATACTACACATAAAACTGTCTGGCCTTTCGAGGCATGAGCCCACATCTGTAAAATATCAAGCAGAATCTGGCAACAAGATGTCAACAGTAAAATTGATCAAAGTTGATAGTAGTTAATCACTTGCCTTTCATCACTACCACCTACTTGTGATTTGTGTACATGGGAGTTGCGCTTTGGTGGATTTTTCGCAGTTGAATTTAAAAGTAACTTTAATATGTGAAGTACAGCTCTTCCAACTATTACAATCCAATTGTTCCAAATTATGGTTTTGACTTTCTATCTTCAAGGAGTCATACAAGCAGTGTGCAGGCCACCAGAAGTCTTTCAGTAAAATATCACTCACCTATATACATTTTTTGACTGTTTGTCAGTTTTGAGTGTAGTATTAAATGTATGATTTTTTTTTTTTTTTTACATCTACATATTTAACTTTTTTTTACATCACATGACTGCCAAATAGGCTGTGAAGGAGGAGTCAAATGCTGAGGACACATTTCCTAGGAACTAGTGTCATGATGCATGCAAAAACTCAAACTCAAACTTCAATACTGTAGGAAATAGACTCGATACTCAGTACTTATATCTGTGTAATCCCTCAATTGTCCAGTTAGGTTCCATAGTGGCCTTATTACTCTTTGTGGTCCTATACTTGTTTCAGTATAGCTCAATATCATTCTAAAGTTATTCTGGAAAGGTTCATTTCTTTCCTGTGAATGTGACATTTTTAGATTCAGTCCTTGCTCAATTGAGTGTATAGTTTCGATACTAGTTTTAGTGTCTGTTAGTATCTCATTTCCAATACTTTTGACATCCCTAACAGGGGCATTACAGGGACAGTATGCTTTAAACTAACCTATGCAATAAAAATGATCAGAAATATAGTTACTTGCCCTAGACTCTTAGCCCATTTACCTCATTCCTGTCTCAACATTTTCCACTTAGCACATTGAGCTGAACCAGCATGTACCAAGTTTAAAGCTTGATCAATGATAAAATACAAAAAAGCAATAATTTCCTTTTTTATATAATTTAATTTGCATGCTTTTCATCAGCAGCTGACCCTGATGAACCAAGCAAGCATTCTAATAAATTGGCTAAAAACTCAATCAATGCTAGCTTTTTTCTCTCTTCCAAACAGTGTGAGACAATGTGCATCAGTAAAAATCACATGTACGCCCCATGGGGAAAGCTGTATGCCCCCCAAGGGTCTTCAAAGTATTTTTCTGTGTTTTAAAAAAAGAGGAGCTAACTGCCTCTGACATACTGCCACCACTGGGGCCATGGCAACAGACTAAGGGTTTATAATCACTACCCAGAGTTCACTTTGATGACCCAATGTCACTGCATGCATAAGATCCCCCCGAACTATATTGCCAAGCTATGGTGCAAAACAATATTCGAACAATTACACCATTCCTCAGTACAGATTTGCAAAGCTTTTCCTATCTTTATATGTTGTGATGGATGGAGTTACTGTTTCGAACATACCTTGTGAGCATGAAAATAAAAAAGGGTAGCTGTGCTTTTCTTGTTGTAACTTTGATCATGCTGAGTGGAACACGTGGCTGCCATCCGTATTTGTCGCTTTAACGTTATTTTGGCAGCTGAATGGTAGATGTGCACTGGAGGTTTTTATTGCTTTCCGTGCACTATTTTTCATGCATATGTTGGCACACAGATGACTTTGCCGTGCAGACTCCTGATAAATAGCTATCTATTGTCATCTCTGGGTGCACTGTCAGAATACAAACGTGTCGCAGACTGCAGTATTGAGTGGAGACGAGGAAACTGGAAAGTATTTTGCCCTTTGTGAACCGCACAGAAGTTCAGCCTTCATTGACTTTTAACAAAATGCTACTTGGCCTTTTTTTCTTAGTGGCTTTACTGGCTTAAAAACTTCACCGCAGCCCGCCGTTAATGCCATTCATCTGGCCAAATTATTGCCTTGCGTCTAAATGATCCAAATTGCAGCCTTACAGCTCTCACAAGCTGTTTCTTAAATGCCACTTAGCTGCTGGATCCTGGAGTGCGCTCTTGTTGATTTATTAGAAGGTGGAATGGCTAAAAACCAGCAGAGCGACAAGGAGACGTATCCGCCAGCATAGAGGTCGCTCCCCTTCCGACTGTTTGCAGCAGCTTGTGGTCACTGCTCTATACAATCTCCCTGTCTACTTCACATTCACAGATAGGCATCAGCATGCATCCAAGTCTCCAGGGGATACCTTTGATGAATATTTCATAAAGCACAACGGGCCTTTTTATTACAGGAGATTGGTCGTATTCAAATATTGCCGTCGCCTCAACAATAGGCAACAAGATTCATTCAGAGGCAGTGACAAGGAGCAGATTGTTCTTGGGCTCGGCGGAGTGCTTCGTTGGCAGGCAAAGGCATACAGGAGGAAGGAGGAAGGTGCGACGTGGAATAATGTCACGATAGAACCAAAGGCGGCACAATCAAAGCCAAACAATGGTGTAATTTAACTATTTTCATACCAATACCAACACTTTAGAAGCAGATCCCAAGTCGTGTCACTGCGCAAGTTTTTGGCTCATGTTACATCATTTGTCAAGTCCAATCTTTAAAGGTGTTGTGAAGTCCCCACACAGTTGGCAGGTGAAGATAAAAAAGTATACTCCTGGCTCTGTCCAAAAGCCTGCCTTGCTGAGGTGAAGAAGAAAGGGGCTATTTCCTCTTTTTACTTTTTATCTAAGGTCTGGCCAAAACTTTCAAAACATCATGAAAGTACAACAAAGGTGAGAAGAAATGTAAAAGGTAGCGATTGGTGTCATGTTGGTATGGCTTTATAGCTCATTTTGTAGATTTCGTAAAAGCAAAGCAGGCAGTCAAATGCACAGTATATAATCAAAAGGTCTAGAGAAAAATTCTCGCAATTACTGTGCTGAGAAAAAGCATAATTTTTATATCTTAGAAGTGCTTTATGTGTCTTTCTTGCTAGAGGGTCTGCTGCCTGATTGCTGTAATGTTCCACAGTAGTGTAAAATGTATCTACTGTATCTGTACTGTATACTGTATCTACTGTGTGACCCCCACACACGTATGAATGAATGTTTAAAAAAAAAAAGTTTAATGCCATAATGTGGGACATTATAAGAAGAGCAGACATCTCCATATGGGAAAACGAGTGACATAAACAACTTTTGCTACTTTTTTTGGTTACTTTGATGTCATTGAGATCATAGAAACAATAACACCCCAAGAGTTGAAAGTACCACCTTCTGATAATTCTTCTCAGTGGTGTGTTGACCAAAACTAGTGAGCCAGTCCCAAAGTTGCACTGCCCCCACCTCCCCTGGCGCACCACTCCTTCCAGAACGCAGCTCTATTATGGGCACAGGAGCACGTATCAAGGTGATTTATTGCCGGCGAGCTCTCAAGTTGTTTAAAATGACCGGTGTGATTAGTCATATATGGTTGAGAGCAGTGAAAATGAACAGCAGCTGCAGAGTGGAGTCCGGCTCGAGATGCACGGTGGTCAAACGCGGTAAAAATGGCAGAGACGCAGTGGGAACCAGGGGAAAAAGTGGGTCATTACACCCCCTTTCAGGTGTACAGAGCTTGACAAAGAAGTTCAGCATTCAGAGGCCAACTTATGAATTGATTTCACTAATAAAGCTCAAACTGGAGAGGTACAATGCGGTATGTGCGGATACAGCCAAAATCCCACCCAGGTTAATGGGCCGGAGTGTTGATTTTGAACTGGAAAAAGGCTGAAAAAATGTTTTGTTTTTTATTTCACAGGCAGTTGATATTAATATGCTGTCCTCTTCTTGACATTTAAAAGAATTAGATTTAAGAGAGATACTGTTTTATCTTTAATAATATTTGACCGTTCCTAACCAACCAACATTTCACACCAAGTACCTCCTCATAAGCTTTTCAACAGCTATCAGGTCTAACGCTCAACTAATTATCAATAATAATTCCACCACTATATTTATTCATAGGCAAGGTGGGTGAACTGTCTTGCCATTGGAGCACAGATTGTATAAAGAAGTGGACTACGGAGTGTGACTTTACCAATAGCATTTGGCTCCAGTCAAATGAAGCTCACAAGTCAACTCATGTAGAAAGGGGTTAATACAATACACAGAGATGAGTGACAATTTTGCAGTGTAAAAGTCGATGGAGACAGGATTTTATTTATAGTTATTTATATCTGGAACATGGCAGCTAACAGGTTAACGACTGTATGTATCAGTCTATGCATGCACACAAAGGCAGTATACAGCCACTACCACCACACCTGTTATTCCTAAAAGTCTCCCGTCCCTGTACTAACTGCGTAACTTCTAAGACCAGATAAGAGCAGGCATTGTCAAGGTGGTAAGGACTCTATCAAGTCTATACCATAAAATAGTCATACAACAACATTAACAAGCTAGTGAGAGACACATACTTGCAATCACTATGGGCCAATATATCATGCGCCGGTCTTGGCAGTGGAAGGAAGAATCTCCAATCCACGAGATTATAGTCAGCAAGATGTAGGATCAATGTTATATTTCATCATTGCTTCAAGGGAAAAACATCAGTTACTTGGGTTTTTTAAATTGCATCTGGCTTGTTGATGCTGTTTGTGTGGATACAATAATACTGCATTGATTTGGGCCAACAAAAATAAATAAAATAAATAAACAAAAGAACAAAATAATGTGCACAACCAAGACGGTAGAAGGTCCAAAGGTAGAAGCTGTCAAGATGTTTGCCCACTAACTTGAAGGTGGGTTCAATCTCTGTATAAACAAGTGGACTAAGGCAGTGTGATGTCACCCACAGTGAATGAAGCTCACAGAGGCTAGCAGTTATAAGGGCGAATTTGGAGCCAGTTCCATATTAGGAATAGGAATTTAAACAGTGAAATAAAAACACCAGGATCATGTAAAGCGGGTTAATAGGAACATTTTAAGATGAAAATGATGAGGCTCACTGCAGCAGTTACAAAGAGATGGGCAATAATTTTTCAGTGTAAAGTAAATTTTAGCCAGAGTCGATGGACCCTGAAGCGGCCCCATGCTCGCTTCCTATTTGTGCCGTGGCAGTTATGCGATTTAGCAACACACCTAACTAACACCCCTTTCCAATCCAATCCAATTTGAATGTATTTGTGCACATTTTATAAACAGGATAGCAGAGTTATGTTCAAGAAAAAAATGAACTAATAGAAAGAATAGATAAAAATAATAATGCCTTTGTCTTTATGAATTGACAGAGATGCTGGATGGTTTGGTTTGAGAGCACAGACTGGCCTCATTATTCTAATTGTATGAATCAAACTATAGGTGATTTCAGTGAATCATTATTATCAGTGATATTGATAGTATGAAACTGTCACAGCTCTGTGACACCACAGCCCCATGACACTTGTGTGAGTGGGTTAGATGGCACAATCCCAAGTGCTGGTCAGAGCTGATCCAACTGCATGGACATATTTGGACAGCGCAGACCCACTCTGTCCTGCTGTGTGCTGGGGCCTTTTGATATTGATCTGAGCTGTTGTACTGTGTAGGACATACAGCCTATTGAGGTGAAAGGGACAGAGCCACCGCCAGTGTCGAGTGGGTGACAGGAGGGTATCAGGAGTTCATGGTGAAAGGAATAGTGTATAGTGTAGGGTATATGTAGGGCAGTTTTATCATATGATAGATATGCTTGAAAGATAGTTGGAATTTGTGAATGTATAATTGCACTATATGAATTAAATTCTGCAGGGATGTTACATTTTTATTGGAGGGTAAAGGATATTTTATAATTGATGACAAAATGCATAACTCATAACAGGCATTTTATCACACTGTGATTATCAAATTGACTTTTCAGTAGAAATATCTAAAAGGAAATTTCATATGGACTCTGGCTATATGCAGTTTGCTTACTATTCAACACCATGGCAAAGACAGCATTAAAAAATTTTGAATAATATTTTGTCTGCCCTCTTTCATTATTTGAAATCAACATCAAAACTTGATTGAACCCTCAACCTTGTTTAGGCGATGCATTGGTCATAGTAGTAGTAGTCATTGTTGTAGTATTAGTAGTGGTAGTAGAGGTAGAAAACACAATGCCAATCCTCTTGCAGATTAAAATTACTTTTGTATTATTTCTTGACTTTTGTGTGGATGTTCTAGTCTGTCTGCTCCAAAGCTCTAGCCTGGCCTCTTTCACAGGATATATGCTGCTGGAGAGATGAAAAATCCAAACATAAGCTAATCTACTCCACAGGCACAGACGCTAGAGTGGTTTCGATCTTCTCATCTGTCTCTGGGAAAGAAAGCAAAGAGCCTATTTCTCAAAATTTCAGATGATCCTGTTAAAGAATGGAGTTTATGGAGTTTACTTGTGTGAAGGAACCCAAATGGAGGCCCAGGTAGATCTCAGACCGATGGCCATCTGAGCTATCTGACACCGATCTGATACTAATCTGATGCAGGCCCCAAGAATTCAAGCCATTACATTGTGAAGACAAGTCAAGCATTTCTCATAATGGCAACTTTCAAGAATGTATTCAGGTGTGGGCTGACTTCAGTGCACTGATGCGCTGAAGCAAATAACTTTTTAGTGAAAATAGTTAAGATAATTGCACTGCAAGATAACTGCAGTGCAATATGCACAGCATTTCTAGTGGAGGGTCTGCCACCTGCTTATCTCCATGGAAATGTTATTGCTTTGTCTAGAATGTTCCACAGAGGGAGACAAACATGTTACAGCATTATGTTACTTTACAATTCTGATCTGTGGAGAGTCACCCTCAGTCACAGAAGGAATCTTTGTATTTTTGAGCAATAGAAACACCCATAATGGATAAATGCTTGGTAAGTAGCAGAGCCCCCACCAGAAAAGTTCAGCAGAAAAAGTTTAAGTAAAAGTCTTATACTTAAACACTTGAAATGACCCACCTATGAAAATACTGCAAAAGTAATTTTATTGAATATAAATGATTCAAATAGTTTAGAATTCCACTCAAAGCCAAGTCCACCATTACAAGTTATGATGGTTGTAACAAGTTCAAGCAACCAAATTCTTCCATCCATCCATTTTCTTCCACTTATCTGGAGCCGGGTCGCGGGGGCAGCAGTCTAAGCAGGAACTCCCAGACTTCCTTCACCCCAGACACATCCTCCAGCTCCTCCGGGGGAACCCCGAGGTGTTCTCAGGCCAGCCAAGAGACGTGGTCCCTCCAGCGTGTCCTGGGTCTTCCCCGGGGCCTCCTCCCAGTGGGACATGCCCTCCTGAGGTAGGCACGCAGGAGGCATCCGGAACAGATGCCCGAGCCACCTCAACTGGCTCCTCTCGACATGGAGGAGCAGCAGCTCTACTCTGAGCTCCTCCCGTGTGACTGAGCTCCTCACCCTATCTCTAAGGGAGCGCCCAGCCACCCTGCGGAGGAAACTCATTTCGAGCTCTTGTATCCGCGATCTCGTCCTTTCGATCATTACCCAGAGCTCATGACCATAGGTGAGGGTGGGAACGAAGACTGACCGGTAAATCGAAAGCTTCACCTTTCGACTCTGCTCCCTCTTCACCACAACGGTCCGATACAGTGACTGCATCACTGCAGACGCTGCACCAATTCGCCTGTCAATCTCACACTCCATCCTCCCCTCACTCTTGAGCAAGACCCCGAGATACTTGAACTCCTCCACCTGAGGCAAGGCAAGGGTTCAGAAGCGCCATATGAGGAGTTACACACGGAGGCCAGTTACGTCGCCCGGAATGGCGTTACCAGGGCCCCACCCTGGAGCCAGGTCTGGGGTGGGTGCTCGATGGCGAGCGTTTGATGGCTCGCTGTCGAGCACAGCCCGAACGAGCGACGTGGGGCCACCCTTCCATAGGCCCACCACCTGCAGGAGAAGCCATATGGGGCTGGTGCAGAAAGATCTGGGCAGCAGTCGACAGCGGGGGCCTCGACGACCAGATCTCCAGACATGGAGACTGGCTCTGGGGACATGGAATGTCACCAACCAAATTCTTCAGAATATAAAATGATTTACAAATCTATTGAAAAGCCTGTTTTATTGTCTATACATGTTTCTGTATATTGTATTTAAAGTTTTACCATCACAGTAATGGTCTCAACTACCAGTTATACATCTTTTTTGGGGCAAGACAAATTTTGGTCAAACACATGGGAAAAAAAGCTATGTAAATTCCCTTTAAACACTGCTGTTTTACAATTTAGTACAAATAGCAATCTGATTAAGCTTTTCTCACAATGTCTTTTACTCTAGGGCTTTATGGACCTAATAAAAAAAGACCCACATTTTTACAATTTGTGATTCATCATGCTCTCAACCTGAATATTCCCGTCATATTTTTGTAAAACTCTTTCATTGCAACATGACTTCACGTCCACGGGGAGTAGAGAATCTGTGCTCTTCCCTGCGGCAGAGTTATGTGTGATTATTGAACATCAGGGCAAAACGGTTGGACCAGAAAAACGCTTTTGCTCGTAGTTCCCAGGAGATCCACCCTGCAATCTGACCTTTATCACACATGTTTTTACTACTTTTACCTGCTTCTTATGATTAAACTCCGGTGAAAATATCTTGCACTGTTTTTAGCCTATGAGCTGCTAAAATTCAATAGATGAATCACAATTGGCACACAAGGAAGGTACTTGTTTGCCAGGAGCTGTTTATTCAAACGTGAGGCGCAGTTGGAGGATAATTCCATTAGGCTTTTGCTGCTCCACACATTGAGGCATATTCTTCGGAGCATGTGACCTTAACATTTCATTCCACTGCCCTTTGGCACAAGCAGCACTAAAATGTTTTTGAAGCAATTTGATGCTAGTAATTGTACGGGTGAATTCCCAAAAGCTGTACTGAACAACAGTTTGCTTTTAACATTAAATACACCAAACAATCATGACTTTGAGAAATTAAGAACACTGTGATTTTTGTTCCAGTTAATTTACTTCAACACACTTTTGATAACAAGGACACTATTATTACAAGAAATTGGTGCAAAGTGTCCTGCCCACAGATAGCAGTAGGAGTTGGGCATTCAACCAGCAGCCTTATTATTAAAATACCATCGTTCTATTTGGTGAGTTAGGCAGAATTTCTTCTCCTTTTTTTAATGTTATTTCATATTTAGATTTTTATTGTGTATATTTAAAGGTGCAAAAACAACTTTTCTGATGGAGGGTCCACCATCTGATTGTCTCTGTGAAAATGTTATTGTTTTGCCTGGAATGTTCGGTATAGCATTAATGATACATTTGTTTATCCATTCGACTCAGAGGTCTGAGAACGTTGACCAGCGACACGCACTGACACGCCCCTTTTCCTCGGACGACGTAACTCAGAACTTGGAGGAAACCAAGCAAAGCTTCCGAAATAGAATCCAAGATGGCTGCGCCCAGTGTGACTTGTAGTGTGAACTGTTTTCATTGTGTTTGGTGGTTTAAATGACAATTTTAGTCACTCGTATTACTGCAGTACCTTACGGTGTCTGTATTACTGCAATACCTTACTGCATCTGTATCACTGTCTATGAGTTTGGTAGTTGGCGTCGCCCAAGTTTTTGAGCCATTTCCTGCTAACTAACATGCCAAAATGATCTACTATCACGCAACACCAATGTTTTTACTTCACTAATATACTCAATTATACTATTATTCTATTTATGCTGAATTCTTCCTCAAGGTTGTGTAGTTAAAGCACATAATTATTTTGGAGTGTCTAGTACTCAGCCAGTGCTAAAGCAGCAACAGCCTTCTGGTTAGCCCCACGTTTTTCTCCGAGTTGGACGCACAAATCATAATAAAACAGTTGAAGTGTGGACGTGACATCATATCTGAGATCCGAGTGGGAGACATAACATCGGAGAGATGTGGCCACTGCTAATTTAAATAGTAGTAGTTGTAGTAGTAGTAACATTACTGTTACTATTGCTTGAAATGTTTTTAACTAGTAGAATAATACCTACATAACTATATACACTTTGTTCTCAGAGTATACTCTCAGAGTATACTTGTATTCTTGTCCTACAGTTTTGTGTAGTGAGTATAGCCTGCCTGTATACTAAAATGAATTTGCAGCAACACCTTTACCATGCAGCGTTGTATGGTTTAATTAGATTATCTTAAGGGGATTATCCCAACCTCTCATAACCTTGCTGTTTGCACTATTGGCACTGTGGGCTTAAAGGGAAGGCTAAATTTAAGCTCCATGTTTTGCACTTGCATGCATCCAGCCATTTACCTCCACATATAGGAAAACCACAGAAAAGCCTTTTGCTAATTACACTGCTGACTGTTTCTGTGCTTTAAACTGTTTATATTTAGAGCGTCCTTTCATTATGCGCTGACTGGGCCCTCACACAGCCCCTGGACCAGAGACTGGCTGCACAGATCTGGCTTTACAACTGCAATTTGTTTGGTTGTTTTTTTTTCTCTAATCCCCAACAAAGAAGATATTTGTTCAAAGAAAACATATTGATACTTTACATCATGGTGGGGGTGTTATAATGCATTTCTATTGGTAGATTGTTCAGCAGTTACCATGGTGATACAATGCACACATTAGCAAACACATCTGAATACTCAAGAAAATACTAAATGGATTTAAACAACACATTTTCAGGAGTCTGTGATCAATACGAGCGTTCATGATCCTGTTTAGGTGCTTGATTTACAACAAAAAGGTGAAAGTGACTAGCACAAATCAACTCACCAACAAATCAGTTTGTTATGGTCAGATTGTGTTACAATAGAGTAGCAGAGCTTCTAACAGAGCAGTGCTGTGAGTTAGCTATTGATCATATCACCTGCAGTATCAATAATGCTTTTGTCTGGTATTTATGAGCTATGACAATCAACAGTTTTGTAAAGTTGTGAGGGACTGCTGGTTCACTGACTTCCAGCTGAAAAATGTGGCGCCGATTTTTGCCTGCCCAGTGCGTGATCGTAAGCTCCATCACAATAAAGATTCATGCTGCCAGACCATGTTGATGGCCCCGATAGCTACAGGTGACGATGGATTGTTGTTGTGTTGTTTTTTTCATTTATGACAAATATCCCTCAGTTTAAGAAAAAAAAAATAAAATAAAACATTGGAGAATGAAGTAAGTACAGAGCAATGTGCAAGTATTGAAAACAGAAATACTTGAGGCAATGGTGTCTTGAACGCTGAAATATAAAGATTATTCAAACATGCACAAATCACTTTAAATACAGCTGTAACTGAGAAGAGAAAACAATTATAGCATAGTTAAAAGCTCTTGTCTCTCCCTTCACAAACCTCTTAAATACATTCGTTCTTCTCATGGTAACTTTGTCTTTAAAGATTTGACGCCAAGAGACCCGCTGTAGCTTTGTCTGATTAATCAGTGTCCAGTTTTATTTTGTTCCATGGCTATATTAGTTGCAACAAATAAAGATGAAAACATGTTATTTTATTGCGAGAAAGTACTTTAAAATCATTATTTGTAGCACATTGGTTATGCAGTATTTCATGCAGCAGCGGTTTACAGCACCTCTGAGAATGTATGTTTATATAAAATATAACACTTGGCCAGTGGCATGGATTCAGCCGGATGCTTGGTTGCCAATAGTAACCAGCACTGCAGGTTTCAGTAACATGAATATTTCAGTAGGAATTGGTTACAGTTCAAGTCAAAGATACTATCTCTTAATCTCACTGGTCATTACTGTCATTGAAATGTTTATCATCTTATTTCTTTCATTCAAAACAAAACACATTTTTAATCCTTCAAAATTTCAGTGTTGAAACATCTCTACATTACAGGAAAAGATATTGCAACATTTGCTCATAGCACCTTGCATTTGAACATGTACAGTAACTTCACTGTTTCATTTGGAACCAAAAAAATCAGCTGAAAATATATAAAAAGATAGCACCAGTTGGCTTCTGTACTCATAATCTGATGCAATTTTGTCAGCCCTTATTCTTTGTATAATGAACTTTAGCTTGTACCAGATACCAACCAAGATCATTACATTACCACTGTGGGAATCAGATCTCCCCATGTTTCTGTGGTTCTTCTTTTGAACACAGGAACCTGAAAAAGTCTCCCTATATTATCACCCTAAAACAGCAAAGCAAACATGTGTTACTAATTTGCTGAATATCTTTTATAACAATTCCCAATTTCCAATCTGTGATTTAATGATTGATAAAAGAGCACAATGTCACTTTTGCACCACTTTCTGGAAAAGGTACACTACTTGCTTGTTCTTAATGCACTTATTATTATTATTATTATTATTATTATTAGTAGTAGTAGTAGTAGTAGTAGTAGTAGTAGTCATTATTCAATGATCATTATCATCATTATTAAATGTATTTGTTTGTGGATTACATTATTCAAACATACAACAGTGTTGCTTCAGTGTTGCTATTTACTGATAAGAGTTTGCCTTACCAGCCAGTCCCTTGTACATTCTATTCAAATCCAAAAGGGACTGGAACTGAACAACAGAGGGTGAAAATCATCCATCCCAAATTAGGACGATACAGCCACAGATACTAATTTGTAGCACACGTCTCTCAAATGCAGAAGACATCTCCTCTCCAAAATTCAGAACAAAATATATAGCTTCTTATACCTGAGATAAATTAAACTTTGATGCTTCGATTGTTGATTCTGTAAAAATCTGCTCTGTTTCTCAGTGCTTTATGTTGTTTTTTTCCCTTTTGTATGTTTCATTTTACTCGTCTTTGTAAAGATTCCTTAAAGCGTGTGGTTCTGGCTGGTCAGGTAAGATAAGAGTATGGCAGGTTGTATTTATCGTGGTACATTTGTCCAAAGTATTACCTCCTCATTATATTCAAATCTACATGTGGTGAGTGTTGTTCTCCACTTTGCTCCATGTTGCACCAGGCCCCTGTCACTTCAGCTTCAGTGAGATTGATACCGCACGCTGCCTCTGGGCTCATTTTGTAGTAACTTGATGGCGCGTTAGTGAGTGCCGGGCATTTTGTGAATTGAATTTTCCAAACTGGCGCCAGTCCACAAACAGCTGCCCGCATTAAGCAGGCCTCACCAGAACCACCAGACCACATGCGATTTGGCAGATGCACAAGATTGCCACCTCATTTATCCAAATTCTCCAGCTTTTGAGAGTTGACAGGCTCGCTAATCAGTGTCCACGCGCGTAATCTCCGGTCTCAAGGCACCAATCACATCGTGGAGATTTTCCCTCTTTGCGCTCCCAATGTTTATGTAAAATCTGTTAATATCACCTAGCAGGATGGAAACACAAATATTGGAGCGGTTGGAGCCTGACAGTGAATACAAAAACATGTGTTTACACGTGTGAAGGCCATCTGCACTCCTGTTTGGAGGTGGCAAATCAACAGCACATTCAGTATGGTGTCGTTTCTGGTGTCGTCTCCCAAGGCCTGCAGTGTTTGGATTTTTACTAAGGACACAAGTACGGACACATGATCCATAACTAAGAATGTGCAATACAGCACCCACTGTGATTCATGTACATCCATATTTCGATATGCTTGGAAGAATACTGACACTGTTATCATGTTGTTTCCTTATCACAAACATACCTGCCCTGAAATTGCCAATCTCTACTGAAGGTAACTTGAAAACTACCACTTTATAACATCACAAGGTGAAAGACCATTTTGTGCTTTAGAGATGTAAATGGGCTAATAATAAAGGGTTACTCTAACACATGTGAATGAAACAAAACACAACTCTGGGTATGTTTTTGATGAGGTAAGAGCATTCTAACATGACTCGCACAAGGCTCGCAGGAGTCAATGTTGTGTAATATTGGACCCTTAATTGGAGTTTATATGATTAGTCAGGAGCTGGACCACACCTCAACCTTCTCTCCAGGCAACCACAGCTTATCTCAACCACATCTTCAGTTATCCAGAAGCCCTGTTTATACGGACATCCCATCATCATCGCCTGTGTCAGCTCTCTCGACCCCCTCTTTTCCACCCTGTGTCTCTCGTCCATCCTTCTGTCCGAAGACGTCATCTTCAAGGAGGGGGTTCCGAAATATTGTGGGCTGTTACAGTATATTGAATCACAAGTTCCTTTGCTTAAATGTGTTGTTTTATAGTAGCAACAGCTTATAAACATAGGGAACTACATATCCCATGATTCATTTCAGTGCAGACAACATGAAGTGATATGTTTTTTACTTGAATTCTTGGGATTATGACAGTAATAATTCACACCAAAATCTTGTCAAGGTATGTCAAGAGCAAAAAAGTGTCACATCTACAATTATATTAGCCTCTTCAAAATATTGTATTAAATATCGTACCGTGAGATTTGGATATTGTTACATCCCTATAGATTTTTAAATAAAAGTACTTGTTATAAGGAAAGTATCTATTTTTGCCATGAATATATTCTATAGCTGTAACTTCTACCATTACTTAGCTAATATAACCAGTAATTTTGCTCATACTTTTACCATCATACAGTTTAGCACCAATGAAAATACTTTGACTTTGATACAAAATTGCTCAGGTGTAATAAATGCTCATTGATATTAAAATAGTAGTGTTTTAAGATCTTCTCAAAAGAGCAAGATTTGTACTTTTGGAGGAAAATTGTTAAATTGTTATTTTAAGTTTAAGAAAAATTGCTCTTTTACAATCACTAATCATGTGTTTCCGGTTAATCCATCCATCATCAAAAACTTACCCAGAGTTGTGTTTGTTTCATTCACATGTATTTGAGTAATCTTTTATTATTAATCTATGTATACCTCCAAAGCTTAAAATCTTCTGTTCCACCTGGTGATGTCATGAAGAGGTAGTTTTCAATTATCAGCTCTCTTCACCCTTCATTCAGTAGAGATTGGAAATTTCTGAAATTAACCAAATGATCCTAGTGAAGGTGTATCAAGTTTAAAAATACAGTGGAGCACTTCCTGTATTACCACATGACATCAAAAGGTGCAGCAGATTATTTCTATTTAAGAGAAGTGCTCAAGGTAAATATGGAGGATTTGTGTGTTAAACTTTGTGTGAATGAAATAAAACACAACTCCAGGTATGTTTTTAATGAGGAAACGGCATTATAACATAGATCAGAAAATAGCATAATATGGTCCCTTTAATATTTACTCCATGACTGAGGGATAATATTTTCAGTTTCAAACATTCCTATAAAGACCCTGAGAAGAGACATGTGGAAAGACTAGCAGGGATAGACTGACGGTGAGAGGAGCCAGGGTAGCCTGTGCATCAGTGGAAAAACCTGAAGTTCGCCACTGCCTGCTTTTCCATTCCCAGCTGTTTTCACTTGAAGCTTCCCCATGAAAAAATCAAATGAATCTTCCATACTGGGAGACAATATTCATTCCAGGCATGCCTTTTAAACTAAGGTTTTTGGGATGTGAAAGCCCTACTGTGCACAGTTGTCTTGCACAAACCTGCACCTATAATAGAAGTCTATGTTGGAGACAAAGACCTGCACAATAGGACAAAACTGAATCTGCATTATTGCTTCTCATATCCAGTGCGCTATAACAACAATGTGACAGCAAAGTGAGAGTTGCCTAGCACCCAGAATACACACTTCTCAACGTCTCCAATACTCTATGAAGATGTGCTCACGGTGCATCTCCAAGAGTTCAGATGGGCATGATTGACAGGTGGATTAGCCAATTATGGACATTCCCGGTTTATGAGGAATAAAGAAAGGGAAAAAAAATCACAGGGGCCTGAAAAACACTGTGTGGAATCAGTGAATGAAGCACTAAACTCCCAATTCCAACCATTGAGCTCTTTTGTTTCATGTGCGTCACTGAAAACAAAACAAACAAATCTGATTGCAGTTTCACAATTCATACAAATCATACTTGAGGCACGGCAGAGGCAGTCGTGGCCAAAGTAATATTTCTCTGTGTAATAAATACAGAAAGATATCATTCTGGACTTGCCAAAGGAAAGAAAGTCTAATATTTTTGAATTTTCATTATGACTTAAAACTATAACTACAGTATAATTTAAGCAAAAAAAAAAAAAAAAGTATGACAAATTATCCCAATCTTTCATATATCAATCTTTATATATCTATATATATCTATCTATCTATCTAATATCTATATATATATATATATATATATATATATATATATATATATATATATATATATATATATATATATATATATATATATATATATATATATATATATATATCATCAGAGTTGTAAGTTTTTTTCTGTACCAGCTGCCCTCTCTGAAACAACTCTTTAATTTTGGCCAAAAGTAGCAACCAACTGTGTAGATTAAAGCTTGTTTTTTGGATTTGGCAAGTTTTCAAATATGCAAAATACAGTGCCCTTTTTCTAACCCAGAGTCTGCTTTTATTTTCCATACCACTTCCACTTGTTTACATTCTCACTTAATCTCTTAATGCATCTTCTTCACACCTCTGAAATCAAATGCATTAGTGCGAAGGGTTAAAAAACTGTTAACTGCTGGCATTAAGTCATTATGTTCAAATAAACTCTCAGAAAAGTACATTATGTTCTTTGATCAACATACTATTCTTTAAGGGGAGGACTGCTGCTCGGGTCAGTTAGTGCACCTCGTATATAAAGCGTTGTGTAGTTTGTTTTGAAGAAATAATAAAGTGAAGAGAGATGGCATGTGCACTCGAGACTCAACTGCTTTTTCATTTTTCTTCCCTGGTCCAAATCCCTCCTCAATCTCAGCTCAATATGAAACAGAAGGAGCGTTTCTCTGTTTCCTGTCCTTTATTTTGATTAATCCATCATCGCTGTGTGCTTCCTGCGATTGGAGGAGATAGCCCCCTAGAGGCAGAACTATTTTAGCGGTTTGTATCTTTCCAAAGGCTCAGTGCTTCATGATTTGATTTGCTGTTTGGACGTCGGCTTTAAACTGTGTGTTTTATTCAAACTGTGGTGCAAAATAAGATATTATCTAAGAGCGTCAATTTCAACTCTATTAACTTTTCAACCTATTGTCAGAAAATAGTTTTTGTCACCAGGCTAAAGGCAAAATAAAACGAATGTACTGGTATTGCACATATACTGTGATGCTTATTTTGCTAGATGAAAACCATATGACTGAGCTAGAAGATGATTAACTTGGGCAATTTATAAAGTAGAAGGTCTTGGCAGAGGTCTAAACAAATTATAACTTGCTGTATCCTATTACCCAAATTACTGGGTTTCAAGACATTCCACAGGCCAATAATATTTAATGCAGATTAGATAAAATTTTATTTTATTTGCACGTACAAGAAAAAACTGTGCAACAGACAAAACATAAAAATTGCTAAGCAGGAGACTGTAAGGTAGACCTAGATTTAGGACCAGCTCTCCTAAAAACATGTTTCTAGCATAAGAGACAGAGAAGTCAATTAGTTACAATAGTTCAAATATTAAACATTTGTATGAATCAACATTTGTTTTAAATGTTTTTTTCTTTAAGAATCCAGTGTGGAAACAGATTTGAGAGTAGAAGCAAAATTATTCTATAGGGTGGCGCTCTGAACTTGAGTGTTATTTTGACTGATCGATGTTTTGCAGAAGAGAAGATAAAAGGCTCTGCAGTGTCTAGTAAAACAGGAGTGAACATCTGAAGGGTACATAAAAAGTTGTCATAAGCTCTGGGTTAAACATTGCACATACTTTCAGGTGGCAGCAAAAGTTTTAAAAGTTGTATTGTATCATAGTGAGTTATAGCGTTTAGTCACTAATAGAAACAAACAGGTTCAACATTTCAACAAATTTCCTTTGGGAGACTTCACATGAAAGTACAGCGCAATCAATAGGGCAAACTGTCTCTCACCTCTCATCTGGGAGTATGACATCATCACATTGTAGACTCTGAAAACAACCAATGGGGCAAAAGCCACATTATTCTAGCCACTGAAAGACTGTCCGAGGGCAAAAGTGAACCCCTCTATGCCACATTGCTTTAAATCTATGGAAATCTTTAAAGCGCCAAAGCCAAAAGGACACTGAGTTCTCTTGTGCGCGACTGCTGCCCACGCCGATCGATCACAGCCCTGCCTATGGCTCCCAGGAGGCCTCAGCACACCCGCCTGCCTGCCCCCTCCACCACCTCCAACCCCCCATCACCTCCACCACCTCCCCCTGCCCCTGCCGTGCCCTCCCTGACTGACAGCCATCTCGTTCTGCCTGACTGGAGCCCCAATCTCCTCACCTCAAGGACTTGGGAGAGGACATAGTGTCATCAGTGTTCCCACGACTACCACTTCATCGACATGCATATGCTCTCTCACTCCACCGACAATGCACACTCACCTGCATCTGCATCAACCTGACCTTTGCTTAATGTCTTCTAGTGCCGCACCACTGACTATTCTCTCCAAACAAGCCCGGGGTCAACCTGTGCTCGCCAACTCTCATTCTTGTATTTGGTACGGCACATTTCAAATCACTGAGGTGGAGGCAGTTAAGAATCACTTCAGACAGAAATTTTGAACAAAAGAAATAAACAAGGCACGGTCTATTTCCAAACTGGATTGTTTTTCCGAAGCTCTGGAGATGTGAATTCTTCTTTATCTAGAAGTGTACGCTGCAGCCACACTTTCCCTGTGAAGTGAAGAAAAACCTTAGCTGTTTTTGAGACGAATATTGGGCATTGTGGAAGGCATTTTTAGAGTTTTTTTTTTTTTTTTTTTATGAGTATTTAATAGTAGTGAATTGCTGCTCACCACATAACCTTCAGGTATCAATATTGAAAAAAACATCGAACAACCAGCCAGAGCTTAATTTTATTTTAAACAACTTTTTTTGTTTTCTTAAAGTAGAACAAAACACTGAATCCACTTTTACTTGTTTTAGCTACTAGATTTTGTATATGTTGCTTTAATAGCATTACTATTCTTAGTAGTTTTTCTGGCAATTTTAGGTACAATTACAGCTTTTTAGTAAAATAAAAATCTAAACTTGAGTGTGAGCAGCCTTCAGCGGCTATGTTCAAGTAGTTGGTCACATCACGCAAGACTGTCCTAATTACAGCAGTTGTTTCTAATTACAAACACATGGATGCTGGGGGTGGAGTTTGAAGTGTGAATACCTGTTTAACCAATCACTTTGCTCTTTTACCATCATTTTTTGAAGCTACAGTTGCAACAAGGAGCCTGCACCCAACTCAGAGAATACACTGTTGCTTATAGGCACAGTAGGAAACTTGACATGTTGACAGGAAACTCTTTGAATTCCAGGGACATCAGATCTTTCCAAATCATAAAAATGTGATTTTAGACAGAGAAATGCACAGACTTGAAAGGTTGGCCGTAGTCATCAAGCAAGAAGCCTTTCTGCAAACCAGTGGGTAGTAAAAATGAGAAAGTTGTTCAAAAAGATGTTTGAACATTTTAAAGAAAGATAAAAGTCCATGCATGGGGTAAAGTGCATGCTCAGAGTTGGAAATGATGCTCACTAATCAAAGATTTCCATGCTATCTTTTGGGGTCCTGCTGTCTTCTTTCTAATGTTCTTTTAGCCATAACTTAAAAGCTTGAATTACCAAAGAGCTATTCAAACATTCAAATGTTAAACAATGTAATTTTGTCACTTCCCAGTCTAACCCTCAGGAGACTTCATCCTTTGTCCCTGGTTTTAAAAATGGTATATGATTATGATACAGTTTATTCTTAATAAAGTTTTTCAACATATACAGGAGCATTTCACAAAAAACCTAGAAGATTAAAAGGATCTCAAATAGAATATAGTTTTCATGTTTCAATGAAAAATATACAAAATTTATGGCTACAGCATTTGGGTATTTTTAAAAGTATTTTGCTTGAGATGTGTAATTCCAAAGGGGCAAAGTACTGCTGATGTTGTTGCATAGTGAGAGATGGGTAAAGCAGTTCAATTTTGGCCATCGTCTTCTGGGTTCCTTATACTAAATTGTGTGGGGGCACTAAGGGCTCAGTTCATACGTTGTTTGAGCAAAACCACTGATGATAATATATAATCTCATTCCGCTGTTGTGGGTAGGTGTTAGAAGATCTTACAGGGATTGATTTATTGAGTTCCTTAAGTTCTTCTCCATTTCAGAGACATCACTTAAAGGCACACAGTGTAACTTTTCTAGTGCTTGTTTGTCTCCTTGGAGGTGTTAATGCTTTGTCTGAAATGTTGGTATTAGATTTTTTACATATTTCATTTTTTTCAATTAAATGTGGTTTCATGGTTAAAAAAATACATGCAATTTTATAGTGAGTGTGGTCGCCTCACCTAACTTGACCTGGTTGGATCACCTGTTTCCTGGAGCTAGATACGTTTAATGTCATACTGTGGAACATTCCTGACAAAGCCTCTCCGTGGAGATAAGCAGCTGGCACACCATTCACCAGAAAAGTTTCATGGTGCACTCTATACCGTTGAATACTGTGTAATGACCATTAGCCTAACATGAGGTTTTTGTCACAAAGCTTAAAGGTGAAGTTTGTCCTTAGCTATGAACAGATGAATCTCTTAGTTATTTTTAACCCTAATATTTTCCGCTTAACACAAACGTGGCATTAAGTTTAACAGTTTTTGCGACTACAGGGCCCGCCTCCTTACACTTGGCGACAAACTGGAGTCTTCAGTTAGCATGCCCTTTTATCTGCCTGTTCAGTGTCTTATGGGAAGCTAATTAACGTTCAGGTTCTTCTGCCGACTGACAGTTCTGGGAAATACTATTTAAACATGGAACATCATTATGACAAACAAGTGCACTTAAAGTTTTAAGTTACATCATTTCCGACACAAATTTAAGCACATTTTAGCTCTTTCACTGGGGCAAATCACTGTGTTGTAAAAATAACAGTGTCTATAAGTATCACATAAGAGCTATTAATTTCTATTTCTGGCATGCCAATTACGATGCACAGCAGCAGCTTTTGGATATTGAACCAGTTTGAGTCAAACAGTTGTAATACATTATTATCTATTTCAACCTGGTGCGGCGGGGAGGTTCTCACTGCTGGAGTTTCATCAAAAGTGATAGCCTGCTGAAAATGTAATTCGCTGTTTTAGTATGAATCAATAAGGCTTCACTTTCTCTTCCCATTCCACCTTTATGTTAATCTAAAAGAAATGCTCAAATAAAAGTTTAATTTCACCACACTGCCTCTCAGACTGGTTAATCGTGACAATTTTAGCCGTAACTGCTCAATTGGCACTTGAATTTCGAGACTATTTTAATCAGGCTTCTCCTCATGATGGGGTGGACTTTTTGGAAATAAGGCAGTTGTAATGGAAGCTTATAAGCTACAGTGCCACTTCACAGCTGATCTTCTATTAGGAGTTATTTCCCATTTAATTATTATCACTGAGAATAAGGATAAGCCATTTCTAAAAGTTCACAGAGAGATCTCAGACGTACGTTATAAAGCAATTCAGATAACGTTCACAATGAATGTCAAAATCAGTTCCCAATTCAAGGCTTTGTGAGTACTTTTACTACTTTTACAACACAATTTCCTGCTTCTATTAAAAACCTTCCTTAAAGCTCAATGTTCTGGGTACCTGTAAGAACATTACGGAAGTTGCCGCAGGCGCTGCCATCGTCATTCAAGTTGTATTATTTTGCACGGGACTACTGATCTTGACTGCAAATAAGTTCTATATGGACTGTAAAGCTGTTTTAAAGCCTCCCAAAGAAACAATTAAGTTTTTGTTGATGTACATGAACATTTTACACAAATCAACCTACTTTATATCATATTTTAGTGGCAAAACTTTTTTTAAATTATCCAATGAAATAAGTGGATTCCTGCTCAACCAAAAGTACCACCACAAAGAAAAGGCAGAAGTGGGCGGGGTGGAACAAGGTCAAGATATTTTGAATCAGTGAATTGTGGCACAATATTTAATTTCCTTTAATTTCCCTTATCTAATTTTTGCACAATGTATCACTGTAACAGCAACAAATTCACAAGCGCTTTTTATGATATATATTCCGCTGGCAAATGTATAAAATCATATTCTCTAAATCTTTCTATGAACATGCAGCAAATAAATGAATACTCTTTAAGTATTAACAATAAAACATAAGTGTAGATTGGATGAAGTCTAATTTAGTGGTTGCTGCATCAGAGAATATTTCAATGTTTGTGGTGAGGAGAACAAACCCTGACAGGCTCCTGTCCCCGCCGCATCTTTCATTAATCACGCGTCTCATTGGCCGAGCTCCGATTTGCCACTGAGACAGATGAAGATGAACTCAGCAATATATTTCTCATCATAACACAAGCCACACATAAATATTAATAGCATATTTTCAGCTGGTGGGCATGAATCATTTTTCAGACGGGGAATTTTAAGAGCTATCCATGCGTGTCCGAGAACAGTACATAAGCAAGTGGTGGTGATAAACAACACTGCTTAAAGGCACCAGTGAGGAGGAGGCTCCAACTATACACAAGGTCTTCATTCAACTTATATCACAGCTCTAGTATGCTGCAGCGTTTCATAAGCACTCATAACTTAACATTACACGCACTAGCAATTTGCTGTCAATGATACGGCAACATGAATAGTGTGAAGAGCTGTCATATTGATGTTGCATTTGCTCTTTAGTGGTACAGTGTTCAACATGAAGGTGGATAGTTGGTTTTATATACTGTATTTTGCACTTTGTCCCTGGAGGAATAAACTGAAAAACTGTATAATGCAACAAGTACCCACTTTAAGCACACATAATCAGTGAATCGAAAAAACAAATTTCCTTTGGACGACACATGTCACATAAGATTTGATTGAGTGGTTGAACTTCAGTCAATATTTTGATGTTTGCTGAGTAAAGAATGTGGTATTTTATTTTTAAATGCAAGTGCTTGAGTTTTACTTTTTGTACCAAACGGCACATTAGACAAACTTTATTGATCCACAAGGGAAATTATTTGGACACATGCAATATATTATAATAATAAAAGCAAGAATATAAAATTTTAAATAAATAATGTCCCTATAGCCTATTTGTAGCCAGTGGGCCAGCTCCAATACATATCTGACATGATCTCGCAGGCCAAATATAATTATATCGCAACATGTCTGATTAAAATGTTAATAATAAGTTCAAAATAAATAGCAAAAATAGCAAGAGAGTGGTGTCGAAAGAGGCATAATTATATAAATGTATATGTACAAGTAAAAACGACAAAACATAGTAATATAGTAATTAAAATATATTTCAGTTATATACAAGTCGTCGTAGGGAGAGACAGTGCAAAGATGAAATAGTGACTGATAAAATAGAAAATAGAATTAATCAGTGAAACAGTCCAACCACTTCCAATCAAACATGTGTACTGTATAGTTTTGTCTTTTCTACACTCACACGATGTTGCCGTGGTGAAAATTACAAAGCTAAAAAAGTCAATCTCATGAAACCTATCTGTCAGAATCACGTTTTGTCAAATATCACTTTTTTGTCTTTCAGAACTTTTTCATTCACACCCAAGGGGAATTTCATTATAACTTTCTGTTCTTGCACATTTCCCCAGAGAACCATAGCCACTGTTTTGGAAGAAGCACATTATCTTTTATTATTTAATCACACTATATTGCACAAGGAAGAAGCTAGACCAACAGAATGTCCTTCCTGGGTTACCGTAGTTGCCCCCAGTCTTTGAAAAATTTCAGTATATGACGTCAGGAATTGCAATCTTTCTAACTCATATGGTTGAACTCATTTAAATAGCTTGGACCGACTGGGGCCTGATGTTTTGAGTAACCTTTTGCCGATATTCTTGAGTCCAGCAGCACGGTGTATTGAGTGTTGGATGCACAGTCACAGCAGGCGTGCTCTCTCTCTCTCCGCAGGTGTATGACCAGCAGTACAAAGCCGTGGTGGATGGGGTAGAGACTGACAGCGTGATGGAGATTGACCCAGGCCGGCGCATTGAAATCTTCCGAATGGGCAACGGCAGCGAAGAAGTAGTTGAGGTCCACGACTTCAAACATGTAAGTAAAGGTTAAACAAGGTTGCGAAAGGTGTTACTGGCTGGCTGGGAAATTGGTACTAGAATTGTTTCAGGGAGGAGTTGGGATGAGTTGGTAGACAACAGGAGACAGTTACAACTATGCAGTCTTTTTCTATAATAATTAAATCTACTAATTAACTGTATAGAACATATATCTTTAGTATTTCTCACTGTTGCATTTCAGAAGATAATCATAATTAATTCTCAGTTACAGTTCAATAAATCAAGCTTTATTTCAGACTCCAGTGGGTCCATATAGAACATTCAAAACAGACAAAAGACAAATAGCAAGGGAATGAAAGGACTGCACTGACTTAAAAACATGAAACAAATTAGTTCATATTAAAGGGACAGTCCGGAATTTTGGACATAGGACCTCATTTTCTAGTTAGCCAGAGTGTTGGAGACGTGTGGAGACACTTTTTAAAATATTCCATCCAGTCCTTGTATTTGCAGAGGTCGCTGGTGCTAGGCTAGTGCATGTCAATGGCCATAGTTAGCCTGCCACTAAAAACAGTCTTACCCACTTCACGAAGCACCCGAAGCAAATCTACTATTACACCAGACTGTCGATGTCAATGTCTGTGTTGATAGAATAATGTTTGAAATAAAACTAACCTTGCATCGCATGAATTGTCGCATGTTGAGGGACTATTTTCTCATATATCAGTTCACCACTGCCAAACTTTCTCTTAGGAAGTACAACTTGCTGCTGCTGCTCAGACATAAATCCTTCAAATGCAAGGTTGGTTTTACTTCTAAAATTGCTCTATCGACACAGACATTCACATCGACAGTCTGGTGTAATAATTTTTTTGCCTCAGGTGCACTATGGAGTGGGTAAGACTGTTTCAGTGGCAGGCTAACTATGGCCATTGACATGTGCTAGCCTAGCACCAGCGACCTCTGCAAATACAAGGACTGGATGGAATATTTTAAAAAGTGTCTCCACACGTTTCCAATACCCTGGCTCACTAGGAAATGAGGTCCTATGTCCAAAATTCTGAATTGTCCCTTTAAGTTTTCCAGTGGTCCAAACTCATTCCTCACTTTCACATCAGTAGCTATTGGTTTTGGAGCGTGTTTGACAGGGCCAAAGCCGTGTTTGGGACCAACAGCAGTTAGCCTGCAAACATCTTTTAAAGAAAATCTGATACAGTCTGTTTAACTTTGTTTTCTTTACTGGAATGTTACACAGTGCACAATACATTATAATTTATTTAAAATATACCTCTCTATCCTAATGATATATGCTACGTCTACTCTTATACTTTCTAATCAGTTTGGTGCCTCAAAATATCTTTCTTCCATTTTTTTCACTTTTTTTCTTTCAAAGACAATCACTGAGAGTTACTATCAAACAGAAACAAAGCAGAGCAGTAAATTTTCTTATAAAAGCATGATACCTGTAATGAAAAAGAACATTGAATAAAAGTCCACATTTTAATCCTATACAAATAAAATTCACAACAATGAATGAGTTCTGTTCCACTGACTATCTACATATCTTCACTTTACACACATATTCAGATAGCTTTTTTTTTGGCTTTTTTTTTCTGCTCAATTTTCAAAGTCTGAAAAACTCCCAAGAAAAGAAAAACACCATTAATACTCCCATCTCTCTTTGTTTTCCGGGCCTTTTCACAACTGCTGTTCCGTCTCAGGCTGCAGAACGTATTACCTTACCTTTCATTCCTAAATCATGCTTCACTGTGCACGAGGTTACATGCGCCGCACCTCTCCAAAGAAAACCTGTGTGCTGCTTGACTAGCTAATGAATACTCTTCTTTCACACCATTATTTACTGTGAAATGTTGGGGTCGGAGGGCTGAACGTTACAGGATAAAACTCATCCCAAGAAGATGCATCGAGTTGTAGCTGTTATTTTTTCTCCAACAGTGGGCCTCTTCGAAAATGGCTATATGATGTAAACAGTACACTGCCAGAATGCTTTGACCTCTGCAATCAATCTCTTGGTTTTCCAACAGCACAGTGACTATTCTTCACTTAAAATTGTATGTACACATCGAAGTACTATAAGCCTGTTGCTTGTTGTACTTCCTGTTAGCGGAGCGTATCCCCCCAGAGAAGAAACAAGTGAGAGCAGAGTAATTTGCGCCCTCATTCCTCGTTAGAATAGGGGCAAAAGCTTTATAAAATGTCGCAGAGGTTTGGACTAAATTGCTGCTGTGGTGGTAAGTTGTTAAATGGAAAAACAGGAAAAATGTTGCATGCTCTTGCGCTGAACAAACTACCGTTAAAACAATCAGTGGAGAGCCTCAGGGTCCAGTGAAGAATGGCAAATGAGGGGATTATGCCACCAGGACTGGAGCAGAGGGTAAATCCACTTACCCATTGTCACAGCCCAAAACCGGACTTGTTTTGAAAAGCAAAGTGGAGAAAAAATATCTGCCACTTGAGACTCTATTGTGTGAAAATTACATTACAATAAATCTAAAAAAAATGTAATGTTATCTGGGTATAATACAGTAAATACGGTAGATTCTTGGGAAATAGACATCACATTGACTTTACAAATGTAATACACAACATCAAATTGAAAGTAGTCTCAGAAACAAAATACCTCCAGCGTTCCCAACAAACTTATCATACAAATTTTGTGTGGAAGTGTGTGTCTGGGATTTGATTTCAACTGAATTCAAATTTAGTCTCATCTTTTCAAACAATGACTTTAGAGACAACATGTTGAATAAAAATACAACAAAGTGTACAGCATAATTATAGAAGACAGAATAAAAGTGATATTGATTATATATCAAAAGCTGCTGCAATGTTGTTCTATGAGAATTTCATCAACATAGCCTTTTGATACCTTGCAGCAGATGTCACCAACGTTCCCTGGAGTTGTCATGCTAACTGGAGGCATTGCTCTGTCTGAGGCTTAGGTGTTAATCTGAGGTTTATTTTAACACAATCTGACCAGAAAGAACTGATTTAGCTGGAACCGTAATAGGTTCCTGAAAATTTGTTGTTCAAATCTATTTTGAAGGCTGTTTTTATCTTTAGTTTTCAAAGTGTCTTAAATGTTTTTGCCAGTGTTGGCTAATGTGTGCATTGTGTCACCATGGTAATGCCTGAACATTCCCCCATACACATACATGCAGACCACCACTACCCCTCTCTCTTCATGATATATACTGAAAAGCAGAAACACCTAGCCTATTTCACATTGTGGATAGCGAAGATGTTTCAGTTACACATTTTAGTTTAGTGTTAGTGTCTTTCTAGCCAGACTAACGCCATCTAGTGCCTCCGCTCAGTTTAATTTCTCTCCAGCGACTAAGTCAGGAATCAGAATACACTAGACATTTTGCAAGATCCCCGAATGTTGTAGACTTCACACCAGCCAATCAGCGAAGAGCTCTGAAGCTATGATTGGGTCTCTTTTGTGGTACAGCACAACAGTAAACAAAGCAGTCGAGATGGATGTAGACGAAGCCATACATTCTGTGTTGGTAACAATTCCCGAGATCGAGGATTCAAAAGCAGAACAAAGAGAATGTTTGGTGAATTTTATCAAGGGGAAAGGCGTTATTGCCCTTCTTCCAACAGGATTTGGGAAAAGCTTAGGGCATGACTTACATCACGACCAAATAGCAGCGATTGGTTAAATTAAAAAAGTGCCCTCCTACCATCGAACAAACGAATCCTAATGCTGCGAGGTCAGACAGTTTCCACAAAGTTAAACTGACTGATGAATCAGGCTAGTGTCTTTCCTCTTCTGTCTGAAAACAAGAAAGACACAAAACACTCAAGATAATCTTTTAATCAAAGTTTGTTTATGGAAAAGAAACATTTTGACTTTAAAGATGATATTGAATATGCTAGTGTACTATTCAAATCCCATTTCCATGACACAACCTTAGCTAACATTTCACGGCACCTGACTTGAGCGATACATTGTCCGCTTGTTGTTGAGAGAGCGAGCGTTCATCTTTCAGACTTGCACACAGGATAGTGGCGTGTAGATATATTATAACATTGTCTTTTAAAATGGCATCACATCTCCATTCCTCATCCTTGTGTTGGTGTGTCTATCCTCATTTTCCGCATGACCAACCCTAGTAATCGTCTCCCATCACAACAGTGGCCACTCCACATCACTCCAGCGCAAGATTGCTCAAATTAAAGAGAAACACGTCACAATAAAGTTCATTCTTTTGTACCTCAGATCAATACAGGTCCGTCATTTTCTTGTGGAGATTAAATAGCATGCAATGTATTATGACATGATAGAGACTCTTCCAGTGTTTACAAAAAGAACAACTGCATTCAAAAAGCTGGTACTATTCCATACATACCTCAATGCATTGTCAGCATCACAAACTATGTAAAACAAGGGTAATTTTGGCATCTGTCAGCCATTAGACTTAAATTTAGACACACTTGACTGATCCACAAGGGAAATTATTTGAACACATTCGCTCACACATCACAATAATATAATAACTAAGAGAACAAATTCAACCACATTTGAGTACATCAGAGATTATTACTGTTAGTGATCAACAATAGCATTCATGATAGCGACTGTGTAATAAACATTTCAGTAGTTTGACAATGCAATTTTAGTTTTATTTCATCAAGCCACAAATCCCACATAAATTACTGAAGTGAAAGAGGAAGTTAGATATTGACAAAAAGCATAATACCCATTCGCAAATGAAACAAAACTGGATAGTGTGATTCTAAACCCTGGAAGAGAGTATCCAATGCCATAGCAACTAACAATGTAACATCAATCATTTCAGTGGTGTAAAGTCCTTAAGATGCCTACAGGAAATTGAAACCCAATAGCTGGTGTTCAGACTGACAGAATTGTTGAACATGGAAAAAAAAAAAAAAAAATCAGCTACCACCGTTATCTTGCATAGCTGAAAAAAACTCACCAAACTTTTGCTGTAATTAAATCTAACTGGAATCATATCTGTTTTCATGCCATTTCTCCGTTGATACCATTTTAATGCGAGCCATGCCAAATGTAGATTTTCTTCCGTCTGTAGTAATACGGCATGCTGAATGAGTAGCTCTCCTCCACGGGAAAAATAAATTGGATACAATCTGATCTAGTCTTCGAGGCTCATTCTGGCTGACTCTCTTAGATTAACGGAGAATGGCACCAGGGAAGAGAATTAACAGATCTTTCTTGCTTGCGCTAAGGCTGTCGAAAAATTGAAAGCCGCTACATTCCGTATGGTGGGGGAGAGGAGCTGAAGAGACTAGCGCCACACTTGACTGCGCAGATTAAGAGGAGTGACAGGGGCCTGTGACTGGCTAATTCAATGTGGGCTCTTTCTGTTGAAAACTATCCATTCTCAACAGTCACTGGAAGCCTCCTGTCTTTTTTTTAGGTTTGAAATCAAAGTCTGCCAGCACTGAGGGGTCATTCAATCTCATACAGTGCAAAATAATTATACATGTACCTCTTCAAACTTACTGCCTGGGCTTGGCTTGTTTAAAGGTGATCTGTGTAACCTTTCTTGCAGAGGGTTTGCCACCTGCTTGTCTTCAAGTTATTGCCATCTTGCATTTATTTAATTATGGATGTTTTTATTGTGTTTTTACTCTTACCTTTAAGTTTAATTCCACACTCTGGCACATCCTCTACAGGTGATGTCTGTGTGCCTGCAAACCTTCCAGCAGTAAAGTTGCGTAATCTGACTTTAAAGGGCTTTGATTAACACTGAAACGTTTTCAAATGATCGCATTAGAGCCTTTGGGACATCAACATCTGAGAAATATAATGAATCATTGATTGAACGAGTAGGCTTTCATTTCTTTTCTGTCCTTTTTTTTTCAAAGGGAATTACTGGGATCCGGTTTGCCAAACATCAGAAGTGCTACATCAGGACCCAAACCAGGAGCCTTCCCCAGGTGACAGAGATGGAAGCAGAGGACACGCAGTCACTGGTACGCCTATGCCCTGCTCTACCGTCTGTAGTCCGGAGCTAGCTGTCATGCATACTGCAGGAGAGATAACCAGAATAGAGCAGGAATCCACAGCCTGTCCATCTTATCCTATCTCCAGCAGACTCTCACTGCAGAATAAACCAAGCCTTGCAGTGTGTGTGAAACCATCTGAAAGGCTGTCCGCGAGCCCGGAGCTGCTTTGTGGCTCACATCAAATAGTGTTTGCTGTCAGTCTTGAGCCCTAAATATTAATATTTAATCATCTCCTCCAAAGGCTCCATCCAAATAGCCTAAAGGGGAAGGGTGCTAGAGATGGCTAAATGAAAGGTAAGCTATTACAACAGTATTTTAAAAAAATGTAGTCTTTGTAAAATTCACCAGCTTTCTATCCAAGTTCAGAGTTATTCATTTTAGTTTTTCCCTGGGTCTTGTACTTCTATGCGAACTCCAGCAAAAGAAAAAGAGGAAGGAATTCAATCAGTCAAAATTCCTTTTTTTTTCAGTGCCACAGTGCAATTCAACTGAGTGGGCTGCGTGTTCAAAGAGAAAATCCCCTTTTCAAATGTCTCTACTGCAAGCATGCGCTCATTTACATTTCCCATTGTAGGGAGAGAAGTAGTTGGCACATACAGTATTTGACGTTCACTGTCTCATCTAAAATACAGAATAAGCCAAAGAGTGAGTCCAAGCAAAACTAAGGCACAGTTTTTACTTTTAAGAGCACACAAGCTGTTATGTACAAAAACAAATCCTGTTTTGTTTTACTTTTCTCATCTTGATGTCTGATCTGAAAGGACACATTCTAATTGCCAACACAGCACCATATGTCAGGAGCTTTTCCGCCACGTTCCTGCACTTTGTAGCGTAATTGATTCATTCACTGGTCCACAATGACTTCTCTTAATCCAAGTAATAGTTCTGGTAAAGTATTTATGTGTTTCATTCTTGAACCTGGCTGCCTTTGCCACATGCTTTAATATAAATGCATTTACCTGCTCCAATAAAAGAAATGTGTATTTTTTATTTACACAGATACAATAAATAATTTTCTGCCTAGATATATATATATATATATATATATATATATATATATATATATATATATATATATATATATATATAAATTCATATAGAATATGGAAACTTAGGTTAGCCATTTTCAGATATTTGATTATACCGCTAAGGTAAATATTTTTATTTGTTCACAATCTTGTGGTGATTCAAGGGCAACCATGGTGGAGTAGGGTAAGTGTCCACCTATATCAAATGTCACCTGGAATACTACCAGTACTATAAAGCTAATACTTTTATGTTTTCACCACACGTTTTCCACAGTAAATCACTGCATACATGGCTGACATATTGTGGCAGAGTTGTTTTCCAACAGAAACAAGAGATATAAATATCAAAGAGCACTGACATTGACCTCTGCAGTGCCCTGCAGAAGTATGTCCTCACATTTGACTGTGGCCCTGGCCCCTGCTCTGTGGAAGTCCTCCATGTCTGCCTCTGCTTTCCATCTGCAACAGGAGGTGCAGCACATGCAGCTCAGGGTTAGAGCCAAGCTCTAATAGTGCACAGTTAAGCCTGCTGCAGGCTTTTAGGAGCAGGGGCTCAGAGCAGCCTCCTCAGGCACTGGGCCCACAACAAAAACAATGGGAAAAATTGCGGGAAAACTGCAAGCGGCTGATAAGAAAAACATTCCCTGTGAGCGAGAACCAGGTGACAAACATGAATTGTTTGCTGGGATGTTTTCCTGTTTTTTCAATTTGTCCTCTCCGAGAGGTATCTGAGGGAATAATCCCTGAGCTCCATCCCGTCCCTCCAGTCTGACATGGAAATTGCCAGCCGCCTCCATCGCAGCTCTCAGCCATGTCAGTGGAGGCTTTTGGCTCCATTAAACAGCCAATTAATATGGATGACCGTAACTCACCCAGCAACCCAAAACTCCCACCGATCCAGACGATGAGTGCAAACAGCCAAACAGCACGGGACTCTCCCTGAATGAACTGTTTGTTTGGTCTGCATGAGGAGATGAGCTCGGTGAATTGTACCGTGACCAGTGGGACCTTGCTCCAAAAACATCATGTTTAAGGGCCTTTGAGCAACTTCCACCACAATTTCCCCAACAGAGGTGACAGCCATGATTCACTGTCCATAAAAACACCAACCCGTGCTGTGACGATGCTCGTGGGCATGGAAGAAGTGTTCCAGGAGAAGCATAGCAGCGTTTCAAACTATGTGTCATGTAGACAGCGGATTCTCCTTGGGGACATAATGGCAGGAGAGGGTAAATTCATTAACTACAGCACAACTGGTGTATAATTAGGTTGTGCACTGTAGGCAGAAAACACACATACAGCAAGAGACAGACTCAAAACAAATCATTCCTAGGTTCCAATATTTGATAAAAAGTTCTGCTATAATAATAAGCCATTTGTCAATAGCCGAAAAGAGGCACGTGCATGAAGGAGGAGCACTGTAATCAAGCTGTCTTTGTGCTTGTCAACTGGCATTTAGAAATCCCTACCCAATGCTAAAATGTTGACCTTTCCCTCTCCTCCCTAAGGCGCTCTCTCTCACAACTTATTGAACTCGTTTCTCAGCTGTGCAGTGGAAGAAGTCGTGTTGTGCGCCCCGTGTCGTGACCCCCATTTACTTTTCGGAGCAGGCTCACTTGGCTTCAGTGGTTAAGAGGTCCAATTAGAGAGGGGTGTTTGTGTTTCTCCAGTTTGATTTTTAATTTCTTCAGCCACTGGAATGGTCGGTACACTCATTGCCAGAGCAATAGTCTGTACCATAGACCAAGTCCTTTGAGTCATCATTAGCCTAACCGTTCAGCGCGCTAAAAGTGAGGGAAAGCTTGTCAAAGACTCAGCTGAACACCTCCCAAACCCGAGATTTGAAGTGAGACAATGGGTTTACAGGATGCTCAAGTCTGTCTCACTACTTCTAAACTTACTTCTGCATTCACACAGACAGGTGATGTTATGATAGGGTGACCAGATTTTCAAAATTCAGAACTGTGACAGACCCGGGTTGGGATGGTTGGTAAAAATACAATTATGAAAAGAGCATGTAACATTGTTAATTCTCGGCTCACTTCTGGTCACTTGCCTTATGGTCATTTTCAAGCATGCTTTTTTGTATTGTGGCTACAAATGACAATGTATGCCCCGCTTTACTGTTGCTGGTGATCAGATTGGTCCAAAATAGAGACACGTAGGACATTTCTTGTGTAAAACTGGGACAAATCAATGGTTTTGGATATATCTGCAGGAACAGGGGACATAGGGCTCAAAACTGGGACTGTCCTGGGTCAGTAGGGGCACCTGGTCACCCTACACTATGAGTTAGAGCTGGGTTGTGACTATTAAAAACTTTAGCAAGTAGCTATTAGCATTTAGCATGAGCCTGTTTGAAAATTTTTAATTACATTGTCCAATATATTATAACTATATCAGAATTTATCAGAAATACATCTCATATTTTGCTGTGGATCTCTCATATTGCATCGTTTTACAAATCTTAAATGGCAGATTACAAAGATTATAACATACATTTTAAGTAAGGATTAATGTAAGCATATAGTTTGATGATAATTAGTGGATGGTATTTCCAGTTATTTTGCCATGACAGAGTAATGTATGTCACCATTCAAGCTTTCAGCTCTGTACACAGTGTTCATTATGGAAGTAAAGCACTGGTTCAGAGCTACCTCATGAATGAAAAGGGAAAATGTCTGACCCGACCTTGATCTTTATGCATTAATATAAATTATAAAGCAGCATATCCGTCGTGGTTAACGCTCGTCTCAGAAAGGTCATAGGTCAGATATGTATGCATGTCTTTCCTTTCTATGTACTGAATAAATACAGAACACACATTATCTGCATGAGTAGCTATCAGTCCTCTATAGTCTGCTCCTCGAGTTTTCATGGTGGCACCTACAAAGATAGAACAAATGGACAGGTTCTGAACCTATTCAGCTGAAAGGTAAATTCCTACTTAATTTTTGCATTATTATTATTTTATGATTCTATACTTATTAATTTAAAAATATATATGTTTTTATTGTATTTTTTTCTGATGACTACTAACTATTTTATAGTGCCCCCCCCTCAAAAATTTTATTTATTTTTTATTAATTAATTAATTAATTAAATTTAAATGTAAACTGGTGGAAATTGTATGCATTTTTTCATACACTTATGTTAGTCTTAAGTATGATTGTCTTAAGTAAATATGTCTTAAGTTTCAGAAAATACAGTGTACATATAACTGTTCAAAGTACAAGACCAATCTTAGCCAACAGTGAAATAAAAAATAAAAAAACCGTTTCACATTATGCAGAAGTTGGGGAATACTTTTATGCAAATATAGTTCAAGGATTTATAAATTTGTGATGTTTATACAATTAAGTAACTGTGCAATGTGTTCTGTCTCATGGCCTGTGCCACAGGGACAGACCACCATGAATGATAATGTACATTCCATAGCATATGTATGGATTTTTAATAGGCCTATGTAATTAAGTGGTACTACACTAAGTATGTGACTGGAGACATTTCATCACATATTATAACACACATGTTGATGACAGAATGCACCCAGCTTATTCTAATTCCAGTTAGAATGGTGGCATCCAATGAGAAGGAGAGAGCACAACCTAATACAAATGAATCTGACTCCTACTATAGCCCCAGGATTCTACGTCAAGCTTAACTAATGTGCAATTAAGCTTTAGACTGGGAGAAAATCACCTTGTACAAACATTAGTCAAGTGAACTGTTTTCTGTTCGGGGGCTGCTAATTATCAGGGGAATGGGAAGAGGGCTTTGTTTGTGTGTGCGTATTTACATATACATGAAGAAAAATAAATATGTGCACTGTTATAGCAGTGCATGACCCAAGTGTCTTCATATGTCTCTATTAGACAACACTGACATGTAGACCTTATCATTAAGCAATAATAGTTGACTTTACAGCTCATGAACTGCAGTATCAACAAATTACACATGGCGATTGCATTGGAGCCAAGCAGAGCATTGTGGCGTCTGGGTGGGAGTGTGGGGCTGAAGAGGAGGGGGGAATGCATGGCTTTATTGTGTCTGTCACATTAAATGATATTGCTGCCACACTCCGAATAATGAAGACCACTTCTAAAGTCATTTAAAAGTCAAATCGTCACTGTCTGTGAATTTCAATAATATAGGAGAATAGAAGGAGCATGCCGCAGGCTGCAGGAGGGGTGAGGGCAAGGGGGAGAGAGCAGTGTAGTCAGGACCCTCTCTGTGGACTCACAGGTGACAGATAAAACAATGAGGGGAGACACACCCTGGGACATTTGTGTTTCAGACGCAGCAGGCGGCCGATGGTGCACATGTAGAGGTGGTGCAGGACTCCAGAGTGTGGGTTCCTGCCGAGGAGCCCATCATTAACCCAGCCTTCCTTTTCGACTCCAAGATCTGGGAGATTTGCCAGGAGCTGCCCATCCACTGGATCCACCCCACCCCTCTAAGTGGTAAGAGCAGGGGGCACTGTTGCCCATTAACACAGTGCTGGAGGGCACTCCTGCGGGTTATAACTGAGCCTAGTGGGATTAGCTGCCCTGGCTACTGCCATGGTTCTGCTAAAGACTGATGGCCATCGGGTGGTTTCCTTTTTGCTGCAGATTAGATAAAAATCTTTGGAACACTCTTTGTATTTGCATCATTACAACAGCAGCAGCACTGTTTGACAAAGCCATGAAAAGTTTGGAATCAGATCCAGTCCATTTATCCTGAATGTTCCTGATTAACATCCAGCCACTGGGAGGAGGCTCACAAAAAGAGCTATAATGTGATTTTACAACCTCTCATTTCTCTCCATAAAATACAAACAGCTCCTTTTCTCCTTTCTCTTTTTCTTGTGTTCAGATGCTGAGGCTCTGGAGGTGGACACACCTGACGCAGAGGTCATAGGTCAGCGAGTCGCCCGTGACGTTCTGAACCACCTTCCTGTAAACGACTATGTAAGTTCTGCATGTGTTATCCTCATCCAGCCTGCAGCGTACAACAGGCAGTTACAGTAGTCTTTTCCATATGCCTCAGCTCTGCCTGCACTCTCTCTGCATAGAAATCGCTCACTAATTGATGTTAAAACTGACTTTGTGCACCGGAGGGCACGGCAATTGCTCTATATATCTGTTTAAGTAAGGCCAGTTCATTGAAGACTCCCTTAATGTCTCCCCATTAATTGAGAGGAATATCCAGCCTTTCAAAGGCAGCCGCTTATGCCTACAGCGGCCGTTAGTGCCTTTCTCTCATCTTTTTCCGGGGCTCTGCAGAGTGAGCTACAAAGGAGCACATTCAAGGTCACTCTCTGCTGCGCAGATAGGTTACATTTATTAATAATGCTTTAATTATCAAAGCACATAAGATGAATAGGAAGGCCAAGTGGCATATTTGGGTGTTGGATGTGAACGCCACACAGAGCTGTATGATTAATTATCCTTGACTCGGCTGAAATTCTGAAGCAGAAGTATGTTACTGAGAGATGGATACAAAATGGAACTTGCACACTAAAGATAGGACCAACACTGGGGCAGATGTCAGCACGTACCAGCAGCACTTACAGGTGAATAGGCTCTAAAGCTAAACTCAAGATAATGACTCCAGCTCAGGCTTCTCTTCAAAGCACCTGGAGATATGCCGAAAATGAGACGTCCCATAATGTTGACATTTATCAGACTCGTCCCAGATACACCACCCGCTCAACTCTTCAATTTCATCTCCTTCATCGTGTGCAGCACAAATGGAGCACGCCACGCAATTAAAACATACCAGGGGGATAAAAAACGCCCGCTCCTCCTTTTGAAACCTTTTGGCTTTATCAGCAGAGTAATGCATACCACAGCAGTTCATCCCAGAAGTTTGCCTGGCCATGTTTATGGGTCCAGTGATAATAAAGGCCTTTGTGACCAGACCAGTGCCAGCAGCCTGTAAAAGGGAGTCTGAACTCTGCATGGTGCAAGACAGCAGGATGCTACTTGTGCTTTTTTTTTTTATTCTTCTTCCTCATTAATATACTTAAACATGAATTCAAAAGTCAAGTGTTTGGTTATAGTCACTGCAGTTAAACAAAAAGTGTTACACAAAATTGACTGATTAGGAATGTTGCAACCTCATCAAAAACATACCCCAATTTGTGTTTTGTTTCATTCACATGTTTAAATATTCCTGGTTTATTATTCTGTCTACATCAAGAGAGATTTAAATTTCTTTTGATTTTTAATTTAGATCTAAACACAGTGGACAGTGGACATGACATCACAAGGTGGAACATAGTGTTTTCTGTTTGAGATATAAACACAGCCTAAATATGCAGAGTTTGTGTGTTAAACGTGTAATTGAAACAATACAAGACTCCACGGATATTTTTGATAAGGAAACAATATTATAAAATACAGACATAGTCTAATGTGGCTGCATTAACAGTAAAAAAAAATATTGATAATGTAATGTTAATTCATAGTGTGAATATGAAATACCAATAGTTGATTAAGCCTGAATATTGCATGATTTTTCTCTATAATACTACTTTAACTCCCCATTATACCTAGCTGGGAAATAACTCAAATAACGTTGCTACCAGCTCCTGATCTCCTCGAACCTTCCTCGCACATTTGTGACCACACCGCTTTCCCTAACTAAATTAAAATGCATTCTGAAGTTTGAATTTCAGCTGCCGACACAGTTTGTAAAGCAGAATAATGGTCTGAGTCTTTGTGACAGAGCCCGGCAGATATATGAGGCTGACCTTTGCCACAGCTGCCATGTCTCTGCAGTATGTATCAGAGGTGGCCCTGGAAAACTCAAGCCTCATAACGACCACGTGACAAACTGAAGGGATACCACAACTGTCCTTGACCCACACCACCAAGGATGTAGCTCCACTGTCGACCAGCTCAGGCAGCTCACACAATCAGAGTGAACACTGGCACATCTCAGGATCCGGAGTTTTCTATTTATAATGTAACGATGAGTCTTAAAAGGTGCACTAGATAACTTTACTGGTGGAGGGTATGCCACCTACTTCTCTCTATGGAAATGTCATTGCATTGGCCAGAATCTTTCACAGTATGGCATTAAATTTGTCTATCTTCATGAAGACAAACAGGTTACACACAAGCCAAGATACAAGTCAGATCCACACTCACAACAATGCATCTTTTAAAGGGCCTATATCATTTCCTCCTCAAAAATATGATCGGAGTTGTGTCTTGTTTCATTCACACATCCACAACCTGCATGTTTAGGCTGAGTTCTTCTCTTAGACATAAAAACACTTTGTCATGTGGTAATATAGGTGCTCCGCTGTGTTTTTAAACCCCACACACCTGTCACTAGAATCATTTGGATAATTTTTTAGACTTGGAATTGCTAATGTCTACTGAACAAAAGGTAAAAGATAGCTCTTAAGTTGAAAACAGCTGCTTCATGGCACCACAAGGTGTAACAGAGAATTTTGAGCTTTGGAGATGTAGACAGACTAATAATAAAGAGTGTGAATGAAACAAAACGTGTGAATGAAACAAAACACAACTCCGGGTATGTTGAGGACAAGATATTAGCATTTTAACATGACTCAAAGCTCACAAGAGTCCATTTTGCATAATTTATAACCATTAAGGTATGTTTGAGCAATAAAACACCTTTAATTGAGAAAAAAACTTGATTCATGAGTCATTCTGTGGAAAATTCTAAGTAATGCAGTAACATCTGAATGGAGACAAGCTGGTGGCAGAGCCTATCGCGGAAAAGTAACATGGACCTTTAAACCAATTATATATTTTAAAAGATTAGGATCAAGGGTTAAGAGAACTGTCTCATTCTATCTAATTATTATTGTTATGCAAAGCAAAATTCCCAGTATTACTAAATCTCTATTGAAAAACACAGTCGAGACGTTGTGTTGTGTGTTGCATAAATGGTGATAGCTTACATGGGAAGTGATGAAGCTTAATACATTTTAGATGAGGCTACTTGAAATGAAGTTGCTTTTGTTTAAAAGCTGTGGACAATGAGAGCCATATGACAGGGGCTCTATCCAAAACTTCTAACAGATGCTACCAATTATCCGTGGCTTTGTTAGAGCACAACAGTTGCCATTGTTTCTATTTAAAAATGATTGATTATTTATTATTATATCTTTGAGGGCGGATAATAGCATTATTCATTAGTACAAGAAAGTATAAAATCACAAAAGACTTCTTAGAAAATCCTGAGCGTAGTATTTTCTTCCCTCATTTTCTGCATGACTAGTGTGAACATATTTATTTTGTGTGGGGAAATCTGGACTGGTAACCCTTTTCTCACTGCAAAAAAGACGCTATGTTTATACCCGACTAGCTGCTTGGTCATGCAACAAAATCAGATGGAACTGAAATAGATGAATGCACCAACTGTTTGTATGCCTCAAGAGAAATCGAAGCATCTTATCACTTAGGTAAACCACTAGAGTTGACTAAAGCGCATTATATCTTTGTTCAATTACAACTCATCGTCACCCTCTGCAACGCTGAGATGAGAATTGGAGATCACTGTATTTCGCATGTCGCAGAATTCTAAGCATGCTACGAAGTGTTATCACCGCTGTTTTGATCCAGGAATGAATTTAAAATTGAGTGAAAACAGCCAGGCGTGTGTGTGCTTGGTGTGTAGAACCGTGCAACCAACAAGTGCACAGATTAAAGGATGTTGTGCTTTGATGAGTTGAATGACTGACTACTCTCATTCATATCCCATAATATGCATAGAGGTTTCTTGGAGTATGTGTGTGTGATGAAATCAGATGCAGCATGGAGGTAATGGCTTCTGCTCTTCATTAACGCCGCTTGTTTGTGTGCAAGTGCCTCAGATTTCCCAAGGTGAACCGCTCCTATCGGTACCCGCATCACGCCACACTCAAAGCTGAATAATATGTTTTAAAAGGATAGCTCTGATTAATTGTCTTTGAGCTCGCATGCCTCCTACTGGTTGTTTGTTTTGATAACTGCAGTTTCATTTGAATAAAATATTGCCCTCATTTTATGTTTTTTTGGGGGGGATTTTCGAGTATCACGGTACGCGGCTGTGAGGGGCAGATAAGATTATCGTTGGTCCATTGACAGTTTTCGTGTTGTTTCCATAACAGATTGTTGCCTGGGAGCTGATGACCTGAAACTTGACTGAAATAATAAATCATTAAAAGGACTATGCTGTGCTTGTCATCGTAATAAATCAGACGCAAGCTCTCCCTTCTTAAGATGCATGTAATTTTGTCATATTCATCATATCTCACACAGTGCACTGTAAGAGTGTGGCTTTAACACGCGATAGCCCTTAGACTGTATAAAGCCGTGGACTAAGGGAGTGTGACTTCATCCATGGTGTTCAGCTCCAGTCAATTGAAGATGATGATGCTAGTGGTCACAGGGGTGAATCTGGAGCTGCGTTTCATTTTAGGAATAGGAATTTATTTATGGACAAAATATAACAAAATGAAAACATCAGGATCATGTAGAGCGGGTTACTATAAACATTTTAAGATCAAGTTATAGAGAGGAGTGACGATTTTTTAAATGTAAAGTCAATTGGGGCCAGAGTCAATGGAGCTGGAAGTGCCCTCATGCTCACTTCCTATTTGGAATGTGGCAGTTAGCTATGTCCATTTATATATACAGATGATAGCACCACCTCAAATTTGCTTCACAGTTTTCCCAGGATGACAGTGTATGGTCATATGGTCAAATTAAACAATTCCATCTTGTTATAAAGTTGATCTAAATAGCTGTCCTGGTGCAGAAAAAAAGGAAAAGGTGGCTTACATGATGTCAATAGCGTTTTCTGTATAACACAATAACAAGCAAGCAAGCAATAAGTGTCTTGACACAATTGAACTGACAGTCTTTTCCATCATCTGTCATTTGTGCCTTCACTGGGATACTACACTATAAGTACAAAAAAAAAAGAAAAAAAAGAAACAGAATTAAAGCCACCTTTTTTTTATTAACAATATAATATTATGTAATTAGACAATACAAATACAATACAACATTTTATTCCTTACTTTAATACAACTGTAGGAGAAACAATTGCAAAAGCCTGTTCTAGACTTCCCACTGTTTCAGCAGAGATGAAAGTCAGCCTCTAAATCCCTTCCATAATATAACAGGGGAGTAACCGGGCTCTCCGTGTGCTCCTGCGGGTCCTGTCCTCTTAAACAATTCACACACATTTCCTATTCCCAGCAGTGGATGTGTTTTGTTCTGCCCCACTGCATGTTAGCTGAGTCATTTTTTAAACGCTTACAAAGGGAATTATGCCAGTTTGTTGTGGGAGTGTTGAAGTCAGCAGTGCGCCCCGGCTACTCCTTCTCGTGGATGCCATGCTTTTAGGTCTGTCTCCACGGGTCCATTTGCTAAAAGAGATTGAAATGTGGTCAAATGCTTTTCGACTCCTTCCACTGGTGAGTTAAGTGGCACTCCAGTGAACCCCCAATTGGACTTGTTCTCGTTCAAAGTCATGCCAAGCGACCCCCGCCAGTCCACAGCGCAACCCGCACAATGGAAAAATCCAAGGGCCATTAATTCTACCCAATTTACCTTTCGCTTGGCCCACCTCTATAAATTCCGAGGCAGCCAGTGAGCGCAAATGAAAGAATCCTTGTTAGGGCGATCATTACACTGCTAATTGCTTTAGGAATGTGGCGCACACTTAAAGTCAAGGTCAGGGGGAGGGCGCCAAGGCGTGGGGAGTGCTAATTTGAATGCTCGATTGGTGGGAAGGGGAGTCGGCCATTTTGGAGCAGGCAGAGAGTGTGTTTCATTCGGGGGAGTTAAAGAGGTCAGAGATGAAAGGAATAGTGTAATTATGCTGGTAACTACTGAGCGCACGAGTGTCGTTGAGTAGAGACAGTCCTGTCAGAGAGACTGAGAGAGCAATGTCAAGGCCACAGTGGAGCTACCTCTGGCATAATAGAAAGGTCAAGATGGGATTAGGCCACATCATGTTTTATTCTCTGCCAGCTGGAATCAACCGTGCAAATATCAAGTCATTGTCACACAGTTCATCTGCATGACTTAAGATTTTGAGTTCATTTCATGTACTTATTATTATTAGCCTAGTAGTAGAAAAAAAATCTAAAGTCAATCTGGACAATTAAATCAATCGATGTTTGGACTGCCATTTTCACTCTGAAGGTACTAGCTGTTTGTAATTAGTTGGTGCTCATTTATTTTTTTTACTATTTACGGGTACCATCCAAAGATCTATTGCATACTGTACATGTTTTTGGAGACACTAATTTCACAGTGTGTACTTCTAAAATTAAAGACGCATTGTGTAACTTTTCTAGTGAAGGGTCCTTCAAATGCTTTTCTCCATGAAGATATTATTGATTTGTCTGGAATATTTCACAGTATAGTATTTGACTTTTCTATCTTTATGGAAACAGTCAAAATGCCATTTTTTGGGGTATTTTTGAAGTATAAAACCACCTGTAATTGATTCAATGTAAGGTAGAGCTACATCCATGGAAACAAGGAAGAGACAGACCCCCAAACGAAAAGTAGTGCACCTTTAACTTAGATGTTACATTCTACAAAAACACTGGTCTATACATTGCTAATTAATATTAAAAATGCAGATACTATTTCCCATTTCTGGCAAATTAGTTGACATCACAGATGAGTAACGATTTCCTTGAAACCAAAAGAATGCAGGTAAAAAACAGTGCTACCTTCAAGTTGTTGGCACAAAAATGGTATGGCTATGCAAATGCCTGTGCAAAAGGACCTACGTATACAGAGCTGTCATCTATAGAGCAACAGTGCTTTTTTTCACAAGGCGTTGGTTCTTATGACAAACAGCAGGCCCATCCATTCTCACAGTGCTGTAGCTCTCACCTTGCCTTGGGACCGGTGGCATTTGTCGTGTGTGTGTGTGTGTGTGTACGTGTGTCCGACTGTAACCCTCTGTCCCACCTCCCGTGTCCTTTTGCAGAGGGATGTCGGCATCGAGCTGGATAACCGCTTGGATGACCTCGGTTACTGCTGCCAGCACTGTCGCCGTGGTTACCGCTACTGCCGCCGCTACCACGAGCCGCTGGGTGGTTTCAACCCGTGGCCCTACTACTACCAGGGAGGCCGCACCATCTGTCAAATTGTCATGCCGTGCAACTGGTGGATCGCCCGCATGCTTGGACGAATCTGAGAGGGAAAGGCCTGTTTTGTCCCTTTGTATAGGTGGGGTGGTGCAGTGGTTTGATAAATATTCCAGACCACTTGTGTGAGTAAAGCAGTCCATTGCACGCCATTATTTCCCAATCAGAAAGTTGGCCCATTGAGCATTACTCAGTCTAAATAGTTTAATTAGGACTTCAAGCTTTCAGAATTTTTAAAAAGGCAAAGCTATTTACTATGGGCTCTTTTGGGTTCGTTTATCAACTGTCAGACTCTCAAATCCCACTTGGATTATAATTTAAAATAGCCACAAAAGGCACTGTCTTATACATTTTACATGAAACATCCTATTTAACTTTTTTACAATCATTCCATTATTACCTTCTATATCAAAGAGCATGGCTTTTATGAAATTATGTTTCTATCTTTTATGTATTTTTTTTTTCAGTGTATCTGTCTACACACTATTTTACCAGTTTTTATAGCTATTTTTGTTTATATGTCCATTTATATTCAGAATATAACACATGATACCCTACACCATAGAAATCCATTGTGAATGCATTGACAGACACTGCACTGATCAAGCATAACATTGTGACCACTTGATGGTCATTACATGGTGATTTGGAGATTCATATACAACAAACTGTGAAGAATTTTACTAATCATTGTATTATTATATCAGCTTTAAGACAAAATACTGACCTGTATGAGCTGGTGCTTAATGATGAGATACGTAACCTGCAAGTGACCATAATGTCATGCCATATTAGTCATTTCATACTAGTGAATTAAAAATAGTCTTTCAGAAACTCTAGCTCTAATAAGAAGGCATAAGAAAAATAGTGATAAAGATCTGACCAAAATGTATCTCTGTTTGTATATTGCCTGTGTTATCATCTTTATCAGGATTCGACATTGAAAAAGACATATTATACTTTTTTTCCTGCTACATAGTAATAGGCTATAACAAAGATCATTATTTAACATGCTTTTAGTTTTGAAAACTGGCTACATAGATTTTCTGAATAAACTTTATAGTTGGGTACTCACCCATATGGGGTAGTTGAAATAAAACATTTTCTGAACACTCAAGCCCATGATTCAGGACAATGTAAGATTACTCAACCAAGCATGAATCACTCAAAATACAACTTTAAGTAACTTTGAGAGAACACTGTTGGAATATAGTAAAAGCTCATAAATTTCAGAAGCTAAAATATGGCTTTTAATACAGTACTATAAAGGACTGGCATAAAATTCAACTGTTTGTTACCTAAATGGAAATATAACAGTGTTTGGCTGGTTCGTTAATCTTGATATCACCTTAATCTTCATATTGTGAGTACCCACATTTACATCTATCATTATTTGTTTTACTTGTGCATTCCATTGTCCCATTGGTGCAAAATCTATTAATTCACTTGTGTTTCTTCTTCTCTGCGATGATACATTACATTTCCAAGTGTCTGGCTCAAACAAACTGTGCAGAAGAGCTAGATCTGCATTTGTAATTGTTCTGTCAGGTGCATAAACACTCTGGTGTATTAAATGAACACAACACTACTTCTCTGTCACTTTGAAGCCTTCCTGTACGTATATCTCTTTGTGATACTTTCAATTAAAATTTCATTGTATCGAATAATCTCACCTGTCACAATCATATGAAACAATATCCAAGAACTTAATACCCTGGGGTGTTTGTGTCTAAGCAGTTAAAAGTGTGTGTCTTGTTGCAATCCATATAATAGACACGTCTTCTCTATCTCTCCTTCATTAGTCTCAGTGCTCATTAGCAGAAACATTTAGCATGAAATTAAATGAGCGTACTGACAGAGACATCTACAAGCCTATATAGCTTTTCTTGTTTTGCGTTCCATCTTGTCTCCTGGGAGCATTGTAATAAAGCATTGTTTATATAAAAGCTCTCTCCCAGTAAATAAATATTGTTTTTGATTCATGTCAGGAGAATGAGTATGCTAATATAGTCAGTTACATCAATAATATTTGGCAGCTGAAACCTGGTTTGGCTCAAAACATATTACTCTATGTAAATGTTTTATGGATATGCTCATAAATGAGAGTTCAGGCTTGCTACCATATTGTTATTTTTAAATCAATAATGGCAATGGCCCCAAGCAATGTGTCGAGTAAAGAATAGTGCCGTTGCAAGTTAACAAATGCAGTAATTGCAAACATACTTCAAATAAACTGACAAATGTACAGCTGAAGCCCCCCAAGGCACAATAGAAAAAAGTTTATAAATATTGCTGTACTATATAATTTTTTGTTTCCTTGCAGATCATATCAAATAGTCACATTGCTTATGAAAAAATGCATGAAGTCACTGCACTTTATTTTGCAATATTATGATTTTTTTGTAGTTGTCTATCCAGCAATGTCTCTGAGGAATCTGAAGACTTCTTTTGTGCAGCGGTGGAGAGAGTAAATTGCCATGGAAGCCTTGAGACTTGCGTTTGAATGGGATGGCTTGGACCTGAGTGGAGAAGGTTGATACAGATATTACAGTTGGGTTCCCTCTGAGCTCCTTCCTACCTCCGGGACTAGAAAAAGTTTAATAATTTTAACCATGAAAGTCAAACTTGAAAGTGGTAAGATTTGTGACAGTTAAAAATCTTTATAGAGAGCTGTAAAGACGCCTAAGTGACGCTAGGGGTCATATAGCACAGTAGAGTCTACTCAACTTAACACAAACGAAGCACAAATCATCACAGGAGCGGGCATCAAAGGCGTGTCAAGATGGTGTTCGTTTCAAATAGGCTATAGGGTGAAAAAGCATAATGTTAAGTGAATAATGAAGAATGCCAGTAGTAATGTTTAATTCAGCGGCTGTGCTAACGTATACGCAAATGTTCAGAAAATGTTCTGTACAAGAAGTGTTTTATTTAGGAGAAATCTAAAACAAATGATCTGATTGCCAATTCCATCGCAAGCTGCTGTATAAATAGACGTGATTTGCATCTGCAATTCAAGGCGTGCTTGAGTAATATCTATAATATTGTAGTTAAGTCTCCAAGCTTTCGCCTGAACCCTTCGCCTTTTTAAAGTGAATATAAGAATATAAATCAAAAAGAAGCGCGCCTTTCATACTCCCCTCGAGTGCTTGTTTATCACAGTTTTGATGAGGAGGTGGAACAAGGTGGACCGCGCAGCGGGAGGGGCGCAGATAGTGGTGCGAAAAAACGCGCAGGTTGTGGCGCAGTTCAAAGGAAACCGCATACGCTGCCCGAAGCTATATTCACCATCAAACTTGAGTGAATTAATTTGTCACTTATTTAAAAGGGGGGCACGTGAAGGGAAAATTCTCCTACTTATTTTCATTTCAAATATCATCCCTTCGTTCGGTTAGATCTATGACTATTGTTGGATAGTGGAGAGCGGAAACCAATGTATGAGGAGTGTCTGTATTTAGAAGAGCGACCAGAGCACTAAGCGACTGTGGTGCTTCTCGCTGCAACAAGAAATACACAGAAGGACGCGTGTATTACCAGTGCCATCTTGTGGAGAGGTTGCCGTCCTGCGCAATTGCGCTGGCATTTTGATCCAGATGTTGTTTTTCACACTTTTGAATCACATTTTAACGGAACTCTTGTAACTTTCGTTTGGTTTGTCGTTTTATTATATTTTATTCATCCATTACTTACTCTCCTTCAAGAAATCAAAACAGACAGATATTTTTATATGACAATGAGGCATTGTGATCCAATGCGTTATGTCCGGGCCAGTCTGGTGAGCTGGTGGTTAAATCTCTTTTTCTCCTTTCTACTGTTTCTGCCATAAGCTCGAGGCACAATAATGTCAGTTGTCATCCCTCAGCCGTCCCCACTGTGAGAGGCAGCATGGCACAGCAGTAAACACTCGCGCGGTGTCATTGGCTGCGGGCGACACAGAAATAGTCCTCCCGCGCACTCCCTCTCTCCCTCCCTCTCTCCCCGGGCCCGGCCCTCCTCGCTCCATCTTCGGGGCTCTCTCTGATTCAGTCACCACCAGTTGGAGCAGTGCGCACATAAAGCATGCTAGTAGCCTTCCATTACTTTGGTAATCCATAACAACCATTCGCTTACCATATGGCAGCCCGATCGATGCGCGAGCTGAGCAGGAAAAGCAAAGTGTCTGTTTGAGTGTAATAGAGGGTTGTGTCTTGTTCACTGCTTGAGCAATGATTTTAAAAGCACTTTCCCTCTGTCGAAGCGAGAATGGCCGCTTTCAGTGTTTTTAATTTTCAGCTAAAGGAGTAGGCTGTGGCGTTTACAGTCCTACTTCTAAATATTAACAGATCATAACATAGACCAGTGCTTCTCAAACTGTGGTACGTGCACCGGATGCCTCTACAGGTACGCGGGGCCTTCTGAATGTATTTTATGTAGAGAGAAATCTATTAACATTGTTGTCCTCCTGTGGGGAAAAAAACAACATTTTTACATCCACGGTTTTGTCTAATTTTAGAGTATAGACCTTATTTAGGCCTAATGTGGTCCGAATTTGGGGTACATGGTGTTGGCGGGAAAAGTAGAACCACTGACGCAACAATTAAAGGCATACATTCTCCCCAGCGCAAAGATCTATAGAGCAATATAGAAGATTAGAATTGATGTAACTGATAAAAAATGTAATGGATACAAAATAGAAATTTATAGAAATAATGTGTTTATTGATAATTTAAACATTCATGTTAATCTATAATATTATATATTTCTTTAAACAGCCTTTGAGCCCTAGAGGACACACACACTGCCCCTCTACAGTCCATGCGAGTGCTTAAACCCTGTATTGGAAGGCGAGGTGCACAGAAGTGTGGGTGTAGGCAACGCCAGGCTCTGTAGGCACAGCCGACTGCCAGACAGCTTCCTCCACCCGCCACCCTCCCTGAAACCTCACACAAGCGCTCCATCCAAGCCAAAACTCACATCCACACAACACATGCTGTAATCCATCTCCGTCAGTGCAACCCTTCCACTCGCCAAGCAGCACCTCCTCAGCACTCACATCAATTCAGTCACAGCAGCAGCAGCAGGGACCCTCTCCGCTGTCTCCAGCTCTGGGCATGTCATATGTTAATGTATTCATCCGCCCACAGCCTGCACTGGAGAAGCAGCACCACTCTTAAGTACAGTCCAATCAGTCTACAGTCTGCTAATGGCTCCCAGCCAGTCACCACACTGGCTTTTTCTGACTTTTCAAATGTCATGTGGTCAAATGTCCCTGCACATCCACACAATAAGTTTATGAAAGAAAATGAACCTACTTTTATTATTCCCAGCACAAGAAATTAATTGACCAAGTGAACCCTGTTGGAGTTATATTCCCTAAGGTTTAATTTTGTTTGCTGATGTCTCCAAATAGCCTTTATGCATCTGTGTTCCCTCACAAAAGCGACAAAATAACAATCACAAGGGGAGTACATGGAAAGAGATCGTTTTTAATTATGCATGACGGTTGTTTTTTTTTTGTAAAAGTCTATTCTATATTCAGCATAAAGAACTCCATTGCCAACCCAAGACAGTTAACGCAACAAAAACTAGCAGACATAGCTCAGACAGGAAAGTCAGAAAGCAGCTCAGGATCTGAGACTTAAATGCAAATGTAACCCAGTGTAAATTGATTGTCCTTATAAATTTTCATACGAACTTAAAAAAAAAATATATGTATACATTCGGAGCAGACTCTGTGTAAGCAGCAGTTAAGTCCTGTCCTTAGGTGCTGGAGCAGATGGAGGTCAGTATGTCTCAATGCCCTCAGCGTGAAGCTACAGTCTGGGGAAAATACAACCAATTTAGCCGACAAACCGCTCAGGATCAATATGGCTTCATCCAGGCAGGACCAAGGGGCCAATCAGATGGCTGCCCTGAGAGGTCCTTAACAAAGTGGGCCAGCAAATGAAGAAGGCACAGACTGGACTGACCCCTGAGCAGGAGAAGAGAGAAATGGGGCTGAACTGGAGCAGCAGAGAGAGAAAAGCAGAGGAAAGGCATAAATTCAAGAGCACAATGGTGATTAGATACTTAAAGGTTTGTGTATGTCCACCATAAGGAGAATCCAAGCACATTCATGATTAAATCAAAAAGGTATCTACAATATAACAATAAAACAGCAGTATAATAATGTACGATTAAGCTTTGAGTCAAAAAAATACCTCCTCATCATACAGTATCTGGTGCTATTCAAATGAAGTAATCATCTTTTATAGTAAGCTTCATCCTCACTGTTATATTCACTGCATTTCCCTCATGTTTACACATGTATAAGTCAAATGCGCTTTTTTATACAGAATTTAGAAATTCACAAAATAAATAATTTGATGTGGCCATAAACTTGAATCTAAATTGTATCAATGTATACATATACATGTATTTATACAGTATATTCCATTTCATATAAACACAGTTTAAACCTTGAAGATATAGACTTTGCTTTGCCTTGCATATTTTTCTCTACTTGTGCCTCACTATCTTAATGGTGCCTTTGGACTATACAAAAAGCTTTGATGTTCAACTGTCCTTGGAACACACAAATGCCCATTTCCATAGTAACACCGTGTTTTAAGGCGCATAGTGGGAGAGGATGGATGGCTTTTATGGTTGTATCAAAATAAATGAGGAAATAAGTTCTTGAAAGCAATTTAGCCCATTGTTAATCGTTTGCAAGTTGTTTCCAAAGTCTTGAGCTTTTAAACCTCCTGTAAGGCACACAGCTGAGCTCTAAGAGCAAAGTATCTGGTTTAAACACACATGCACTGGGCATGCCCTCATCTCATTCACTGCACCGTTTGGCTTTCAGTCTCCTGTTTTGGTTTAAGCTGGTATAAAGCAAGTCTCTTTAAACATAAAATAATGTTAGGGTAATTTACTAACTGGCACATATGGTTTATAGAGATCACTGGTTTATCCAATGGCGCTTCTCCTCGTGGGCATGTGTCTGTCTGGGTGAAAGTCTATCAAAGGTAATTCCAGGTCTCAACAGGGATTTATTCTAAACAAACAATCCCACAAATCTTGAAAATTAGGCACATGGTCACAAATGTGTGAGTAAACAATAAATCCTGAGGCTGAGCTTAACAACCTTTAAGAGCACTGTGCTGCAAGATCCCTTGCTCTGATCTTTGATCAGATTACTGTGGAGGGAATAGAAACATTTAGTTTGTGGTCAAATTGGTTCAAATGCTCTTGGTGGAGCATGTGAGGAGTCCCACTGCCCTCAGGCCTCTGCAGACTCTGCCTTTATCTGGATAAAGTTTGCAGGCAACTGCAGAGAGAGGGGGAGCTCGCCCAGACTTTTGAGACTGTGTTGTGGTTGTAGAGACATCTCCCCGTGCACCTCCAACTCTTCTACAGGGGTCAGGCCTTCACTGGGGCTGCTGCTCTGGGAGGCATGTCCGTTCATTATAGTTTCACTTTCAGCCTCTTGGCTGTGCTCTTGACTGCTGTCAATGATCACAGTTCGGTAAGAGAGCTCGGACTCGCCCACCTCCAGCTTTTCAAATGTATTTGCTGCCAGTGATGGATCACCGTTCACTATAGACTGGAAGTAGCTTGGGTCCAACATCTCCTCTTTGACCTGCAGCCCAGAGAGGTCACTGGATTTGAGCACTGTAGCAATGACAGTGCCAGGCTGCTGAGCCACCATAGTCTGCCCACAGGTGGTGTTGATGGCTACCAGGCGTGGCAGCCCATTGATGTTTGAAGCAGTTGAACTAATGACTCCTGGTGGAGATGTACAGGAAGTGGAGGAAGAAATCATGGAGGGGTTCAGGCTGGTGACAAGTAGGCCGTCTTGAAGACTGCTGGCCCCACCTGTTAGAGAGGCTGTTTGGATGGTGAGCATCTCCTTCCCAGCAGCTGTGCCAGAGGGTACTGTGTGGAGTATGACCCGAGGGGGGGAGGAAGTGGCTGAGTCCCCATTGGCCAGAACTGTGAGGGGCATGGACTGGAGAGATCCAGGTGAAGTCATAACCATGGGAACAGATGTGGGAGCACTGATGTTCCTTAGGAGAAAGAATAAACAGGCTTAGCATAAATAAACCAGCAAACAGAGTATCTAACCGGGTTTCTTCATCTTCTCTTTTAGCCTTGTTGTATTCAAATATTAATTTTGTGTCTTCATAATATAGACAAGGATTATTTTTTAATGGAGCCTTACTGCGAAGTTACACAGTGCACATTTATAATCCTACCCAGCAAAACTAATGCCCTTATTAATATAATAAACTACACTGTCTGTTGTACTGCAGTAGTCATTATTCTCCATGTTTTTCAAGTGCAAACAATGTTGAATAGTTGATAAAATATGCAGCTGACTGATACAGTAACAAAACACCAAAGCAGAGACTAGAGCTCATTTAATATGTAACATGAGGCATTGTTGTAAAGACTTGCCACCTTTGGGATCTAGTTCCTACAACTCATGTACAACTCACTACATGTTCTGAATAGCCTTTTCATTTGCCTTCACACAACCAATCTGTAAATTATAATACATTAAGAACTGTGCCAGCTCTGTGTTATATAAATATCAATATAAAAAGTTAGTAATTCTGTATGATGGCATATGTATAATAGAATTATTAATGCCATTATGTCAAAATTAAGGGGTGTCATTTAACTATCAACCAACAATAAATTATAAATAAATGTGTATCAAATAAACAATATCTGCAGTTTACTAATCAGTGATTTTTATACTCCCTGTGGTGAATATGAACATAATTTAAATGTGTGTGTATAAGTACATTGGCTGTGTGTTCCCTTACCTCATAGCTTGTGTTGGGTCCTGAATAAGAGCACCTTGACTGGCTTGCAGCATATGAACAGATTGTAGTTGTTCGTCCAGTTCTTCCTCTTTGATGTGTCTGTACAAAATCTCATCATCAGGTTCTTTCTTCATGCTCCTGGCCTGGAGATGGTGCTGGCTATGGGTTCGACTGTTTCCCTTGCGAACCACAGACCTCCCATTTGTGGATCTTTGGTTTCCATAGTTTACATCAGAGCCTGGGTCTTCATCCTCTATGACAACCAAATCAGGAGGCATTTCTTTAAATTGGTAAACAAGACGTTGCCCTTCCACCTTTGCTAGAATCCCTCGTTGGTAGTAGTACCTGAAAGATCATAACACAAGCAACAATTGAGGGATAGTTTTAGATGTGGTGCACAGTTAATTTTTTTGTTTAGTCATCCGTCCAGTCTCACTTTTATGAAAATACAAGATAAACCATACAGAGGTTACACTAGGTTACACCATTACCTGAGAGCTCGTCCCATAGTCTCATAATTCATGTCAGGCTTGTTTTTGTGTTTGCCCCAAAGCTTGGAAACTGCCTTGGAGTCCACCAGCTTAAAGATGCCTTTTTCCCGCTGTGTCCACTTGATGTATTTGGGACAGGTGTTTTTATCCTGCAGAAGAGCCAGGAGGAATTCCCACAGGTAGATGGTATTGCCTGCAACAAATAAAGAAAACCTTTCAAGTCAGGCAGTTCTAAATAGTTATTTTGTGTTCCATAGCAGTTATTTTTTTTACACAAAAATAGTTAGTATGCTGTTCTTGGTGAAATCCCTCATTCATCCAGGAGTGGTAGAAAAAGTCTGAAAGATTCATCTGCACAATATTTTTTTGAAACTGAGACGTTCTGATTGCCATCAAGAAGTCAGTCAATTCAAATCAATCAGTTTTCAATCTGTGTGGTTAGTATGTTGTATTCACTGCTTACTGGCAACACCTTCAACCAATCAGTTTCACATTGTAATCCCAAAATAAAGATAAAACATTTAACCATACACTAATCCAAATCTAAAATTAAAAACGTCAAATTTAGGATCATGGTAAAATCACAATTGAAAATGTTACCATACATTAAATTAAAAATGTTGCCATACATTTCTGTTTGAAGGACTTTAGATCCCTTCATATTTCTAGACAGCATATAAAATACAATTTGCATTTTAAATCAGTGTTTTATTTTCTTGCAATGAAGAGTATCAAATTACTATTTGCCTAAACAGGAAATTAAAAATAGCAAGCTTGGAACTGGATTACTCCATTTTGTGCAATGCTTACACCACAACGGTTTAAAAAAAGTAACACTCCCTGAAATGCATCAGATCCAAGACACATGACAGGGTGATGTATTTGTATCACCCCTACTCCCCACACACTCACAACACACACACATGCACACACATACATGCACACACACACACTGTAACTCCATGTGTCACCCTCTATGGTGCGATGAGGGTTCACACTGCGCACCACCAGTCTGCTTGTATCAGTCTAACATCAGTGTGCCCTCCAGCCTGCAATCACTTGTGCTTCCCTGTGAAACAAGGCACTCTGCAGTCCTCCCCATCCATTAACTGCAGCAGATTCACCCCCTCTGGACTGCAGGGGTTGAGGAGCACTTTTAGAGCATCTCACCAGAGAGAAAACAGCATACACAAGAGGCGCACAGACCTTGCATTTTATTGGCTCATTATACAGACGACTACTAGTTAGTGTGGCTCACCTTTGCCCTCCTTGCTCTTCTTTTTGAGTGGCAGGGTAGGGGTGGTGATGGGCGAGCAGGGGCGCACTGGCCTCGGCTTCCGCACTATGAATCAAATAGCAGGGTAGAGTATTAAAAGGTGCAAGGTCACAGAGAAGTCACTCAATTACCTTTACGAGTGGAGTGAAAATAAGACCTGTGTTTTAGAAATGAGAGGAAGCGGAACTGCAGGGTTACCTTTGGTTTTCTTTTGTGGTTTGAAATTGCACTTTTGTGGAATCTCATCCATGGAAGAAGTGTCCTCGTCTAAGGACATGTCAAGGCCACTGTTGTCAATTTGGTCTGGTCTGAGCGAGGCATATGTCAAGTCTGCTTCCAACATGCCATACGCGTGAACTGTGCATAAAGGGGAGATTTACACATGACATAAAGCATGGAAACACATCAGTACATCATGCTGTATGTGTCTAGTTTAGTGAATGTATAACCTGGTATTGCACATAGCCAGTGTTTGCCTGTCTATGAATAACATAAACCTTAGGATACACTCATATATATTTTTAGCAAAGAATATGTTGCTAATAGGCTCTGGCAAGGATTTCAGCACAGCTTAGGTCTGTGTTGATGAGAAGATATCATTCTGTACTACACTACTATATCACACTTTTAAAATGAGGAGTCAAGATTACAACACAAATTTCAGTGTACCTTAACCTAACCTTAATTTTGACCAGGCTTTGCTTGACCCTATGAGAATCATAAACTGGAGGAATACCTTCATGTATTTTTTTCCCATAACGCACAAATCATTATGCACAATATAAAGAAAATAATGTTGTGCTATATTAATAACATATAATAACAGGGCTTACTCATTCGCTTTTCATCCAGAATGTTATTTGGAGACTCCATATTGAGAAGTGCTGCTGCCGCCTCATTTGTCTCCATGCTGTCCTCTGCACCAGATACTGTTGTTTCTATCCAAAAAAACAAACACAAAAACATGGCCGTGAGATTTTTGTAAGTCAATGCATTTGAGTGCTTTGCTCCTAATTGTATGTGGGGACCTTGTGGGAAATGACTGAATTGCTGCCATGACAACCAGTGCCTGTTTTATTTCACCAGGCAGTAGGAGAACTTAAAAATAACATGATAAGTATGAACATTTTATTCTAATTTCACTTCCTCGTGAGGAGGTATTTAGAGTTCTTTTATAAAAAAAATATTCCCAAGATTATTCACCTAACAACTAAAAAGCCCTTGAATGAGTTTGAAGGAGACATATTTTGGAATCACAGGAAAATAATTTTTAAAAAGTTTTTCAGTTTTTAGACAAAACAGTGCACAAGGCAAACTAATCAGTCCAGTTTAAATAGTAGGCTACAGGTCATCCAAGTATTACCATCAAAACAAAAAAGAATTAGGTGTACTGAATGGAACTTACCAGACAGGTTGACTCCTCCCACGAGCATGGATGGCTCTTCTACCACATGTAGCGTTGTGTCCACCATGATGCCGTTGGTCACCTCATCAGACTCCAGCCCTGAGTACACCTGCAGAAGATCAGTCGCCGGCACTGGCTCCACAATCACGGCCGGGAATACAGAGGGGTCATCCAACTACAAACAAGACAAAACATCTCAGATTAGACCGTTAGGATAAATTTGTAGCGTACTTATATATGAGTATTTTGTATTTTATTCATTCTGCAACCCTTTCAACTTTTGGGTGACTTTCCCTCTCAACCCTCTTACAAAAAAATCACTCTGAATCAAAATAAACCCGTTCAAACCATCTGGAGCATAAACAGGTCTGGGCACTTTTGTGAAGGTGACACTCTCTAATTGTTACCTTTGCAGTCAAATTTACTCTAATTGTTTATGGTACAATACAAAGAGGAACAAAGCTGCTATTGGTGTATGTACTCAGCACTGCATGTGCCATGACTATTTCCATTTCAAACTTTTAAAAAAATTTCATTCTTGCCATCTCAGTTCAAAAGTTGAGGAGGAAGACATAGGATAATGGACATAAGTCTGTACAAGTTGAAATACCAATATGCTTTAGGTTTACTTAGGGCTGCAACTATTATTTGTAATAAATGTGATAACGGACATGTTAATTTGGACTATATAGACTCTAAAACTAAGCCTGTCATGATAATTACTTATGGTTCAATATATGATAGCAGGAACAATGTACTTTGAGGCTCAATATTTATTGTGTGTATAATTTTAGTTAGTTAATTTTAGTTAGTTATTTAATTTTGAAGGGTTGTGTAAGAAACTTCTATGGCTTCATATTAGTTATTTATTTGTTGTCGCTCAAGCCTTTTAATGTCTGTCTGTTTAAAAATGTGTAAACATGAATAAAATAAAAATAGTAATTCAGCATAATTCCAACTTTATCTGGTTAAATATAAAATATGCAGCCTAATTTGAACAGAAAACCATTACTTATACTGCATATGCATGTAGACTTATGCTGATGTAGAGGCGCATTCTTTGAAAAAGGAGGGGCTCATTTCTGTGGTACTGCAGCAGCCCACAGGGACCCTCTGAGGAAGACGGGAACCAGCTGTTTGATTTAGCCCACTAACACTGAGAAGCTAATCCTATCCCTGCACATTATATAAACCCCGATGAATGTTAATGGATCAATCATGAATTTGTAGGCAAGCAACCCCTTCATCACAGCCAAAAAATAAATAAAAAATCCATGCTAGGGAATTCTGAGCTACAATTCATCGACTCATTTCAGACATGGCACGGGCAAAGGGTGGAGAGAAGAGTGGTGGGACAAAGGGAATTGGCTGGGCATGGACGAGACCAGACATGAGAGGGACTTGAGAAAAAAAAAATATCAGAGGCTTCTTCAACAAAAGCCTGTGTGGAGAGCCCTCTGTGCCTCATGTCAGCAGGAGAAAATACAAGCACTAAATCAGTTCATCCTCTGAATAAGTGCATCAGATGGTCCTCCATGTTGGCTAGCTTCAGGGGCCTTGAGTGACAGCTGTCCTACTCCATTTATTTCAAAGCACATGGAAGTATGCAAGGACTACGGATGGGCTAAAAGAAGGGGAAATTAAGTGGGATAAACGGTGGTCGAACAGTGTCTACAGTGGCCAGGGCAATTGCTTCAAATTAAGTGTCAGTCTGGCTGTTTTGACAGCAACAGCCAGTGATGAAAGTATCCAGCAGATGGCAGCAAAACACACTTCAAAGACATGGTTCTATTAAACCACGTTAACAATGACATTTAAGTGTTATTTCTACATGGCACAACGGAATCTTCACATGCAAAATATCTATAAATAGAAACAATGAGTCAGTTACCTGCAGTGCACATATCTTCCACTCCCTTAAAACTATCTGACTTTGCTCTCATCCAATAACATATGTACTGACACTTGGTGATTTATTTAATTCTGAATCAATCATTCCCTGAGTCACAACTTGATAAAAAAGGGGGAAAGGTGCACAAGGACGAACTAGTATAAAGGCTTATCTGTCTCTATGCACAAATGTCCATTGTTGCTGAGGGACCTCTAGGGCATACCAGGTGCTTGGGCTTTGAGATGGGGGAATGGAGGAGCAGGGTGGGGGGCACTGGAGACCACCACAATCCTCCCAAATTAGCTACAGTTTAACCAGCAATCTAACAAGCTAGCTAATTATTCAAGAATGTTGTCTTAGTAGTGTTAGTTAAAGAATGGACTAAAGAGGTATCATAATATTGAAGTAATAGTACTTAAGTAATATAGCTTAGCTAAATAGAATGTTGTGGTAATTATTCCAAATATACATAACTCAGTACTAACGTAAATGTGTGGGAGAAAGACATGTCAGCAGTGTCTGAGAAATCACAAGATCCCATGAGGCCCACAAAACCTCAGAGTTATGCTTTGACTACAGATGTTATCATGTCTCACTGACATAAGCTAAATGTTTCTCATTAATGAGAGCATTGCTAGACACATTATCAGATAACTCCACAGTGAAGGCAGTAAAGCAGTGGGTCTTGCTCGCAGTCCTTGACTGAAGCATGTGTGGACATTTTGACTGTTGTTGAGCCCTACTGCCTCTTGTCAAAGTGTCTGAAAAGTTTGAAGTTCTGCTGACAGAGTATGAGACACTTCTGAAGGTGGGTGTAGACCTCTACTTCTTTCTGTTTATGCTGAGAACAAGTGAGGAGTGCGGTCATGCAAACAAAATGGAGATGACATCTTAAACACCAGAGTTACAAAACCGTGAGAGATAAGTTTATCAGGAGTCTTTTCAGGACAAATGTCACTAGGTTGTTTGGCTGCATATGCCTTCAGCAACTTATTCCTCTTTGTTGGTCTGCATATTATTTCTAGTACATATTATTTCTAGTACAGCAAAATGTAGAGATAAGAATCAGGTCAATTTGCATTTCTGAGTTCCCTATTCTGCGTGAAAGCCACAGCAACTGTGAGCACTCTGTTCCTCTCACAAACTACTCTCTTCTGCTTCACCTGTTCATTCACAAACACTCCTGTATTCTGTATACACCTCTTATCACTTTACTCACGCAAAATATGTGTTTAAACGAGCAGTGCTGCGGATCACCACATCTATTATGTGGTGTGAACTATGAATAATTTTATAGAAATGTTGACATGAATTGGATTCTAAAGCAAATATAATGGCCCTAACAGTATTTGCACAGAGCTGCTTATAGTTTTGTCATAGACAAACCAAATACAAAATGGCTAAAGAGGTATAATGTTAACACTGTCTCTTGTTTGGGGGGTATTTCCAGAACTTAGCACATGTGGGCACAGTGCCTGTATAACAGGCTGAGTAGGTACAGTGAGAAACAAAGCTGGAACAATGTGAGACCTTTGAGTCAAATGGTCCCATCCCTTCCAAGCAGCAGCCCAGTAACTGGTCTGTCAGGTTAGGCCTGAAGCGGTGCTTTTCTGGGATCCAGTGACAACATGTCACACACAGATACCAAAAACAAGACACGTCCACACTACAATCAAGCTTGTGACACTGGATTTAGAGGAGGGGGTGGGAAGGAGATAACCGCACACCTGCCCATATAATGCAAAATCACATAGTGACAGATTGAAATGATACGTGCAACAGTCACTCTGACGCCACTAAGCTCCTCCCTCCGCTCCCACGCACCCTAATGTCACTGCACTTTTTCCATTAAGAGCTCCCAGCAGCCCACACTACTCTCCCAGCCTGAGATGTACCCTGACCATGTTGTAGATTGGAGTCATTAGCCAGGCATGATCGTGCCCCAGTGACCACCGTGTTTAGATCTTTTATGGGCTCATTTGAGATGATACACATTCATCTACATTATATGGTTGTAGGCTTAACAGTTATGTGGTGAAGAATGTGCTGTTGATATTTTCTGAAAGCCATAGCTACCTGATTAATTTCATCCATCCCGTTGCTGGCAAATTCAAACACCAGTTCACCCGACTGCACTGCAGTCATCATGGCAGGAAAGTTCAGGGGTCAGGGTGTAGCCTGAAATATCCCAGTAATGACCACTCCTCAGAATGTGCTGATGGGCCCGTGGGTGCTGTGCTGATGTATCCAGTCAAAGGTGGATGGTAGAGAGTGTTAGTGGAGCCCTGTGGGCCAGGTGGGAACAACCCTGTCCCTCACACAGGCTGGGTTCTGCTCTGCCTGGAGCATCTACACCTGGAAAACACAAAGACAGGGTGACAACAATTCTCAAAGAAATTACATGTATTTGCCAAAGACCATTATGAAAAGAATCCAGCAAATGCATTTCATAGTGAAAGTTAATTAATGTGTTAATAGTTAAATTAATGTTCTAAGACCAACCTACTTTATTTCAAAAAGGCAACTGATTTTAGTCACATTTGTTTAATTACTTCAAAATCAATGTCACCAGCATATGCCAAATACAATGTTAACATCAATATTCCAATCTGATATGAGTAGATTAATCTGTCTCTCCCTGTTTGTGAGACCCTCTGGTCACAAGAGCTTTAGCTTAGGCCCTCCTCACTGTTCCATCTCTCCCTCCTCTCACACTCTCTGGTCTGATGATGGCCCAGAGTGTTGCAGTCGGACCCTGGGGGTGTGATGTCTGTAGAGGCGAAGGGAGGGGGAGGGAGGACGGACAGAGAGAGGGGGTAGTGATGGTAGTCCAAAAGGTGTGTCACAACAACCCGATACCCACAGGCAAGTTTCAGGATGGGAGGAGCCCATAGTTGAAGAATAAACAGCAATGAGGACCCCCTGGGTGAAATTCCCCCATAGTTTTTCTCTCGTGACACTAAAGAACTGGCAGCAAAAGAAGAGTATAAGATGGCAAGGTTTTATAGAGTCAGCCATCTCTCCTTTCCCTTTGGGGGAATATTTGCTTTGAAAAAGTAGCCCACCAGGCCTTATTGCACTTTGAAGAGGGGATGGAACAGCTTGCAGGGCACCCAGACCAAACACATTTTCTGACAGAATAGTCTGATGTGGCATAGGTCTGGAAAGCAAAAAGAAAAAAAAACATTCTAAAAGCCACAGAGCTCCACAAAGTTTATCCTTCTTTACTTGTCACAGAGTGGGCTGTGTGTATGATCACCTATGCCAGAGCTCAAGGCACATGTCATTATAATCTATGCTAATGCTACCAAAGAAGAAATATATGTTGAACAAAAATGTGACAGGGAAGGCAATAAAGCAAATTAGAGACTCCAAGGAACATTTGCCATCATGATGTATGATGAATTGCATTTTGAAAAAAATACACATCAACTACAGTCATTAAAAATTTACTTGTGAAGCTAATATTTGTAATATGGCATAATCAACCTATAATGTGAATAGGATAATTATTTAACTTAAAAGCCTATATACTGTTCAAAATCATGCTCATCTCAGTATCCCTGCTTCAGTTTTACCACACACAGTTCAGCTACTCTTATGTTTATAAATGTATTAGCAAAGGGATTGTATCAAGCCTGAAGGCATATTGCCGAAGCTGTAAATGCTGAACCAACTAGATAAACAAGTCATTATCAACATGCTAGGAAATCAACTGGAAAATTTTATGACACTTTTCCCCCCATATATGTTATGTCATAGTAAGGAATCACTACAATGCAATGATTATGCATGATTATTGATCCCATGACCAAACAACAGTGAAATTTCCAAATTTTCTTGAATTCACATTGTTTTAATTGTATAAACTATTCCTCTTTTGGGTGATCAGCTTTATAAAATCAAACTTTCTGAATGCAGAAATTGATATATGACGTGACTTAAAAAGCAAACTAAGAAATGACTTTAAATTAGGCCTTAATTTTGCTTCTAAAATGATCACAATTATTATATTTTATTTCTAATGGTTATAATGTGACCTTAATAATCATCAGTTATAGATTAACTGAACAATCTTGACATGCCTTGTTACTATTTATTAGGCATGAAAATTAAAATAGAAGATGGTTTGGTTGTAAACCAGAGTAAACTTCAGGTCTAACTTCACACATATATCAATATTGCTTTGTTATTTTATATTTTTGGTTAAAAATTGTGTGACTGGCTGAGTCAGGCTTACAAATCAGCATCTGCTTTTCTAATAATGTTCCTCCTTTGAGTGACATAATCTGAAAGTTGGAGCGATTTGTGAGCAGTAATGGATTAAAAATTATTGCCCATAGTAAGTGTATTTTCTTTAGATCCCTGTTGTTACTGCTCCATTGATGTGAAAGGCATAGCTAGCATAGTGCTAACAGCAGACAGGCATACAAGGGAGCTAGCCATTAGTCAGAGCAGCCTGCACATTATCCCAGCAGCTGCCTTGTCCCAACACAGAGACAGGGTTGTAACTACGCCTATTACGTCAGAGCAGAGGAGGGAGGGTTTTACTGGGAGGTTAGTCAATGCATAATGGTCCAACAGTGCAAATATATGGCAGCTGACTTGACCTGGGTGGGGACTGCTTGGACAGGGGTTGTTGCTGAGGAGTGGTTTCCAGGTGAGGCTTCTTGGTGGAACCAAAGGGGTGTAGAAGGTCAAACATTTAAAAAAAAAAAAAAACATAAATTTTAAGTATTACAACAATTTCAGTAGTAGGTTCCTGTTTACCCTCTAATGTTGGATTAAAGATGTGGAATGTAATGCCAATATTTACATTCAGTCATTTACTGATACTAAGGACACAATATTACCGTGGTAAGAGAGATTCAATACATGCGTAATATAGCACCTAACATAATTGGAGCACTAAGCAATGCTGTGGATCACATCCCCGGTCATGTGACTCTAATTTCACTCCGAGGGTCTGCTACATGCCAGCCTGCAACTGCTGGTCTGCTCCACCCCTGTAGTATGGTGACTGCCAGGCGCAATAACAACCAATTAGAGGCTGGATTCATGAACAAATGGACCATTCCCAGAAGGACCCACTTCCCCCGCTTTAGTCTCTTCAGCTGAGCTCATTGTTGACCATGAAAGGACGTAATTTAAGCCAATTGAATGACTATGCAATGACTCACCCTCCATGTGGTGACTGCAAACATTGGGAGATAGAGGAAAATGACCAGTGCAAACTTTGTTTGTCAGCCATTTGCAGCTTGGGTTACCCAGTACTGTTGATTTCTTGGGTTTAATGATAGCACAGATGTTGGAGAGAGGTATTTTTGGTATTCCAATTCTTTTCCCGCACACAGACAAAAGGTGTTTTGAAGAAAGAAAATGATAAAATCATAGATGTGGTGCAGAAACTAAACACCTGCAAAGTAAATAAAACCCAATTTGTTTTACTATCACATGACAAATACTAACTTAAACAAGGAATTCTATAGGTTACAGGTGAGGTTATGCTGATGATACGATCACTAGCTAGCACAGATGACAACAGTGTGGGCCTTCACTACCATCTAACTACTGTCAGTGTTTTTGCAGGATCTGCTGGGTTCCTGTAAAGGAAATGAGTCAGTGATACAAAGCTGGGTCATTTCTGGAGCAATGTGATAGACTACCCATGTGAGCAGTTCTGAGGAACTCTGTCTTCTAGTGTATGAACAAGCGGTTCATCTTAGCACATTTACCAAATGCCCAACATCAAGTGTAAGGCCACAAATTAATAGAAAATATATGTAAACAACAATAAAATGTTTACTAAATGACTTGCACCTGATGATAACATGTAGACAATGTGTTGTCAAAATGCAGTACTTAAGGTCAGAGTGTTAAAAGCAAATGCTAATAACAACAATTACAGTTCTTTATAGCTCTACACTATACCCTTACTGGGTCCTCATTACATCCTACATCTGACTCACCACAGGGTTGCACAATGCACTGCAGCAAGTCTCACCATGTTCCACAGTGAACTTTATTGAGCCAAATAAAGGGAGTGCTTTCACACCACTACACAGACTGTGATAAAAGGACAGCAGCGGGCAGACACTGGGTAATAGAGCCCAGCTGCACAGAAAACACACCAGCTCCATGTGTTTCAACTGGGAAGCATTTGACTCTGCAGTGCCACGGCCAAATGAAGAAAGAAAATGCCACCTCCAGCATGGACTGTTAGAGGGATAATGGAATTTAATCTTATCGGCTGCAAACCTTGTACTTTTCCATTGTGTATATGCCTGTAAGGATGATGTTTTATTAACACATTTAAAAAATACTAATCAATATTCCATCACAAAAACTAGCCCTCACTAGTTTTTGCCTGAAAACCCAAAATAGCAGTGACATACTTTAAAATAGTGGTTAGAAAAGCGAAACCACACACTGACCTGTGAACACTGCAGTCACAGGAACAGCATCACTGAGAGCGCTACTTCCTGTCTGTTAAACCACATTGAGCAAAATTTCATCTTCTGTGAAAGAGCGGAAAGTTTGTAACTCCCCCTCCTTCCTTCTTCAACAACATGCTAAAGATATGGGTTTTGTTGTACTTTATGCAAAGTGACATAAAACACTTTTCTGGCAATTTTGATAGTAACTAATAACTGTGATATCTCTGGTGGTTACATGACACATAAAACATATATTGAGTACATACTGCAGTTAAAGATTCATCTATTTAATCTGTGCTTTCTAAAAATTTGCCTGTTTCTGTCAAATTTACTTTACTGTCATGCCCAAAGTTTGATTTCATAAAGCTGCTTTAATACTAACTAGAGGAATGTTAATCAATTAGAAAATGTGAATGAAAGTGAAATAAGGATTTTATTGTTTCAAAAACTGTGAATAATTGTAAAAATGTGATGCAATAATCACAGCACAAAAATTTGATATTGCAACCTCCCTAAAAGACATACACACATACATAAGACAAGTAAATTTAGTCTATCCTTGGCTGACGTTTGGACAGGCTGTTTAATGACAATAGTAGTGAATACAAAAGCATTACAAAAGCATTCTCCAAGCCACACCTGCCATTTTCAGACTCCTCTTATCCCTGCAGTGCTGACACAAGCGCACAAACACAGACACTGTGACTAACCCCTACCCCTGTTATAGCGTACGCACAACAACACCAGAAAGGGCCCCAAGTTGGGTTGATGAAAAAAAAATAAAAAATCTGAAGATACTGCAGAGTTCCTGTCAAGCTGCATTCACTGTGCTTCTGGAACACCCCAAAAACTCTGCCCTAAAGCACACCCAAGCCATTCATTAACATTGGACAAAATCCCACCTGTCGAAGTCACTTTTGTTTCTAGTTAATCTGAACAAATGATACGCCTGCAAGTGCACTCCTCGGAATAAATCTTAGACAAGTGCCATCAAAGTCTGTCACAACTTTTGTTATTGTTGTCTTAACAGATGTATAATGAGCCCCACACTAAGATCTGACTAAATCAAGCAGGTTTAAACTTCACAGTGGAGGCTCGTTTATCAAAAGTATGCACCCCCAGTGGCTTGCCTCTATAATGTGGCAACAGGCCACATGTCGCTGATGGGGAAAAAGACTTTAAGTTGAGAAAACAGGACAGGAAATTGCAGCAAAGTTTTTAAAAAGATATCCTCAAACACAAAAGATAACCTGTGTTGCTACAAGCTAGATTTTATTACTGAAACTTAGAAAAGAGTAGGGAAGTGCTTTTCAGAACTGTAGTTAACATAAACTCTGGAGTATGGGGCATTGCATTTATTTAAGTAGCAGCATATTGCCAAATAGCTTAAGATTGCTAACTGCAATCTGCTAAAATATTTTAATTACAAGGCGGTAAACCAAAAGAAGTCTGTCATACGTCTTGACCTGTTCTTTACCTTATCACAACATATTCTCTCCACAACTTACAGACATACTCATGTATTGTGCACTAATTAACACTTGCCACAATCCTCTTAATTTGAATGGCCCTGACTATACCAGAAGGGGAATGAATTAAATAGATGTATCTGTATTCTCAACTGTGAAGCAATGTGACATCAAGACAAGATACCTGAGAAAATAGACTAAAAAAAGGCTTTTTAAAAACAATATTATTTTTTCACTGAAGATAAACACGCACCCTCCACAAACCTCCATAAACAGACTCTTATTTGGCCTGGAGGAGGGCCTTTTCCTGCTAATTTCCATGGATATGTTGTTCCTTTGGCTATAAAATTCCACACTGTGGTATAAAACTCATCTAGACTGTTCTGAAGTATGATTTTAACTTTCTATTTCCATGGAGGAGATGTGCCCCCTTCAGATACTGTGCTTTAAGTAAAAACAAAAAGGAGAAAAATAAAAAGTAACAAAATATAATTACAAGCCATTCAATTGATATTTTGAAATGAAAAATGCCATGTGTTGAATATAGCAACAAACCTGTAGAGTAATACATTTATTTAACAAAGGTCAGAGGTACTCTTGTCTAGGACCAAAACAAATGATTTAATGACAACTTTGTTCAGGTGACTTCTGCAGCCTCTTATTACAGCCTAACCCTGTTTGCAGTCCATGACAGTGAAAGTAGGAAACCGCATCTGACCTTTCTATTACTCTTGACAGCTTGAGATCATGGAATGTTACAGAAATACAATACAATCCTTGACATGTTTCCAAAATCCTAAATTATGCATTTCAGTTCTACACTAAACAACAGCATATGCATATTTCCAAATATTTGCTAACTTGTTTGTCTCACATTCATGCAAATTCAAAACCCACTTTTTATTGCAATATCCTACATTTTCTGTATCACATTTTCTATAGCTGTATCTTGCACCCCTATTTCTAAAGTGCAGGGGATAAAAAACAAGCAAGTTTAGGCGTGTGTGCAAGTTGCCTGATAGTTAGACTGATCTCCTTGCAAAAATAGTTTAAATACTTTATGCAGAATGTTATTCTGTCTGCTGTGTGGGGGCAACCCGGTGTGGACAAGACTGGGAAGGCCAATTCTCACTTATTTAGACACAAATGATAATGCAATACAAAAATATTCCTAATGTTCCTATTCATATAGCTACACGCCTGTCATTGTTATGTTGATTAGGAACATGTCACAGCTTGGATTTAGTAGCAGAAGATTGGATATCACCAGTCATTAATCAACCACGGCACTGCAGTCCACAAACCATCGATTTTACCACAGTCAACATGAAATTATGCAACTGGTCTGAGGACAAATTCCACTTTCTTTGCCTAACAGAAGTCTTTCCATTGCAGTTCTTATTTCTTGACTTTTGAACATAAAAGTGAAAGCTAAAAGTATTCCAGCCAATCTTGGGAAAATTTGGCTGTTCCAAGGAGACTGCATACCAAACAGGTCTGGACATAAGCGTGCCGATGTGTCCACCCATAGGTAGGTATGCGAGCTAAATGTAACAAACAACACACCTTGAGAAGGGAATGGAGATTCAATAATGTAATTTGCTGTGATCTTATCCCACATTAACAAGCTCTATTGACATTAGCAGTATTTGAAAACGCAGCATGCTGCCAAACAAAGCTAACATTTGAGCGGATTAAGCTAGTGTTTGATAGCTAATAATGGCTAAATCAGCTCTTCTCATCTGATCCCCAGCAAAGCCGCTCAGATAGGACCCCTCACATTGAGACAGCTTAGCCCCCTTCAAGAGGGCTTATCTGATTTCACACAATTGGATAGTGGGTCAGTGAGGTATTAGGTATCAGCCAGCCAATGTTTTTTATCTAATCTTCAAGACAGTAAGCATGTGCCCATTACGGAGTGCGAAGTAGGACAGAAATGCTGAGTCATTGCGTAATGTCAGGCTTTTAGTGACTTAAACTAATAAGGAATGAAGTCATGACAAATGGTTTTGCTTGTCACAGAAGTATGCACACCATAGAATGTGATGCTAACAAAAAAAGTGGAGTGCATACCTCTAAACAGAAAGTGTGTGAGATTATGTAAGTTTGTAAGAACAAAAGTAAGTTTAAGTTGAACTTTTGTTTTGACTTGGTTTAACTACTTCTGCATTAAACAAAAACTGGTATAGCATCTTCTCTGTCAGCACAAATTATTATTATTATTATTATTATTATTATTATTATTATTAGCGATTAATGTTGTTATTCAAAAGAGCACTGAGCCTATTGTAAAGTGTTTTGACCAAACCCTGATGATGAGGTTAAACATGGATTTTCATAAACACTGAATTGCCCATGGAGTTGTAATAGTGGTTTGTTTGATGATGATGATGATGTCATACTCCCAGATGGTTGGCAAGAGACAGATTTCCCTTTTTGATAACATTATACTTTGCCATGAAATATCTAAAAGGCAAATTCATTCATGTTTAACCTGATCATTTGTGTTAGTGACTAGCCCCATTCAATGTTCATTTTAGCTGTCCCAATCAGTATTATTGGCTTACAGAAAGAATGTGATGTCATCTGTAAACAAGAACAAGAGCAAAAGGTTTTGTTCTTTCCATCTGAAATTGTTGAATGTCATGAATGCAGCCACTTGTTTACATTTTGTGCACCTGTTGCTGCAAAAGCTACAAATGTTTTTCATAACTGATTTAGTTCGATTATGATGACATTAGTCTTTTGATAAATATTATAGTTTAAATAAAGTTTCATTTTTGTAGAGTACAGTATGTGATATCTCCAAATAACAATGTAATTTCCAGCAATGTTGAGAAGTAGGCTCAGCTACAAGACAAAGTCCAGACCAATTTGCTTGCTTAAGTCATTAACACAACAGGTGACTTGTCCTTCGCTGTTTATCATAAAGTTAATTTATTTCCACTGCGGCTGACATCAATCAAAGGTTCATTTCACCTGTTTGGAGAAGTGTTTGAACCGTGCGCAGAAAAGCAGAAGAACTGTGCGCTCCAGCCAGTCAATATTTGAGAAGGCGTTATGAAAAAGGTCCTTTTATGATAGATGGGGAAGGTGCCACATGGGAGCAGGACAATAAAAGAGGATCTAGAAAATAATTACAAGGTGTCACTGTTTGAACATATAGGTGCAAGCAATGAAAGCTAAAAGATAAGTCAATTTGTTTTAATAAAACATTGTGATAAATACATTGCCTTTTTAAAGAGTTGTTGGAAATCCGTATAGTCTTGTGCATGGCAACCTCGGCGCCTGTGCTACTTTGAATAAAGAGGCTTGACAATCAGTCTCCTGAGGGGCTGGAGTTATGTTGTTCTGACGAGAATCACAATGCAAAAACGCAAAGGTAAACAAGGAGTGGCTGTTGCTTAGGAACAGGCCGAGGGAGAGGGCTTGTAAAGTAGGCAGTGCACGTTACAAGGAGACCAGCTCTGAGCAGGTGGGCCCCATTCGTCTGTGTGTTAAAGGCCCACAGCGAGGTCACATGTCCAAAGACTGAACCTGATTGAAAGCACTTTTTATACTGTCTCTGTTATGGTGATTAACACTTGTTCTAGAAGTAATCAAAAAGGAAAAAAAAAAAAAAAGTCTTTTGGGGTCAACAAAAGTGTTGGATCTAATACAAAGAAATTCAAAGTTCAACATGTTTAGATGCAGTGAGACACACATGTTAAGTAGCATAAGCATGCAATGGCATCCCCTGTGCACTGAATGTAACAAATGAATGTAACCAATGTTATATTCAATGTAATGATTAATAATCCCAGTATATTTCGACTAACTTTTAAAAAAAGTCCAAGCCAATGTTGACAAAAAATGTACAGTAACAAAAGGAGAGGATATATTTGGTAAAGCAAACATGTACATGTTGAAATAATTAAGTTATAAGTAAGTGTGGCCTCCTACACGAGGCAGTCTAGAGGACTCATTACAGTCAGGACAGTTTTCCATGCGACCGCCTGCTGCTGAGTACAGCTGGGTGTCTGGGACAAAAGCTCTGAAAAGCATGTGGGAAATTCATTTCCCTCTGAGCTTGGGTCAGAATGGCCTCTTTGTACTAAGAGATGCTGTATTAAAGCCAACATGATGAGTCAATTAGCATAAGGCCATGAAGGGCCAGAGAAAACGTATTCACAGAAGATGACAGTTTATGTCCACACATACATCTCACAGCAGGACTCTTTTTTGGGCCATGTTACCTCATGCAGGGTGGGACCTGTATAATTGGAAAAGAAAATAACACACTGCAAATAGGTCACTCCATTGTGTATTTAAATTCACACCTGACGTCGCTGTTTGGAAAGTCAAATCAGTTATAAATGACAAGATTGTTATAAATAGCACAAGAAATTGTATGGAAGGTAGTCACTGATTTTTGACACGAGCATGTAAAAAAGCAGTACATAACATTGTGCACTAAATTCAGCCAATTTCCAATACCGGTAGTTTGCAATTAGGTAACACTTTTTAGTAACTACACTTTAATAGTACAATTATTTAATGAAATAAAACTTGTTTATCTCATCTAATCCAGGATTCTGATGTGTTATATTGTTGCATCAATCATCTATGTTGCATCTAGTAACTATGTTATTTTCCCAGGTCAAAATGTGTGCCCTTACCGCTAAGCAAAACTTATGTAATGGCAAGTATTATCAGAAAGTGTGACCTGATATTTCACACTGCATCATCTCTCCCTCTCTCCCTTTTCAGTCTGTGTTATAAAGAAACACAGACTTGCTCTTGTCTGTCACCTATGCACGGGTTGAGTCTCTTGCACCTGTGCTAACGTTGTGAGACTCCGTGAAACAAGTAGAATGACGGTTTATAATTGAATATGAAAAATGCACGTGGGTTGTCAACTTATCATTCATTGGAAACCTTCCAAGGTCCAAAAGAACTAATGTTTTGGAACGTCTAATCACGGAGAAGGCCAGCATTGCTTCATAACACTGTGAATTTTACGTTGTTCTGATATGAGTTGAGATAAATCAACCCTTTTAAGTTTGTTGTGTGAAGAAATACTTTTGGTCTGTGGTGACTCTACAAGCAGTCTGTGCTACCTAGTCTGTGCATGCTACAATATTGTTACAACACTAAACTTTATTAATAGCAAGTATTCAAATACATGTGCCTTGCTCAACGGCACACTGACAGTAGGCACTATAAGAAGCCAGTTAAATATTAACTCTTCCACCCAGATTTTCCTAGCAGGAGTTCAGGCTTCTTGTCACAACCTTATCTGTACAACAGGAAGAATTATTTTGGGAAATTGAGTTTGGAAAACAATGTAAATCTACTATTACACTAATTAAACAAGTTTTCTAAAAGAGCATTACCAACAACCCATATGTTTCCATGACGGTTGATAATATAAAGTAACCTATATGACTAGTTTCAGTTTAGGTGTAAGGTGTGCTGGCTGTAATTGAGAAGTAACTGGCATTCACATGACAGAACAAACAATATAAAAGGTCACGCCTACTTATTATAGAGTAAATAGTTTTCACAAACCTGACGGTGTGGTGTGAAGCTGAACCCTGGACAAAGTGTACGAGCCAACTAAAGTTTGTGGCTATAGCTTGCCTAGTAAAGTACTCTACTTTACTAGCATTGCCTAACCACAAGAACCACCGACACTATCTGGCACTCAAGTCACTTATACATTTGAATAAATGAATCAAGTGCAACTGTGTTTTTTTTTACATTTCTGTGTAGAGTGAGTACATGTACTTTCTGGGAAATAAGGGAATATATGTATGCTATAAAACCACCAAACACCTCAAGGTACATTTTCTGAATAATATGCCTAACAATAAATTAACTAATGCTTTGGTCCTGTGTGGAGAAACAATTACAATCAACTGCATAACGTTTATCTCTCTGTAGGATAAACATTTACTTTCAAGTTACAAGACTCATTTTAAGGTACCTTATTGTCTGTACAAAAACATTTCTGTCCTTAACATATAAAATACAAAATTACCTCTTTCAGTTGTATACTGTCCCTGGACACTTCATATCCATTATGTGGTCATAAGAATGTTTTATATTGGGATACTTAATTTCTTGGATATGAACTTGGTGACTTTTTGCATTGGCCTAGCACACATCTCATCATGCTTGCTCTGCTTTGGCAATCTAAACCCCGCCCACAATGTCCTCCCACAACATGCCTCCAACATCTTGCCCAATGTAATGATCTAATTACAGGTTAAGACTTGTTGACTTTGTATTGAAAGATGAACCAGGGCTGACACTATTGTCCACCACCCACTTCAGTCTCTCCACCAGCCCATCCAGAGGCAAGAGGCAGCACCCAAAAGCATCTACAGCATGGCCTGAGAGCACAGCCCCGAGTCCTCATTTACAATCCAAATAAGGGTGGGCGAGGTGTATGATTAAAAAGTTCGGTCAAATGCAAACTCGGCCTGCTCAGCACAACAAGGCTATTCACTATGGAATACAGAGGTATTTTACAAAAGCAGTAAACAGTAAACTATAGTGTTTAGAGTAGGGCAGCACAATATATCCTAAACCAATCAAAATCGCAATTTGAGTTAGCAAAATTATCAAACTGAAAAAACTGAAATAGTTAGATAATAGACTTGTATGTGTGTATGTGTATAGACTTTGCAAAGATCTAAATATCCAGTATTTTTAAAAGCAAAATCTTGTTATGCCTGTAGTTTAGACATCTGTTCTGAAATACATGGGATTCTTGTATTAGGTTATCAGTTCACGTTTCAGTCATCTCTGAAATGTTAATGCTTCTGGAGTTGTTTACAATATGCACTCCAAATCCTACTTTTTAAGCATATATGGCAAATCACAATAGCAGAAAAATAATAGTTATTTTTCTCTTCTAAATCATGAAGCCTTAGTGCAAAGTGTTTCTGTGTAATATAACTTTCAAGCTGCATTAGACACTAACCTCCAAATCCAAATGTGAATGTCAAAGTAATGACACAACACCACTGAATTGCATGTAACATTATTACAAAGTTTGACCATAATTGGATGAAAGCTGAAGGACTTCCCACTTTAAGTTTTAGACAGCTGGGCACATGTTCTGTGCAGCTGCAGCTAGAGACATTCAATAAGAAAGTGGGTGGGTATGAGGGCTAGCTGTCTCTTCAGAATGATAGCGCGCTAATTCACAAGAAGTGGGAGTGGGGCCTGCAAGGTGCAACTTTTAGAGAAACAGGAAGAATTTTTTTCATTGAACACGTGTCTCTACAATGCATAGGCTGACTTATCCGGTAAAGGGGTGAAAAGATATTTTGGGGAAGGTTAGTTCAAGCAAATGAGGAAGTTACAGTAAGAGTGTGGGCTCAGAGTTCCCTGTGAAATGTAAGAATGCTCGTCATTGTGCATTACAAGATGAGCAACATTCTGTTCAGATCATTTTAAGATTATATACTGCATAACTACACAGAGAAAGCAAGACAACATCAGAATTCAATGCAGTTTGGTGCACTGATATAACACTTGTACAAAGTCTGCAAATTGATCCTAAATCTAATTTGACATGATTTTTAATTATGGATTACTACACTGGATACAGTACATGTGGGCTTGGTTAAGGGGCTTGCAAAACAGTGTTCACGCCCTCGCTCTAGACAGCCATATAAGGCAACAATTCATAAAAGTAAAACAACAACAGCATGTTTCAGCATAATTACCTCACATTAACTTCAATTGGGATCATTTAAACTTATCTGTTACCTTCTCTCAAATGCTGGACAAATGAGTCCACATGGAAAGACATGAATACACGATTTGATATGATCATTCAAATCAAGAATGCAATATTATTGTGTATTATCAACAGAAACAAACATTTGCTCAAATCACTTAGTGTACGTATGTATGTATGTATGTCACACAAAATCTACAAAAAGCAAGTGAAATGGTATCTGTAGATAATGTGTCTTCAAAATTATTTAAATATCATTAGTTTGTGATAACTCATAAAAACTATGTGGCATAAAGAGGAAGGCAAGAGTTATAATTAACCAACCTTACAGACAGGCGATTTTGGTGACTGTATCCACAAGCGCTGATGTCAATAACCAAAGATAAGACCAAAAAAATATATACAACAAAGTCAGGCAGGAATATTCCACAGCGCATTTCAGAAGAAGGCTAAATGTGTGGATCCGCACTCAAACACAAACTTTTTCACAAGGCAGCAAATAAACATACAAAAACACACAATGTAATGGCTGCGCTTCGAAACAGAAAAAGGAGAAGTGTAGTGAAGCAACTTGTCCTCTCCCTTTGAGTCACACAGCCCTGTCGCCATTGGTTGGGGGGAGCCCTGAGGCAGCTAGGTCTTACCTGGCCAATCAGCGAGCGGCATCTGCCCTTCATGCAAATCCTTTCAGGTGAGTTCACAGGTACGACTCTGATTGGCTGGAGCAGTGGCGGGGGAGGGGAGAGTCAAAGGGTCCTACCAGTGGGCCACACCTAGAATGAAAGACGATAGACTGGTTTCTACTGAGAAAGAGGAGGAGTAGAGGTGAGCAAACAGTAGGTCAGGTATGCAGCATAGACTTTGACCAGTGTAATATAGAAAAGTACTGGGTGATAAATACATGGTGGAATACATCACCTGACAAATAACAGAAAGTTTATCGATAAAACTACATATAGCAATAAGTAGAAGTGGGTGATAGACCAAAATATCACTGGTCCTAAGAAGAAGAGGAGGTGCACGAAATGAGCAGTCATGAAATGCAGAAATGAAACTCACACGGTCAAATTTATACTGAAAACTGTGGCCAGTGCTTCCCCACAGTCACTGTTCCACAATAACTCTTGTCCCTCTGTAATGATGAGATAGCTAGTTCAAACATATCAGATGCAACTTTCACCTCAGGTAACATGGCATTCTTCATGACTGAATAAAAAAATGCAGGATGATAATGCAGTCTGCTTTGTTTAGTACTGCGTTAAAGTCCAGCATAAAACAAGGCTAATGATGTATTTATGAAAACATACACAAAATAGTAAAACGTAATAAATAAAAAAAACTAGAAATAAATAAATTGTATATTTGGCTTTTACTCTTACGATTGAAAAATCATGTTATAAATGACAGTTTAAAAAAAATAAAAAAATAAAATAAAACCTCTAATAGGCTGAGTTAGAAGGATAGCAATCTTGATGAAAAATGTCACTAACAGGAAGATGGTGGTCTGAGGTTAGAGCTGTCTACATCTTCTTGATTGGATTGCATTTTCGCTCCTCCCCCACTCTTTCCAACTGCAACCAATGTTGGACATAAAGAGACTGATCTTTGAAATATAAACCAAATAATCAATCAATAATCAATACATCAGCTACTGGCACAAATAGTTAGCCTTCCATTATATTATTATTATTATTATTATTATTATTATTATTATTATTATTGTCTTGCTTATTATAATCTTTTAAGTATAATGGTAGGAGTTTATTTCTAATTTTTGTGAGCAAAACATCCCTTAGTAATGCCAAACCCTGAAGGCTTTATTGGGGACATTATAAGGTGACTCTATTTTTAGGATCAGCCCATGGCTTGAATGAATTGGCAGTTTTCTGATGTCACAATTCAACTATTCACATGACAGATGTGGCCCATACTTAAGGTACGAGGTCATGGTTTTGTCATTGTCTCAACCTGACACAGACATCCTATTGAACATCATTCACCTTAACTGACAGCTATGGATGCTTTAATAATACCAATTTACAACCAAATCAGTTGGTGTCTAGTGTTAATAACAAGTTAGATAGACACAAATTAGATACAGCATTCTGGGCATGCATTTTTCTGCACTTATAGATACACTATTAATTAGTATTTAGTATCCACATAGCAAACACATTACACTAGTTAAATGAAAAGTAGATGCAACCATGACATTAAATACATTTAGACTTCACATACAACTACAATTATAGAACCAAAAGTTTGCATTATAAGAAAGAAATATTTTTGTAATACTGAAAGCAAAAAGTCTTTTAGTTGGAAGATGAGAGATAAGTAGAACATATTAACTTGGTAAGTAAAAACATGTTGTTGCAAGTTAGACTGCAACACACTCATTATGAGCAAGGGGGGAGGAGATGGTCACCTCGGAATCTCAGTTTCAACAAAACAGAAGGCACAACAGAAGGCACAATTTAGTGTAATAGGCCCTAATTACAAAGCAGGCCACAGGAACTAACCAGAGCTGAGGTGTTATTGATTTGACCCTAATAATAATAATAATAATAATAATAATAATAATAATAATAATAATAATAATAATAATAATAATAATCCATCATCATCATCATCATGCATCAGTTTTATCTAGTGCTTTTCTGGACACTCAGAGACATTTTACAGAACATTATTCATTCACGTCACACTTCATGATGGTAAGCTACTATTGTAGCCACAGCTGCAGCTGAAGTGAGGTTACCTATAGCAATACTATATATTGGTATAGGTAGCTTTGAGTCAACAGTACCATTATCACAACTAACTATGTAGCAATGTGGTGGTCAATAACAGAAATTAATATTCTGATCATCTTAAATGTATTATATTTTTGATTCCGATACTGATGAGACAATATTAGGCCAATACAACAGAACATGATTTTATTCACTGAGGTTTAAGTCTCAGACAAAATTACTGTAAATTACCCACAAAAATGTAGAGATACATTTATATTTGGAAGTTTGTTTTTCACTCTTAATCAGTATTTTTTCAGTATTTTATTATAATAAATATATTTGATATTCAAATCAAATTTTGCATCACACATTCAAAATATTATGAATATGTCAAAATGAACTTCAGTATTACAAAGCGTTTATTACATAGCATAAGTATTACATAACCTTTACTTATATGTAACACTAATTGCCATAGTATTGATTAGGTAGCTAACTCAGGCACTTACATATAAATGTTAATTAATTTTCATGTACCAAAATATATAGACTACAAAAATGTAGGAACAAAAAAGCTAAAACGTTCACCTTGTACCAGACAGAACTCTCCACCATCCACCCCAAAAACATCCTTCACTTCGAAGCTGCAGAGGAATGCTGAGGATTTATAACCTGACAAACAGCCCTGGGTAGGTCAGACTTGGAGCATTTGGAGCAGAGACACAACTGTTTGTGTAGCCTCTAGAGGTCATCTTATGGCTGCTCCTGTAGTCGTTCAGCTGCAAAGATGCTTTCAACTGTGACTGTCACACACGGGCAAACACAGAGCACAAGTACATATACAGGAGACAGAGGGTGAGTGGAGGAGCAATGTAAATTAGTATTATAAATTAAAAAATGCCATTGTCCCTATTTTGCAACACTAAAGGAAGTGTTCAATTCCTGGACAGTGACCACTTGGGGAAAGTAGATGACTCAAAAAAAGTAGACGTAACAAGGTTCAGTGTACGTAACTATCCAGACAAAGCTTTTAGTGTGCGTTGAGTTACTCATTAATTAGTACAAATTTAGTCTAACGGATAACAGTATTCAGCATGATAGGATTCAACTTATGACTCATTTGTGGCTAAAATAACCCAACATTCATTTTGGATTGACCAAATACTGCAGAGTTGGAGATCTTAAAACAGCAAAAAGTCACATTGTTCAACAAATGCACTGATGTTATACAACACAATGTAGAAATGTTGCTTAAAATACGTAAACACAAATGGCCTACTCTGAGTAATTTCATCTTGTGGCAATAATACATGTTTACTTAACATAAGTAGAAAAAAAGACAACCTTTTCAAAATGCTACTACAGCTAAATGATTGAAAATAGAATACACAGAAAATATTCATAAAAATGTGTAAGTGTAAAGCTTATAGAAAGTGTCTCTACAAACTGAGCAAGAATTAAGTTGTAAAGATCAGAAGAACAGTAAGTCTGTAAGTCTGGTTCTTCTGCTGCATAGCCCACAAACACAGACATATAGGTCTTCTAAATAATTGTGCTAACCTAAGTCAAATGCTAGCCTAAGCTATAATATTAGCAAATTCAATATTTCACTCTTAACCTAACCCAAATCATATGGGACATGATAAATAGCATAACTAAAGTTGAAGACAGTGCTAGTTACTATTTATATGAAAAAGCATGTGGTCAACATTGTGATAAAGACACTCCCTGATGTTATAACCCAACCAGTTAGGAGGCCCATGCCCAAGCTATAAAGTGTACAGGCCAGGGTAATTCAGAATGTGTCATAGAGTCCAACTGATGATGTCTCATAATGGCCACATCCGGAAAAAAGATCAGTCACCTCTAAGACCTAGAATCCATGTTATATTTACTTTAACCCTTATCTGTATCTGAATCACAATGACAATTTGATGTGACAGCCTTGTATCTTTGAATTGTACAACTTGAATCTTAAATCTTACTAGATAATGCCATCAAAAACAAAGTCACCTAATTATTTTGTACGAGAAGCTTGATTTTTGAGCATTTCTGGAAATATGTCACAAACGTTATTCATACAGATTGGAATTTTAAGGATTTGCTTTAAAAAAAGATGCCATATGATTAAAAGGCCATGCTTTTCTAGAGTTATACATAATCACATTACTGTTAAATAAAAATTTTAAATAATAATTCATGATAGATAAATATGTAAATACCATACACTTCTTTAGTTACTGAGTTTTTAAATCTATCATTTGCTTTCAGTCACAATGTCTGATAGATTATGTAAAATATATGTGACAACTTTCTGAAATCCAACTTTCTGAGTGATTGTTGATTGGGTGTTTTGACCGTTTTGACAACAAACCTTACAAATTTGCCTAGTCTTGACATTCCTTGTTCAAAAGGATTTGAGTAACTCTCACTGATATAATTTTATCAGTAGGTCATTACTGACTTTTGACTTGGCCTACTATATGACCAAAAACCAAACATTATACTGTCAAATATGTAACACAGATTCCTTTGCTTTGTCCCAAATATAGCCTTTGTGGTAAGGGCCGATTACATCACAGGAATGCACAGATTCATGGAGAACGCTAAAGGCACAGTCAGTGGCTCAACACAGTCACATGCTGCTGCTGAAACCATGGTTGTAGAATGAGGTTACAGGTGGAATTTCCCTACACGTCCCTCTCCCTGACGTCATGTCCACTAGCTGCACTCTCCAACTGCCTAAAACATGGCCGACAAGGTGAAGCACAGGTGTCATTTGACTAGAGGTGGAGAAAAAGCGACACAAAAAAAGGAACTTAACAAATAGCAGTTCCCCAGAAACTTCTAAAGTGTTTTTGTTTTGTTTTTTTAATTCAAAACAGGAAGTTACATTAGTTTTATTTCTCATTTGGGCCCACAGGTTTCTTCATTTTTAAGACAACAGAGGCAGCTCATCCACATTGCCATCTTGTGGTTATTTGTGAGGTAACAAATTCATTTACACTTATCAGCCAATACAGCCTGACTTAGGCTGCTTCAAATATACTTCGGCATTACCTGTGTGACAATTTAAGTGTGAAAGTTTAGCAACATTCTCATATTGATCAATCACAATTTTTTACTTGATTTTACTTTGTAAAAATGTATTTTACATGAATTTCCCAAACTTAAAAAAGACTGGCTTTTGATAACCATCATTAATAACATAAAACAGTCCAATTTCATCCTCCAAACATATCTAAAACTGACATGCTTTTACTGGCAGAAAATTGACTGTAGACCTCTCAAACAGAAAGACCCAATCATTGTCATTTAGTGACTACTTTTGGATTCTATTGCACAGTCCTTGTTCACCTGCCTTATGTTACTTCAGTCACAATGCAGCACTATTTAAGAGTGAAGGTAAGAATGTAAATTGTATACCAACATCTAAAATAAATGACAAATATACCATAATCCTCAAAGACTACTGCTGATTAAAGAACAAATGGGTTACAAGATTCCTCTTGTCTGGGGAAGGCCAGTCCAAAGACCTGGAGTGCAGCTCTCTAAATGGAATAAAAGCTCTGTTCTTTTTTGTCCATAGTCAAATCAATAACTAGGAGGCCATTATGCTGGGTTGGTCTGAACTTGAACAGTACCAAGGAGAAGTGGCTGATGTCTGAGGAACTCTTATCACTTATGTGAGTAAAACAGCCCTCTATTGTCCTTGGGTCACCATCACACTCATCTGCTTTGCCTGCTCGGGTCTGACGTCACAGGGACAGGCTAAGCAAAGCTGCCGGGAAGAGCAATGTGTTAAATCAGCCCTCTGTGCAAACACTGAATGGGATGAGTCTCAAACAGGGGGACAGGGGCTTCTTGTTTTAAATGGAGTAATTCATAATTCTATAGTAATTTTGGGATGGTATAATTCAGTATAGGTTAGGTTACAGTGTATTGATTTTAGAGTAAATTTGATCAGAGTTAGACATGCTATGCTGCTGGCTTGACTTGCTTTAGACTGCAATTTGTTTGTCTGATTTGTGGTCTAAAAAATCTGCACTTTAAACTTGAAAGAGCCTCTGGACTATACAAATACAAAGTAGTTCAAGTTAGATTTAAAACTACCAAGTTAAAAGACAAACTTGTCACACTTAAGGGCAAGGCTTCCAATTTTGGTTTGCAACTATCCCCAAATTTTTACCAGCATTATTCATTTATTAATCAAATGGGTTGTGGGATCCAGCTGGTCCAGTCTAACCTATGGGCACTTACTGGTAACTTCTCCATTCCTAAAGTGGCACGCCTCCTTCTCCACAGAAAATAACAGCAGACAGTCCACCAATGAGGTAGCTGTTTGTCTGTCCCATATCCAAGCATCCTAGCCCAAAAATCTAAACATCTGGCAAACATTTCAACCACCACAGACAAGGATTGGCTAACTCTTAAGTTGGGCATTTTACACACAAACAAAAGCACATTTTTGAGCTCACTCTGTTCTTGGTGTATTTTTTTAATAATTAAATAACGGTGAAGTGACTAAAATGAATGCTATGTCAAAGTACTCCATTGCCATGTGATTCATTATCATTTAGCAAGAGGAATGAATCAGTCTTTAGAACAGTTTATCTGTGTAGTAGAGAAAATGACATGGAGCCCTGTGGCTACTCACATGAGTTAAGTCATGCCTTTTTAGTTTAGCCAACAGTCTGCTAAACTAACCCAAAAAGTTAAGAGGCCTAAAACGGCATAAAATCACGACTTTTAGTTCATCCTCTCGTATTCTATAGATCTAAGCACATTAAGGATAGTTTACGTGGGTGAATACAAGTTACCATGAAATCTTACCTTTGCAGAAGTCTTCTTTTGTGGCGCAGACTGTGGATAAGCGTCGGGCTGATGACATTCCTCATAAACATGACCCAGAAGGCTCCAGTGCCGGTTCTGGGATAGTGCACGGCATAAGCTCCATCTTGACAGTCTGACGCCGGGCAGTGACCGTCCTCCCACTGCTCTCGTAGTGCTCCAGTCCTGACACAAGGTTGCAGTTCTCCCAGGCAGGCAGTACTGATGCGTGGGGAATTCCTACTAGTCACATTTTCCTGGGAAACGATTGGCCCAACACCAAACTCTGACAGAGCAACAAGCTGGCCCAGTAAGCACGAGCATTTTTTTTAGTTAAAAAAAATAACAACCTTAATCTATTGAAGTGGATCTCGTTAAGTTAAAATAACCACATGTCCAACCCTGCAGTATAGTTTACAACAATTTAGGCTTAGTATGTAGCACGTTTAACTACATTAATGGCACACGCGCAACCTTCAGGTGCGCGCGATTTTTGTCACCTATTCAAATCCCGCTGTGTAGGCGCCGCAGGATCATCGACGTCGGACTGCAGAGACCTTCCCGGAACAAGCCCTGAGAGCAATAGAGGATAGCTCCCATCACGGGCGGGGTCGTTTACATTCCCACTATCCTCAACCAAATTGGCCATGTGGTCTACAGTTACACTTGTTTTGCAAGATGTATTAAATCCTTAATGTACATAGAGCAGGCACCAAAGATTATGAAAACACAGTTCCCATACCGGGAGTCGAACCCGGGCCGCCTGGGTGAAAACCAGGAATCCTAACCGCTAGACCATATGGGACACTATTTTTGATCTATCCTCTATTTTCTAATCATAACAAAAACAGAAAACAAAGACTCTTGTATCATTTGTATTGATATGGATACGATACACCATTTCAAAACAGTCTGTTATAACTACAGTGTCTCAAGCCCCGTTTCCATTATAGCTGTTACCCTGCTCTGAATCTTGAGCGTCAAGTGCCCTCTAGTGTTCTCTCAGTACAACTGCAATGACTGCACATAGGAAACACTCCGCGTTCGCATAGATGAGATGTTTGGGTTTTATTCGTCCGAAAACATATTAATTCAATACAAAGTAAACGCAAATCACAAGACATTGGGAGAATTCGCCGAAACTCTAAAGCCAAGACATTGGTAAAAATAAATCAATAAATAAATAAAAATAAATAATTCCAAACCTCTAAACAGATGACGTAATTTTCTCTGGGTTGGTACAAGTGCACTGATGGGGGGGAGGCTGTATCCATAGAGAGAGACCACGCAGATTTGCAGCTAGTCTGGTATCGCTTGGCTCATTTCACTGTCAAAGACCTGGGTTATTTACAGTATTCATACATGTTATTTGTGTTGGTATTGGTTTCACAACTCAGCCACGCGTTTTTATAAGCAGTGTAGGAGCCCTCGCTGTAGTACCATGTGGTAGTGTCCTAGCAGGGACGGCCAAATATTTGACAAACTAGCCATCGTTGGCTAGCGAGCTAGCTTCAAATTATACTTTGGATAATTATAAATTAGCAGACCTCACCCGGTACAGTATATGCTGAGGCTTTAAATTCTACCACACACAAGATGTCAACGCCAGCTAGAAGACGTTTGATGAGAGATTTTAAACGGTAAGACAAAACCAAAACAGGGTGAAGCTACAGTCGAGAGCCTAACCCACAGCTAATATTAGCTAACCCAAACCAGCTTTTAGACCTGCGACAGACCGCACCGCATCACATAAGCAAGCTAATACAAATAGGAATTACACTTAAACTCTTAAACTTAATATTGAAGACAGAGCATATGGTTGGTATATTTATGTCAGGCAACGAGATCATGGCACCATGATAATGCCGCTAGTTCTGTATTACCATTAGGCTCCTACAGTACTTTTAGGTTTTTGTAAACCTCTGTTAATTCATTGGTGCTCCTATTTAGAAAACAATTAAACTTAACTCGTGTTGTTGATGCATGTTATTGTCACATATTTTACAGCTGATTTGTTTTGCAGGCTGCAAGAGGATCCTCCAGCTGGTGTCAGTGGTGCCCCATCTGAAAACAACATTATGGTTTGGAATGCAGTCATTTTTGGGTAAAACACAATAATCATTAAATGTGTAACGTTGTCTTCTTATATTTAACTCTGGGATATTTGTATAACGAACTGCTTTTTTCCATTTTCAGTCCAGAGGGAACACCTTTTGAAGATGGTGAGTCTCTTCATATGATCCAAATACATGAACATGAGCTGCAGACATCTTAAAAACATCTTACTGAAAACTATTTCTCAGCATTAACATTAAATTAATTAGAAGAAATAACTATGTACTTTGTTGTGTACTGAATGGCATTGTATTGTTACAGGTACCTTCAAACTCACCATTGAATTTACAGAGGAATATCCAAATAAACCCCCAACAGTGCGATTTGTCTCCAAAATGTTTCACCCAAATGGTATGTACAGTACAGCAACCAGCAATGTGCATGGGTCTATTACTCATTATTTCTCTTTACAGTGTATGCTGATGGCAGCATATGCTTAGATATACTTCAGAACCGCTGGAGTCCAACATATGATGTCTCTTCAATCTTAACATCAATACAGGTGACTATATAGTGTACACATTTAGTGTTTTACAGCTCTTTGCAGCACAATTCAATTTTAATAGAATTTTAACCTTATACATTTGTGTTTTAAGTCATTACTGGATGAACCAAACCCCAACAGTCCAGCTAACAGTCAAGCGGCCCAGCTGTACCAGGAAAACAAACGGGAGTATGAGAAGAGGGTTTCTGCTATTGTTGAACAGAGTTGGCGTGACTGTTGACCCCTGTTATCATTCACATATGACCACCAGTGTCTAGTCCACAACCAAGAAAAAACAATTACACAATCATAAAATGACATATTGCAACATTCTTCTAAGTACAGTATAATATACTTCTCCCATAAATGTTTAAAGTTTGTATGCTGTTGTGTTGTGGCATTTGATCCTGACAGATGCTGTTGTCTGGCAATAGCGTGTTTGTTAAAAGTTAATGTACCTTGTTATATCTGGGTTACTTGCCATATGCCCCAAGTGTTTTGTTTATTAGACTGTGTCTGACAGTTTTTGATAGAGAGACAGTTTGAAATATTTTCTGTGTGGTTTGAATTCAGCACAGTTAAAATTCATAGGGGTTGTAATCATTTTTTTGTTTTAACAGCCTTAAGAGAGGGATCTTTAAATATTAAACTATTTTTGATTATTTATTCCCTTTACAGCTTCACAAATGCCTTTGGTGTGTTTTCTTCATGCCTTCTTTTAAATCTCTTTCAGATACTGGTCAATACAATGGTCCTTAATTTACACACATCTTAGATCATTTCTAAATAGCTAAAGGTGTTGCACTTTCAAAAGTCCAAAGTGTAGCGCTTGTGTGAGGATATTTCTACTCTATTTTACACTATCAGCCACTCAGTATACAGTTTGAAAGATGTTGTCTTTTCAGAACATACAACTTTGCACTGGTAACCCATGTAACAAACTGTACATTTTCTTGTAAATAAAATAAATATAAACCAGTCACTTGTACAACATTTTAACATTTTCATATGAAGAAGATGTGCTATATTTTTTATTTATTGCTTAACCCAGATGTATTTACAGCTTCAAATAATGGATATTTTATCACAAATATTTCAATCTGGCAGGTTAACCAACATAAAACATTCTTTAAAGAGGTAATTATTTTAACTTGAAAAATATGATGCAGTTCAAGTAAATTCAACATGTTAAATGTAAATTGAAAAATCAAAGACAGGCATTACCCAGAACAATATGAACAAATTCTCTATAGATGTGTTTGACTACAGTAGTAGTTTATTTGTGCAAGTTCTGAAGTATTTTACAGAAACACAAGTAAAAAAAGAAATGCATACTCTGGCCATTACCTGACTTAAATATATTCTACTTTGTATATTAATGCAAGGCCTGAGGTTTTATAAGCTCATATCGTCCCACTTGTCCTTCCTGTAAAAGCTGCCCAATCAGCTGTTCTTTGTGTACTTTGCGACTAACAATAAGAAATCGCTGTTTTCCCTGCCCATAAGATTTGCTCCGAAGGCCATATTTTTGAGATATCTGATGGATCTGTTTGCGTTCATCATTGGTCAGATCAGAGGAAAAGCGGAGATCATCCTGCCTGTCTGAAGCTGCATAGTTACGTATGACATCCTCAAGGTCGCGCTTGTTCAGCTGACTATCTCCATCCAGGCCAAGACCTTCTCTAGAAAACTGCTCTTTTACTCTGATGGGTTCTGCAATACCTTCTCCATCACGACCCAGGCCTCCACCCTTCCATCCCATTTTGCGCAGCAGCTGGTTCCCAATATTATCCTCTTTAATTTCCTGCTTCATGTCCTCCTCACCCGAGCGGCCCATAATCTGTGATCTTGATATGGCTTCAGAAGTGCTATCTTTTCTTATGTTTGCTTTTACTACAGAATGCGTCTGCTTTAGTGTTTTTAGGGCTTCATTTGCTGCAATGTGCTTAACTGTTTTTTTAGGCCCTTCTCCTGCTGCAACAAATTGTCCTTCCAAATAAACCTCACACTTCCAGGACTGATTGGGCAGAACTGAGAACTTGTAATCAACCGTCACTTTATTAAACTGAGCAGTATCATTAATGATACAAATTGCATTATCTGAATTTTCCAGAATTACTAGATCACTTCGATGCTTATGAAGCTGAGGTCCAAAACCTTCATCATCTTGTTGACTGTTTGCCTGTTGCCTGTGAAAGTGAGACTGTTGTTGCCCATGCTGCTGGCGCATTTCCTGATTCCTTCTGAGCTTGGTTAGGGCGTCATCAGCTGCTATATGTTTTGAAGACCTTTTATTGCCTTTTCCAGTTCCCAAGAGCTCATCTTGTACAAACACTCTGCAAACCCAAATATTGTTTGGGAGCTGGTCAAATTTATAGTCTATTTTCATGCGGTTATAAGCCGCTGAATTGTTGAGAATGCATATTGCATCATGAGCATTTTCGACAACCACAAACTCCCTCCAATGTTTTTGACTGTCAGGCTCAAATTGTCCCTTAGAACTTGCAGGCTTTTCCACTGGGTTACAAAGAGCAGGTAAAAAGGCTGGGGTTGGACTGTGTGCCTGGCACACAACCATGTCTTTTAGTACTGAGTGTTTGTATTTGCGCTCCACAACACGAACCTCCACTGGTCTCAAGAAAAGTCTTACCGCCTGCTCTGAGGCACGGTCCCTCGCTCCATTCTTACTGCCTGAATACCCAGTGGAAAGATAAACCTGCTGACACCGAAGTTCACAGGCATAGCCGTCAGATGGCATTTTCTTGTTTTTTGGTAAGTCAGCTCGGGGAATGTCCTTCACGTTGACATAAGTGTATTCAGGATTTGTTTTGCAAGCTTGGATGCTTCGACTTAAGATGAAATTATAGTTTGGTTCATTATTTGTATTTTTGCATGCTGGATCCCCAAAGGCAACTTTAATAGCAGATGCTACATTAGCAATAATTCGCTGCTTCTCATCAACTGTTGTCTGAGATATTGGTGGAGACTGAAACAGAGATTCAGGTTGAGCAACGGCGGGACTTTTGTTGCTGCAAAACCTGCTAGTTGAGGGCTGATTTCTATGGCTATATCCCAGACCTGACCTGCTACCACCACCAATGCCATCATACCTCTGGGGCAGTGAAAACAAGTCAATGTTTCCAGAAGAATGGGCTTCAAATTTGGCTGTGTATTCCCGTTCTGTTCTTGCCATAAATGTAGATGCGGAGCCACCGTCACTATAGCCTAAACCTAACGTTGATTCAGAAAACTCTTGGTCCCTGTCTCTATGGAAACTCCTACCGTCAGAGCTGTAGGATGACCCTCTGTCAAAGGCAGGTTCACGTACTTGACTACTGTAGGGCAAGTGATCATACTCCCATTGTGGAAAACTGTGCAGCTCACTCCTCTTACGCTGGTCATTCTCCTTCTCATGAGCCCTCCCAGTACTGCTTCCACTACTGACAAAGGGTACAGGCTCAAATCCAGGTCTGGAGCCAAAATGTAATGCTGGGGCCTTCCTTGGTGGCTCATCTCCTGCATGAATACAACCAATTAAGCGAAGCAAACAAGCTGGAAATCAGTTGATGCTAGAATCACCTTCAAGCATCAACAACGTGACTGGCGGTAATTTTAACAGAGAATTACTTAAACGTAGTATAAACCATGGCATTTCATTGAAACAGTCCCAGTTTATCTATCTAGTACCAAAAAACGAAATGCGCAAACTTTTACTTACTGTCATCAGGGGAATAGAACCTCTTTCCAGCACTCGTAGCTTGATTAGGGTAAAAAGGTGTCACTCTGCCGCGGTAAAACCCTGCCATCACTAGGCCACGCCACGTCCAGTTTAGATCTGTGGAGGGCGAAGAGGATCATTAGAGACTATGCATTTTAGGAAGCAAGAGTAATGAGATATGTTTCAATCATAAGACAAGGGACGGTGTGAATGTCAAAAATCAAAAGAGAGTTGACTGATATTGAACGTTCAATATCTATGACTACAGCTAAGGCAGCAGTAAGTGAAGTAAGCAAAGAAAGCGTTTGTTTACTTATTAGGAAAGGTCATTACCTTCAGCCGTGCTCCAGTTGGGAAGAGCAATGATAAAATAACAATGGTTTAGAGGACAATAAACTGCTTGTCCATTTCAAATAAAACCACGCTCACGTCTGCAGGCTAGGCTACAAACACCGCTGATGTCTGGGCTAGGAATAGCATTAGGTTACTGATCTAAACCCGACACTATGTTTTTTTTTTAACTGGTCGATATCCGTATTGCCCACTTGATATTTAATTATGATGATGCACAAGAATTTATGCATAAATAGCGCGGATAAAACAACAGTTGACCATAGGGTTAAGCATCTATTCTCAGGCAGAAAACAGACATCGGTAACCGGAAATACCCACAATCCTTTGCACTAGTGTCAGAGCCATGGATCTGTGAGGTCAGAGCAGAGGAGCGTCGTCCTCCCCCCACTTGACTCCATGTGACTGCAGCCCCGTCTATGTTAGGTTTATATATATTAATTTAAAGTTGCATTATGTAACTTGCTCGTCCCCGTGAAGTGTTTATTTTGTCTGAATTATTCCACAGTACGGCATGGCACTGAACTTAAATAAATCGCATATGTAATTATAGGTGTTTTTATTGCTCACAAATGCATTATTACTGTGAGAAAGTTATTTTTAAGGAACCGAGCAGTATGTAAAACAGTCAGAAACAACAAATCAAGAATTATTCTTTTTATTATTATTTTATTGAAAATGTACAATAGAAGAATCAAACTTAAGTAACACACTGAACTGAGTTAAATGTTAAGTGGTAGGTTCGAATATTGAAGGTGATGACTGAATAAATGTAAATTTTATGACACCTAATGTTACTTCACACTCTGAAAAACATCTAAAGATCATAGGTAATAAACAACAAATATTCACTTCAATACACAAAATATATCCTTATAAATTATATAAATGCGTAAGTATACCTCAATACTGAAATCTGGGATTCAATTCACACAATTTTTTGAATAATATTTGGCAAAAAGGTTGAAGTCGCAGGTCAATTATAACTAATATACAGTAAAATTCACCATTTAAACAATATGGTACTTAAATTAAGACTGCATGTCGTCAAGGGTTGAATACAAGCGCTCAAAGCAAGGCGTGTTAAATAATACACATGCAAAAAAAAAAAAAAAAAAAAAAAGACAGCAAATATTAAAGCACAAAGTTTTTTTTTTAAAAAAAAGGCCTTTTTCATGTGACACCCATGGTATCAACAGTAACCAAACTGGCACCTCAGAGAAGTCATAACAAAATATTGCTTTGGTATGGACATGATTATATTTTTCCTATTTTACATATTGCATTTATGTGTGTGTTGTTAATGCCACTTAAAATTCTAAATATAATGCTTAACAATAAATGATAATAACACTGTATAATTCCTACATAGTGCATTAAGTGCTTTTCTCTTTGATTAAATGTTGTGGTGGTGCATTAATGTCTGTGCTGTGTAAGATGAATAGGCTTCTCATTAACAAGAGTTCAGATGACTACCGGTATATGTAATCACAGCAGATTAAAACCTACATGTGGAAAAGACATTATTGGTGCCAAGTTCAAAAGGTATTTAGGAATACCATGCGAACCACATAAGGCCATGATTAACAATTAACGATGCAATGGGGAAATAAACAGGTGCATAAAGTGAGAAAAGCAGGAAGCAGTTAAGGATGTTTGATTCTTGCTGAAGATGCTATCTCGTCTTCAAGCGACCAAGACAGTTTAAAAGAAGCTAAAGAGAGACAAAAAGACAGAAATATAGATGTTAGAGAAGCCGAGGCTGATTTAAAGTTTCAGTTTGAAAAGACGAAAGATGGATATAGGTTTGATTTTTATCTGCATGGAGTTGCAAAGCCCCATTTGTTCCATATTAACACCAGGTAAACAAATAATCCTGTGATGTTACATGATGACATAAATTGAAAAAAATTGTTAGTGCCAAGAGTTATATTATTAAGTGCATTTGAAAGAAAATCTTGAATTGCGCAAATGGAAGTTATACAAGCAGCAGGCGGTACAATACAAGAACCATTTAAGGTAAAGTGGGGTAAAGATTAACGATGTGTCCACAGTGCGTCTGGTCAGGACGAAGGACCTACTCAGTGCAGAGCCATGGATTACTGCAAATGAGAGTGAATACACAAACCAGTGAGCTGACCAGGGGAGCAATTCTGATCTTAACTGTGACTGGGCCTGAAAAACTGCAGTTACAAAACAATACATCAAAACCAAATGTAAACATTCAACCTGTTACACAAAATGAGTATAGTCAGAGTTTTAAATTTAGGGAGAAATGTATCTTTATTTTTTATCTATTGTGCTCAACACTGATACAGAAAATACTGGTCCCTGCAGTGGGAGTGATGTATGACTTTATGTGCCTTCATTAAAAGAAATATATTTAAAAGAGAAAGATACAATTGCACTGACACATTTAAAATGTCCCATTGGTGTAATAAGAAAAGTGCAAATGTGAAAGCTAATACAAGTAAGCAAAAAAACTCATGGCAGTATGAGATATAGTATAGGTGGCTCAAAGATTAGATTTGTACTATTCATGCATCCGGGTAGAATGAAATGGCATTAGAACAGGGACATAGTCTGTGGTTTAGCTTTTGATGGTATTTCTTATTTATCAATGTTATTACAATCTACCACACCACTGTAACCAATTTACTCTACCCTAAGATAATATATTAATTATTAAATGCCACATCCTAGTCCCAGTGTGAATGCTTCATTTTAGCCCACACAGTTTTGTTTATCACAAAAGTAGCCACGCATGTTTGAATTCAAAAGCACACTTCACACTATACCATGCAATATGACAAAAAGAAATTCATAATATTCAGATTTGTATAAAAAAAGCTATACAATTGCTTTTAACACTACAAAAAGCAACAACTCTTCGTAAATATTAGATTTAAGTGGTACATTCAGCAGTGAGAAGCGTTGCCCAACAGCTTCCACAAAACAAAGGCATGTGGAGGGTTACACATGAGGGTTCAGGTGAGGGTGAAGCTGGGGAAAGGGAAGGTAGGATGGGGTAGAAACTCATTCACAGCGATATGGCCACAAGCACCTCTACAGGAATCCTTCACTGAAAATAAAACAGAATGCCTGTTAATGCTTTCTTTGTTAATTGGACACACAAGATGTGAGTGGATATTTTAGTAAACTGAACGATAACCTTCACAGTGATGTAAGGAATACATCATTTGCAATTGGCCAGAATAAATCAATTGCATTTTCAAAAATCAGTCTTGAGTTAACAGAAGCTACTGGCCCTCCCAAGTGGTTTGACGTGAATATCTTTCTCTCTCTGTTGTATTGAGTGGATTGAAGACAACAAGGGTCGTCATATGGCTATGACATCAAACACAACATGTCATATCAATAAACAGAAAGGCCCAGAGGCAGTTTTCTGCTAAGGTCTGACCCATTAGTCTAAGCTCAGTCATGAATAGCTCTTTGTACAAGCCCAGATGAGGGTGGGGAGAAGAAAGCTACATAAAAGGATCATTGTGGATATGGGGAGGCAGAGGGCACAGTACTTCAACATGTTTGGTGTATAAAAGTGGATAAACTGGTTTATTCAGAAGCTGACACAGTGATGGCAAAGTCTGTAGTGGCCACTGTTTTAATATACAGTACACGTTGTGGTAAATTCTACTCAAACATAATGTATTTCCAAAGCAATTTTTGTCATGACGCCTTACCAGAAAAGATGCCTCATGCAGCATGCATCAAGTTTGGAAGAAGTTAACTGGAAAACATTATGAATGCAATACAGGTTTACACATGCACTCACAAAACATATTAACTTTTATGCAAGGTGTAATCAAAACCACAGTTTATATGAAACCAGCTTTAAACTGAAATTACTGAAAAGACTTTAAAAATTAGACCTCCAAAGACTGTAGACGGAAAGTGTTTAGAAAGCAGTGTTCAGACAGAGGTGGCTGTGGAGAAGTACATTCAAATTTAAGTAATAAAGACAGAAACCTTCTCAGTGCAAGTGTCGTCTTCCTTTTTTAACAGGCACCGAGTCACATCAGCTTCAACAGAAGACCAGCACAGAATTAAAAGAGAAAGTACCCAAAGTGCAAGCACCACATATTGCAATCACGGATTCATTGTTTTGCTCTTGATAGCTAGACAGGAATGTCTCAACAACTCTAGTATACTTGTAGTGAGAAAGCCAGATGCCAGGGAGAAACGCCATACTTACTTTTTCCTCTCTTTGTCCCTCTTAAGTGTGGTAGATGCCCCTGCCTGCTGGGCCTGGTTCAGCAGTAGCTCTGCCGCAGTCTTTTTCTGTTTGAACATGTTGAGCTCATCATCCAAAGACTTCTTCTTTTCCTCCAGCTTCTTCTTCTCATCTTGATGGAGCTTCTTCAGGCGGTCAAACTTTTCATGTAGCTAGATAAGATGACAAAATAGTACAATAGATTTAAAAACTGCATTATAATTAAAATTAAAAGTGCAACAACTATACCTCCTTCTCAGCTTCCTTGAGCTCCGCCTCTTTCTCCTTCACTCTCTGGACAAACATCTGCCTCATTTCTTCTTCCTTTTTCTGTAGCTCACCCATAAACTCATTTCGCTTTGCCTCATAGGTTTCCTGGAGACTGCAGATGAGAATATATATTTACATAATACTGGGAAATATATATGATTATGTTTTCTATGATTATGTTTTTTCTATGTTTATTTTATAATTCATGTGGCATCAGCAGAAAAGTGGGACATTCTCCAAAAAAGTAGGACGAGGGACAGGGGCCTAAATGGCTGTGTACAAGCCACAGAGGGACAGGTGGGTGCCCTATTTATTAACCATCTCTATAAAGCACTAGAATTCCTAACAGCATTTCAGTGGGGTGCACAAAAACAGAGTACTGCCATGTTACCTAAAGGGTTTGCTGTCCGGGTCTGTATCTTTGAAGCCCATCTCTTCCAGTTTACAGCGGCGGTAAAGCTCATAGTGACGTGCATGTGTCTGCTCCCGCAAGTCCTCCATGTTTACTCTGATCAGCATTTCCCGTAGTTTAACAAAGTCACAGTGATTCTCATTTTCCACTGTAAACACACAAAAATCATAATAAAACAAGTTTATGAACAAGAAGATGGTTTAAAAAATACATAGGAGGAGATACCATAATAGGTAGGGTGCCATTGTATCTGATGATTGGCACAGATAATATGGAGTAAATTTAAGTTATTATTAGCCCATGTGCATGATATAACCATCTTTCTAGGCTGTCATTGAAATACTCAATATGGATTTTTAGCTTTTGGCTGGGGTAACAGTACACCCTCCACACAATCAATATTACAGTTAGCTATTTACAAGGGTTCACAACAGAGAATAATATATCACTAACTTGATACTGATGGACTGACATTGCTCCACAGGCAGCACTGAAATCAATTATTGGGTCATATTCGGTAAAATGTGTTGACTAAAGGCTGCAGATAGCATGTATTGTGAAGAAAAGAGGCTACTAACTTTGGTTATGTAACAAATTACCAACTCATTTGTAGTTACTGCGGCTGCCTCCAAGTATGAAATTGAGTGGGGTATTTTGGATGGGACAGAACCTCCCATCTCTTTTCATAGAACTTACCCTGCACTGTCCCCCAGGGGTACTGCCTGGCCTTCACCATCTTGTTCCCAATCTTCACCTCCTCTGTGCTCCCCACCACAGCAAATGGCAAATGGCTCTATTGAATTAAGTAGATAGGAAGAGATAAAACCACAGATGCGAGTCCCCATTTACACAGAAAGAAACAAGCTCTCTATATATAATGTCTTAACAAAGAATTACATGTTATCTTACATTCATTGTAGAGTTGATCTCAGCCACAGACTCGTCATCAGTGGGGAACTGGTAGATTTGCACTCCATTGCTGACCAGCTCACTGGTGATTTTGATTTTGAACTTAGCCAGCTCACTCTTAGAGATAGCATCAGACTTGGCAATAATGGGAATAATATTAACCTGTAAGAAATATGCAGAAAACAGCACTGATAGATAAGTGGCATCAATGCAAAGTATTTTTCAAACTTCAAATTTAAAAATGTTTGCCACATGTTACACTGTACTTTAGAATCTTAATGCAATGTGGTCATAACACAAAACTAAAAGTGAGTAAACATTGATCGATGGATTGAATCAAAAATCTTAATAGAACAATATAAGGAAAATTTGCAATTTTTTGTGATATTCCCCAGCCCTGCCCCTTAGGTAAATCTGTAAATTCAAGATCATGCTGCACACACAGCGATCCATGCAAAGAAGCTGTAAGCTAAATACATTCTGAATTATATACACCCCAGAATGCACTTTATTCCCTTCATTAACACATCTACTTTCCTTATCCAATATGTCAGCAATGTTACAGAGGCTTACCTTACTATCCAGCTTCTTCATAGTGACCAGGTCCAGAGACTTGAGAGAGTGTCCAGTAGGTGCAATGAAGTACAAGCAAGCGTGGATGCGGCTGTCATGGTAATTGTGTAGCGTTCGCTTGATTTTCAGCTCTTCTTGAAGATATGCTTCAAACTGTGCATCAATGAATTCCACAATGGGTTTGTAGCTACAAATACAAGTACTTAATATGAAAATGGTCTTTGTATAAACAGAAACAATTACCCAAACAAACAAATGTTTCTCTGTGTTTTGTAAATTGCAAGTTGAACTATTACCTGTCTTCTTTATTGATCTGGTCCCCAAAGCCCACTGTATTGACTACAGTGAGTTTCAGACGCACATTGCTCTCCTGCAGTTCATAGGTGTTTGACTTGAGTGTGACTCCTGGTTGGTTGTGCTGCGTTGGGTCACCTTCAAACTTTGTGTTGAATAAAGTGTCCATTAATGTAGATTTTCCCAGACCAGTCTCACCTGGAAAAAAATTAATATTTTCATTTACATAGCAGAAATCCGTATAGTAAACTAAAAATGTATTTAATTGTTTGAACATAATAAAATGGTTTGAACCCAATACCACGTGGACTTTTCTGCTTTTCTGAGCATTTCTTGCTCAGATAAGGAGAAGAGTCTACTGCTTCAGACAGGATGCCTCAGCAGAAATGAGAAGTTTCAATTATAAAAAATGAGCTAAATCTGTCATACTAACATCAATCAGATAACTCAATTATAAAGGTTGCTCTCTTTTTTTTCTATTTTTAATCCTTATGGCCTGTACTGCAGGCCAGGCCTGTTGGCCCATTTCTGACTAATCTGAATCTTTCTAAATGCTCATGCTTCCCTTTTGGATGTTACACAGTCAAAGAGATCTTTCCTCTGTAGCTCATAAACCAAGTGATGTTATTTTAAAAATAAAAAGTAAAAAGTAAATGGTCCTGTCTCATTGGTGCATTGTATAGTTCCAATTCTGAATACTCATATCACAAAAAATGTTGATCACTGAAATTTACTTCATAGCTAGAAAGATTACTGACTGATAAATTCCACATGCCTGTTAGTGCAGCACAGTGAAACACAAAAGAGGACATAAGCTGAGCTAAAATAAAAGTCATGCTTCCTCAGCCCAAACACTGACTGCATCTTATGACTTTCACTGAACCAGAGTTATCTTATGACCTGAGGAACAAGGCACATTTCATGCATGATGTACTCACCAACGCAGAGGATGTTGAAGCAGAACCCATGGTTTACAGACTTGTTGACCAGCTGGTCGGGCATGCTGTCAAAGCCAACATGGCCTGACAGGGGAACTGCACGAGCACCTTCACCCTGTGGATGTGAATATCAACACGTTATGATTTATTTTGTGCCTTTCAGATAGCATGAACCACATCAAAGATTTTCTAAATCATTCACTTCAGTTGAGATCACTTCCAGCTGAAGTAGCTAACTTCCTGTTTCATGAAATGCTGTTCACACACCACATGTTTACATAAGGAAATAAATTATGGTTACAAATATTTTACTTATCACTTAGATTTCTTTCTTTTTCTTTTTTAAGTTGTAATAAAGCATTCTCTGTGTGTGTAGAGAGGTCCTTACTGTTGAGTGCTTTATGTGTGAGTGGGCGTTTGGTTGGCTGTGAGCATCTTCATCTTTTTGAATCCACTCTGTACAGACTACCTAAGTGTGTGGCACTATGTGATGTAGGGGTGTATTTAAAGTAGACTGCATTCAACAAAAACAGCTAGATCTCAGCCACACCGCCATTATGTGGTTTAGGCTACATAACTGTTGCACTCCCTCTAAAAAATAAGTTTGAAATAGCAATCCATATAAGGTTGTCAAAATTCTAATTAAGTGAGAACTGAGCCTTGACAACTGACAACTTTAGAGTAGTAGAGTAACAAACACAAACACCCAGGAAGGACTGCATGCGTGGGCTTGCAATTTGCGTTATTCATTTATCAAACTAAAATTGCAAGCCCAGAGGGTTTGTTAATGAAAATATTACAAATATGTGGAGTGTAACATAGCAATGCGTTCGTAAATACATACATAAGAACTAGACAATAGATTTTCCAACAAAACGTCAGACAACGCCCGAAATGCAACTAACGGGACAGGAGACATAGCGGAAATGAGGATCTCCATTGAATTTGAGGTGTTCACAGAAAATATGAATGCACAGCGCTCACGCGGTTGTGTAATAATATGATTAGACTGGTAAGTATGACATGGTCATTGAAAAAGTCATAATGCACACACAAGGTTCATTTTAGGCATTGCACGGCCCAGAAATCAGCCTTCCTAGAATCACACCACATCATTTTCTTTTAAACGATGAAATTCACACATATTGTGACATATGCAGCCCGTTCCTGAAATAAACTGAACACCCGCATATCATGTATAGTTTTATCATAAAATAAATGCTGATTAATGTCGCGTTATTTTTATTCATTAGCTTACATCTCAGGTAACACACCGATGCTAGCCTCCGCAAAATTACTCAGTAACGCGCATTACGGGGGCTGTTAAAGCAGTGTATTTTAGCTCCATTGTCATTTAAAGAGTACTCATATTTCACGGGAAAACTGCACAGTACAATCATCTACTCACCGCTTGCCTTGCTATCTCAGTAGACGCCATGGTTGTCGCAGAAGGTTCAGATCTCGGCCGCTGCCTCAACCAGAGACGCTGCACCGCTCAGAGGTTACGCTCAAAGATGGCTCTTTCGGAAGGAAGGTACCACTGCCAACATAACTTCAGGCTAAATCATAATTGTAGGAAAGTTTAATTTTACTGTAGTTCCTGGCTGTTGAAGATGAATAGTTTAGATGACTAAGAATTGGAAATCCTACAACAATTCTACTTCCATCATAATAATTCATTTCTTGTGATATTGGAGCCATCCATTTAAGCATATATAGCTTATATATATTTATTTCACATTGATTTTATCTATTTATCACAATACAATCAATATAAAACTTTTACTTATTAAAACATAATAACACAAAAAAAATAAATAAATTCATATCCTTATTTTTGTCCCCGCCCATTGAAAGCTCACTTCCGTTAAAGCGACCAATGGGAAAAGCGTGGCTAGTTTAAAAACGCGCCTGCGCGGTCTCTTGATTGTTTAGTGCAAGTTTCGTATCAAAACATCATCAATACTTTGTCGATGAAAACTCAGGTACGGTACTGTTATCTGTCCTTGTTTGTTTATATTTTAAGCATAATAGTCAGTCCAACAGTCCGGTAACATGCGGTAAACGGTTAAACGCATTTTGTTAGATTGTTGTGTGAATTTATGCCCAAAACTTACCCCCTGAAGAACATAACTGCTTAACCTTACCTGTGTACCTGAATCCATGCCATTTCTGTTAAGCACAAGTCTACACTAAAATTTTATAATGTTATGATAAGTAACATTTACTTACGTTGACTGTACTTTACAGCTGTAAAGCAACTATTTTTCAGATAATATGTCGAGCATCCTTTTTGAACAAGAAAATGCTCGCCCTCAGCCAACGGGCTTGAGACAGCGGCTGCAGTCAGCTCCAGGTGATGAGACCACCTTTTAGTGTGCTGAGGTATACGAACGAATATAAAGAAATTGTTTTAAATTTTGTGTCATTTCAGGTAAACTGAGAACATCTGCTGGTGCCAAAAATGTCCATGCTCCTCAGCCTGGACGAAAAGCTTTGGGGACAGTCAACAAAGTACCCAATAGTACCCAATCTATACATAATGTACATAAACAGCTGAAGCCTCAGGTAGGTTGCATAATGTCCATAATACCAGCTGATCTTTTTAAAAAAAAATCTAAACCCATTTTTTTTCCCCCAGGAAACACCGGTGAAGGTTATTCTAAACAAATCAGACAAGTATCCAGATATTGAGAAATTCATCCCGTATGACTGCTTGGGTACTAGACCTTTTCATTAAGTGATCGCATCTGTCAGTGTGTTCAAAAGGCCAAAGTGTTTGTTTTTTTGTTTTATTACAGAATTTGAGAAGTACTCTCTTCCTGAGGATTTGCTCCCTCTGAGTAAGCTTGCTCTTCCTGGACTGGCTGAGTTGCCACAACCAAGTCTTCCTGATGAATCGCTCATGTTAATTCCTCTTGCTGACATGTCTCCAGTTAAAATGCCAAGACAATTGGGTAAGGATGAAGTAAATGAACACATGAAGTCTAGAAGTTGTCTGCTAAACTGGACACTAAACTGCACTCTTGCACTTATCAGATTTCTGCTCAGAGTTTGACTTTCTTCACACACTGGATGAACTGATTGTAGACTTTCCTCCAGAATCTGATCTCTACTAAGAATGAATTGATGTGTGCTTTTACTTGTTTTTGTTGAATAAATTTTACTTTACTGTTTTTTGTTTTTTAAATGTAACTTCCTGGTTCAAAGCCCATACAGTGGTCACGTGACTCAATCTTTGCACTGGTTTTGCTGATTACACTGAACTTTGTCTCAGTTCCTCTTGAGAAGGGAAGCTGTCATTAAAGTTATATTCTTTGCTCTGTCGACGACTTTGAAGTGCAATTAATTGTCTACCATTGGAGTTTAATAGTACTCGGGATAAGTTGAGCTTCATGACGTGAGTATAGCCTTACAATATGTAAGATGCCATTATTGTGCAAAGACTTTGAACTGGATATTGGACAAAATTTTTGAGTCTCAAAGTTTTTGACCGCAAATATGTATGAGGGCACGGGAGATTGTACTGACCAAAAAACTGCCGGCCTTATAAACGCCCACGGCTCTGAGACTCCAAGACAAAGCAACGTTGTGGAGCGACTGTCGAAATATGGGATGCAGGTCATGCCCATGCCCATGCCCAGTGCTTTCCAGCGTAGGACGAGGCTACAGAGGCAGCAGGAGGTCGACAGCTGTGAGACTGTGCAGAATGTCCCAGAAAGGACGTCGATTTCAGCGACAGTGCGTAGAAAGTACTTGAAAGAATTGATCAATAAATCACACGGTGGATTTAGCAGTGTTTTGTTTCCTCAAACGGATAGAGGGTCTTTACAGGAAGACCCACAGGACGCAGACTGGGCTTTGTATCCAATGGAGCACGCCTGGATGCTTTCTGCCGTGGAAGGAAACTATGGCACACTTATAGAATTTGTATCAGAAGACCCCTATCTGCTGACCAGAAAAGACTTCATCAGTGGTTACACTGTACTGCATTGGCTAGCCAAAAATGGACAGGACGAGACCCTGCTTCAACTGTTAAGTTATACTCAGAATTTGGGGTTGAATGTCAATGTGAACGTTCGGGGTAGCGGGGGCCTCACGCCTCTGCATCTTGCCAGCATGCATGGGCGATATATGGTCATCAAACTCTTGGTTGGGGCATTTAGCGCCAATGTAGATGCTATGGATTACAACGGGAAAAGAGCCTGGCAATATCTGAAGGAAGACGCGCCACTTGAGATGAAGGAGCTCCTCGGGACATGGGATGAAGACCACAGTTGCAATTATACCAATAATATGAACAGAAACAATAACTGTGTAGATATACTTGATCAAAGTATTTTGGACTTCGACAATTGTGAGGCACAGCAAGTCAGCCACTTTGAAACAACACAGACTAGAAAGAGTTTAAGATTGGGTTCATTCAGGAAACTGCTTCAGTCATTCACATTAATTGTAAGAAATTCAAATGAGTAAAACAATGTTATAAAACAAGGTACTCTTAAGTTATCAAGCACATACATTCATTAATTCTATGTCTATAAACAAGCAAGGTACATTCTCCATTGAAAACTTAAAATAAACAGTTGACAACAAGGTGTGTGTATTTTCATGGTTCTTTTATTAAACATGAGCATAACCGGAGTATCTGTACAAAAACATTGCTGCTCCAGGTAATATGGTCACTCCCAGCATATGGAGGTTCTGGCAGCTGTTCAGAGAATGCTGGGATCAAGGAACCCTCATGTTTACAGGCCGAGCTTGGTCCTTCTCCAGTGTCTCCTCTTGGAGTTGTACCTGGAATAAATAATAAATGAGTTGCTGACAATGTTTTGGTCTTAGTCAAGATGATCATAATATGTCCTTTTTTATATCAGCCATGGAGTGTCCACATCACTGATGGTGAACTGGAGAAATACTCCAATGGAGAAAAATGCTCTCTGCAGGGTTAATGACAGCACTCCACAGTTGAAGTGCTGCAATTGCAGACCTGCATTAGATCATAGTCAAGTAATCCCAAAATAACAACATTGTCATCTTCACTTGTCATAAACATTAGGCAAGACAGCTAACATGACAAAAACACGCTAGTGATCTTACAGGAGTGCATTATGAAATTATGGACTTACAGCAGTGGTTTAACTTTTTAGGCCAAATATTTATTTAGATGGTACTTGTCTTAAAAACAGGTCTAGTTCAGGACTATTCTAATGCTAAACCAGGCATTAAATGGCACTACACTACAGACTTCCTGTACTGATTCTCCCAAAGGAGAATATACTAGAAATTAATTATGCAAGTATTTGAACTGTAGACAAACACGAGCATCTCTTGAAAGAATTCACCACAATTTGAGAACAACTCCATTACAGTATTGAGCAATAAGTTCAACACAATAAACCTAATGTGAGGTTGTTCTTTTTTTAAAATAAGAACTAAAATACATTTTAAAAAAAAAAATTACAGTATATACAAATTCTCCAGCTTGATACCAAGACAAACATTGCCCTCATGTTCTGAAAGGGGTATTCAAGGTATTCAAGGATGAGCTGATGTATAAAACGTTTAAAGAGTTTAATTTCAACAAAACTATGCATAATAATAATCCAAAAAACAAAACAAAAAAAGTTTAAGTGAATATGACCCTTCACCATTACTGATGCTCACCTGATTTTGTTGCCGGTTTTCATTCTGATCCACTGGGGAATGGGTCTGTTCTGTTTCTGCTTTTTGGCGAGGAAGCGTTTGATCCTGAATGTCTTGTGAGACGACTGTAAAAAAACAAAACAAAATCAAAGTGTTCAGACTAACTACACAGGCAAATCTTAGACAGTACAAATTAAATAAGACCTCCGTTGGTTAATACAGCGGAGGATGCTAAACAGCGACGACAGAAATTTCACATGTTATCAGTTTATTAATCGTCAGTGTGAAGCGCATATAGAGGTTTGGGTGTTCCGCAAGATTGGTATTTAGTTCTTATCATATGTGGACAGGTTAAACTGCTCATATCATTAAGATGTTTAAAGATTTCGTATTTACCATTTTGCCCACAGCCTCTTTCCCACTATGGCGACAGTCAAAGAGAAAGAAGGAAGTGACGTTTTCGGCTTTAACCAATGAGCGGCCACGGTTGTAATGCGTTGTCTTCCGGTAGCGCCCTCTGGTGGTACTTAAATTGTAACTGCATGTACACATGACGTCCAAATAAATTAAATAGAGATGTTATAAGTTTTGGTGTACTACTGCAAAATAAAAAAAGAACTCTGTGTAAACTTAATATTATGTCTTGCCAAATTTTACATACACAAAATGTAAAATTCAGAAGTGTCCCCCTAACTTTGCTTGTTTTAAAAATGAACTCAAATTATATGTAAAAGTTCTGAAATATACGAATGGACGTAAAGCTCAAAAAGTGTTCTCCTACATCTATGAAATTTCCCTGGACTTTATGAACTTAGGCTGAATGATCTCTATTCCCCTTGATATTATCCTTTTGTCTTCCTAAATGCATTTTTTTTTTTTTTTGAGAAATGTTTTATTACTATTGTATTGTATTGTTACTGTATAATATGTTGTGTTTATGTTCCCTCATCCCAACACATAACTGCTGATGACACACACACACACACACGTACACACACACACAAAATTGTGCAAATAAATTGTGAAAAGAGCATGTAAGATTGTGCAGTCTTGTGTAGGGTGACCAGAATTTCAAAATAAAAACTGGGCATCTCTGTTTTTTTGGTTTTGGTGGTTTGTAATACTGAAATTGTTAAAGAAATGTGTAATTAAGGAAAATTGTTATGCAGAGACCATTCATGACTAACATGTGAGCCAGTATAGCAATTTTCTTTGTATTTTGGTTGTTTTTACTCCAATTTTCTGTATTTTACCTAACCAGATGTATGCCTCTCTTTCCTGTTGGCAGGCATGACATTGATCAAAAATAGGGACACCTTGTGCATTTCTTGTAAAAAACTAGGACAAATCAATGGTTTTGGATAAATCTGCTGAGACACAGGACAGAGGGCTCAAAACTGGGACTGTCCTGGGTAAATAGGGTCACCCTGTTCTTGTGTCAAAATCTGAGGGACTTCTCTCGTTGCAATTTTTAAAATTTATTTATTTATTTTTGCTATATGGTCATTCGCAAACACGTATTTCTGTATTTTGGTGAAACAAATGCAAAATAATTTATGCTTCTCTTTAGTGTTGGTGGTGATCAGATTGGTCAAAAATTGTGATAGTCCGGTTTTAGTTCTGGTTGAGAGTTGATATAGTCCTGGTTTAGATCAAATTGGTCAAAAATAGGGACACCTGGGACATTTTTTTGTATAAAACTGGGACAAATCACTGGTTTGAATAAATCTGATGGGACTATATATAATATAGTATCATTCTACAAATTTCACCTAAAATCCTCTTCTTGAACAATGTAATATAAAAATAAAGCTGTACTGCATCTGTGGTACAGCATAAGGTGTCATTGCTAAAGCTGGTCGGTCCCAAGAACATGATATTAGATTGTGTGTTCTAATCAAGATTTACTTTTATTGTAATAATAAGACAAGTCAACTTCTACAAATGTTGTCAGTATATGTTCTGTACAGTTGGTTACAGACTTGAAAAAGGAGCAGCATTTGGGGATTACAATAGAAAAGGCCATTGCTGGATTAGTCTAAAATTATCTCCTGAACACACTTTCATATAGTTTTCCATCAAGCAGCAACAAGTGCTCAGATGCAAAGTCTTGGAATTAAATCTGAACATAACAAGACTAATTAGGCGAGATTGAAATGATGCTCAGCCACTAATAGTGCTGACATATTTCTACACAGATGCTGGATGCTATGGCCCTCAGTCATTTCCTTTCTCCTGGACCCTTGTGGTTTCAGAATCGGCCTTCTTGTCTGTAGGGTCAGCAGCTCCAGTCACAGCGGAACGATTGCGGCTTCGAGCGCCAGGCTGGTACAACTGAATAGCTGGACGGTCCTAAAGTACAACAAGAGATGTATGAGAAAACAATAGGTTGCTACTAAATCAATATATGAATAATGAAGTCTTATGACCTTGTTCCGTAGCCGTTCTCTTTTAACACCATCCTCCTTCTTGTTTTCTTTGGTGGATTTTTCATTGTGAGGACAGTCTGTCGTGTTTACTAACTTTTTCTTTTCTGCGCCATGCTCTTTTTCCCTTTTAAACTCATCTTCTCTCTTTTTGTAAGCATTTTCTCCATCTTGGCGCTCTCTCCGCCTTCTGCGCTCATCATCCTGACGCCTGAGGCGCTCCTTTTCTTTTAGTCTCCGTTCTTTCTCTCTGTCTCGCATCTCTCTTTCTCGATCCCTATCTCTGTCTCTGTCACGATCCACATGTTCTTTGTATTCTTTTCTCCCTTCTTCATCTCTGTGTGTAAAACAAACAACCATTATTAATCATTTAAATTAAACTTTAAAATATTAAAAATGGAAAGTAAATTTTACTTTCTGCCTCGATCCTCTTTATGGTCATGGGTCTGACGTCTCTTCTGGTCAGCAATTACAACTGGTCGGTCTTCTTTATTTGGCCTCTCTGGTTTCTTGAGCTTTTCTCTAGATTTTTCAGACTCTCCATCATCAGAACGCTCTGGCTTTTTGAGTAACTGCAATGTGAAAAGACATCAGATGGCAAATTAGCTTTTCTGTCATTTAAGAAGCACCCGAAACTGTCTGGCGGTGGCACGTCCACCTGTGTGGGACCAAATGCAGTGGACCCGAGAAACGAGAATGTGAGAGGTCAGTAGCAGCAGAGGTGGACACTCGTACCTCAGGTGAGTCTGTGGGAGCGGACTGCGGGACAGATTGGACCGGGAGCGAGAAATCTGTGGGTCTGCTGTGGGATGGGAGTACATGAGACAGGCACTGGTCTTAAATGAACACAGCAGAGCGTTCGGAACACAAACCCGGTCAGTTCTTTCATGGCCCATACAAAATTCTATAGTCCTGGTGCCTCTGCTGGTGTGTACTTGCATCGCGGGGCTCCAGAACTGTTTTATTTTCACATATGTAACTTTTGCCAACACTCCGCTTTGCCGCCTGATAAAGCACGGGCAGTGCTTTTAAATGCCACAGCGGTCACATATTGGTTCAGATGCTGTCACCATATATGTACTTGTACATCCCTCTCCAGCCTCCAGTAGCGAAGTACAGCCCTACCTGGACACGCCCACTTGCGCTTTGCGCCAAGTTTGGAGGCAAGATACGGCCCATAGAGTTAATGATTTTTATGCTGTTTTCTTGTGCCAGAAATATTAATTGAAGACTTGATCTTTGAATAAAAATATGTTTGACAGGTTTGAAAATCCCCAAATCTGGTAATCTGGTCAGCTCTGTATGCTGTGCTAGCAAAATACTAGGTACATTGCTGAATCAGGTTGCATGTGTGAATGGGACTTAACAATCTAATTTATGCAGATGCAACAAGTCCGCTAACAGTAAGAACGCATGTTTTTCTACGTATTTCAGAGCAATAAAAACATCAAAGAAACATGCTTTAATTTTAGAGTACTTTTTGGCCTGTTTTGTGGCAGGCTTTTAAAAAAAAAGTAGTACATGCCTTGATTTTAGGTTCATCTTTGACTTGGTCCTTGTCTTTCTCTGGAGTCTTTTCAAGCCGTTTCAATTTCTCTGTTTCTTTGCGCTTTTTCCTTTCCTCCTCCCTCCACTTTCGCCGCTCTTCATCGCGAAGACGCTTGCGCTCCAGTTCTCTTCTTCTTCTTTCCTCTTTCTTTTCCTCCCGCAGTCTCTGTTTAATTTATTTAATTATTATGATTGATCAAATCTTTATATGACTAAAATCTTTACTTTACCTGTTTGTTCTTTAAGAAGTCAAGCAGAGGAGTTGATTTTTTTCCTAGAGAACATAATAACTTGCATTATATAGTTCAAAAGCCGTAACACAGAAACACATTGAACTCACCAAGTTCTTTGGATTTTGCTTCAATCTCCTCCAGCAATGTTTCAGGTGTGGATATCAGTTTCTCATCATTTCCATTGTAATAATCAAGAAACTTTTTGTAATCAGGATCTTAAAATATGAATATGAACAGCTATTGTAACAACATTAACATTAAACTGCTATAAATGCTGGTTTATCTGCTTACCTTCTATTATTGTTCCACATTTGGCATCCTTTTTCTTAGTTCTTTTTTTGGCTGTTTTTTGAAAAGGAGCAAACTCCACAATAGCAGGATACTCCTGCCCTATGTAGGAGAAATAGCGTATTAACACTTGATGAATACAGCACATGTTCAAGTAAAATGAAATGAAATATTAAGAATGTTTAATATACCTTTGCTATCAATAAATACATATCCATCAAACCGATCTCTGAACAACACAATGTCTTCCTGATTTTTAAAGTTAATGTAAGCTCTTGCAAAGAGATGAGGGTACAGGCTGAAACAAATCAACAGTTTTACAAATATAAAATTAATAAATAGTAATACATATTTGTAATGAATATTTATATAATAAACAAGTATACAATGCATTGCAAGTATTATACCTGGTGTCATTTGAGAAAAACTCCATATAGTCCACCTCAGGAAGTGGTTGCAACTGTTCCTCTAGCTCCTCCTTGGTGATAGTTGGTGGTAATCGTCTGATGATGATCTAACAGAAGTTATTTTGGATTATTTTACAAATATAAAATATTAATCCACTGAATAACAAGTTTGCAGAATTATTGGATTAGATTAACACGTAGCTAAGTAAACTGCTAACAACTTTTACCTTTGTCATGGTCTCTTTCTTTTCCTTTGACCTCTCAGACTTTTCGCCATCTTCAGCCCTTATGTCCTTAGGGCGAGCATTTTCTTTATCTTCCTTCATAGTTGCAACAGTGAAGTACTTTACACCTTAGCGTTAGTTAAATCATCTCACGCCTCACTCTTGTTTACTTTCTAGCTCGTTAGCCGTTAGCAGCAGTTGCGATAACAAACTTCCTCAGTGACGATGCCTGTAGTAATGTACCCCTGCCTAAAGGGGGCGTCATACAAACGTAAAATAGTATCGCTGATTTTCAGATTCATCAAGTGTTATAACAAAAAAAATTAAATTAAAATAAATAATAATAATAATAATAATAATAATAAAAACAACAACAACAACAACAACAACAACAACAATAATAATAATAATAATAATAATAATAATAATAATAATAATAATAATAATAATTGTAAATGACTGATTCTAATTTTCCAGTTACTTTCTAAATAAGGCGAAATTGTAAATTTGGAAAATGTCATAGATGCTTTGATTTGCTATGTTCATCATATTTATCATTGTATTTGAAAAAAAAAATTTAATCGAGTGTATTTAGCAATTTTATGTAAGTATTTATTTAGAAATTTTAACTCTAAAACATTGAGCCCTTTTAATTTGAAAGCCGCAAGTATCACGTTTCCTGTGATGGAGGTCGTGAGGACGTTCGACATTTTGTTAGCCTTTTAGCAAAACAGAAGGGTTGTCGGCTTGTTCTGAGAAAACTTGAAAGTAAAGGAGTACATTTCTATCCTAAAATTCATCATGTGGTATGAAATATTGCCCGGCTTTGCCATCATGACAGTGTGTCTAATGGTTCCCGGCGTCGCTACAGCATACATCCACAAGTTCACCAATGGAGGAAAGGTAAGAAGGTCCATTTCCTGCTTACTGAGACGTACTGCGCCGACTATCTCATTTTGTTCTTCAAAATGTGTCAAATATTAAGTGCACAATTTATTTCTCAGGAAAAGAGAATTGTTCGGATTCCCTGGCACTGGTACCTCATGGAGAGAGACAGACGTGTGTCTGGAACTGGACGTTATTACGATTCCAAGGTAGAGATTTACTGATCCATATGTTGTCTTAAAGTGATCAAAAATAACTTTAATATGCATGTTTATATACTGGTGTGTTAAATAAAGGTATACTCCAATATACTAAGTGGTCAACTTAAAAAAAAAAGTTTGAATATGCGAGAAGTTCACCATTTCCTTTTTTCTACCATACAGGGGCTTGAAAACATCCATTGACTTCCAGACCTTCAAGTGAGGAATGTTGTAAAAATGTTGTAAAGTTTCCTATATTCCCCTATAAATTTCTGTTGAATAAACTGTATGAAACAAAAGTTTAAGTAAATGACATAAATGTGTGAGAATGTATGTATAAAATTATGCATTTTTCTGTTTTTCTTAAAACATAACATGAGACAAAAGTAAAAATCAGATCCTTTTTATTTTACCTTTTAAAACATGTAATAGACACTCCATATTAATGGGAATCATTACTGGGTATATATTTACAGAATGTTATATCTTTCATCAATACACTAACTCATTCATATATACAACAACTTTGCATTGAGTAAGAGGAAGTATTTTTGTAATGTGAAACTTTCCAAAAAGTGAAATTGGCTTAAAATGGGAAAACAAAATGAAACATGAGTTACTTTTCATCTTTGCCTTTAGTTTTTCTATACACCATTTCCCTGAAGCTTGACAGGATCTTGCTCTCCCTCTTCCTCCTTTCTTCCTGGTTAAATGAAGCCAGAGCTCGCTTTTCATCAGCGCTGTAAATCTGGTTTTCCTTTCTCAGACGCACAGCTTCCATACGACGATGTCTGTAGAGAGGTGATTACACATCACAACACAAGAAACTTTATTGCATAAAGTGTAAAATGTTGAAAAAATAATAGTAAACATATTTCTAGCTGAAAACAGTTCATTAATTTCCATAGTTTCACCTTGTACTTTAAATTCTTTATAAATTGCAAGTGACAAATATATTAAGGTATCCTTCACAAACCTGCTGCCACTCATCACATAGCCAGATTTTTCAAAGTTTGCAATCTCATCACTAGTGAGTCCGATTTCTCCTCTTCTTGGAATACGTTTACCAGCTTTTACATACTCTGCCATAGCAGCACCTTCACCTGGCAGCAGCGCATGTCCAAAACTGAAGAACACATTTCACGCATTATTAAAACAAATAACACAAAACAAGGGACACATGGATAAATGGACTCACTCTAGTGGTTTGTCATCCTGGGACAAATGTGTGAGGGGAGCTTCGGGGCCAACCACATGCTCATCTATACAGGTTTTCTCCACCCACATCACAGCACCAGCATCATCATCCTCCTCTTCGTCTCCAGACTCTTCGCTGCTAGACTCGCTGGACTCCTTGCGGTTCTTTTTCATCTTCTTTTTCTTGGACTTCTTGGACCTTAGGAGAAGAGCAGCATTTGAGTTTTAGGCATCATGACAGAATCTAAAGCATAAATCTGCTTTGAACAAACTTTTTGCTTTTCTTTTTCTTCTTTTTTTTCTTCAGAGCTTCTTCTGTACAAAAAAAGCTGAATATTAAAATCCAGTACCAATAATGCAAATAAATATCACACAGAATAGAATATCACATCAAATAGAAATCATTTTGTACCATCAGAATCAGATTCCAGGTCACTGTCCTCAGAGTGCTTTTTGTTCTTTTTCTTTTTTGATTTCTTTTTCTTCTTCTTTTTCTTCTTCTTTTCCTCTATAAATAATAATCAAGAATCTGATTATTATCATTCATTAATTATTGGACTCCTGTGGCTATGCAAATTTCCAAGTACCTTCAGAACTTGATTCAGAGCTGCTGTTTTTTTCATCATCTTCAACAGGGGTAAACTCATCAGAACTAATAATCAGAAAAAGATAAGCCCCTTGACAATGCCAAAACTATTATAGTGATAAAACAAAAGCAAGTCAAGAGAAGACTAGATACAATACTTACTCTGGTTCTTTCACTCTAGGCGAATATCCCCAAACTTCAGGACAACCCAATTCGCCAATTCTTTCTCTCTCTTGTAGACGCCTATGGAAACCAAAACAAAACAAAAATCAAGCTTACATTTAACAAAAACATATATTATAGACTATAACTAAACTTTACCTGGCAATGAAAGCCTCTTGTCTCTGCCTTTGCGCATCGTCCCTTTGCTCTTCGTAATAATATTCATCCCTGAGCCCACCGTGGTTCCCGAAACCATCACGCTGCTCGGACCAGTGGTGGTTATTGGAGCTCGTGTGTCTCTCCCTCGACCTAGATCTGGACCGACTTCTATGTGGGCTTCCGATTCGGATTCGTTTGATGTTTCTTGCCTCTCGAAACCGTCGTTCACGGTCCTCTCGCTCCCGTTCTCTGTTCCGTGGTTTTGGGAGTTTAGGGCCAAAACTATCCGGTGACAAACTGTGTGATCGGCCACGACTTCGACTGCGGGAGCGAGTGCGTGGCCTCCGTGTCCGAGGACTCCGTGTGCTGTCGGGGCTGGACCGCTCCGAGGACGGCATGCTGTTAAGAGTTTTGTAATTGAGTTCAATTCAACATAAAAGCTGAAAAACTGTCTTACGTTTGGTGTTTACGGCCTGTTTACAACAGAAACGACAAGAAGGATGTGATGCATTTTGGTCCCCCGTTTAAAAATGCCCGAAGAAAAACAGTAGGCAACAATAGTTCCTCTTTTGGGTAAATAAAAACACGCATAACTGGTTTGAAACGTATTTTATTTGAATACATAGTACATAATGCTCATTTTTGCAGTTTTCACAAAACCAACAAGTTGTACACAAGATGTGCAAAAATTAAAACGGAACGCTATATAAAAAGAAAGTAGTATTTGATGAAGCGCGCCTTCTTGTGGCGGTCATGTTGTGTTGAGTTGTGTGCATGTTAGCCACTGCGCTTCCTTTGCTTGAACCACTGCGCAGAGGCTTTTGTCTGGAGTCTGCTAAGTTACGATTCCTTAAAGATCTTGCTTTATATTGTGTTGGGACACAACAATTTGCAGGTAACATTCAAAATAACCCTTTATGACTGTTGTATATATGTGGATTATGTTACGTGCATGTTGTCTTTATACTTACGTAAAGAAGGCCGCTTTGTGATTAGGAGAATGAGGAAGCGATGGGGCTAACTGGTAGCATCGCCTATGTTTGCTATCACCAACCCTCCCTAACACTGAATTAATTCAAGTGTGGCCACCATATAAAACACATTTCTATGTTTCTGTGTTGACTACAAGCATATGTTGAGCGCAGTCTTTACAAACGTGAAATAAAAATAAAGAAAGGGTAGCAAGCTAGGTTCATGTTAGCTCAAGTTCATATACCCTCTGTTCTGAAATAATGATAATTTAGGATTTGTTTGGAGTTCTTGGAAGAAATTTTTATAGTCGTAATTACAATTTTTAGACACATTCTATAGTGTTTGGGTTAGAGCTGATTATGATAAAGCTAAACAGAGATGCGAAAATTATCAATCAACCAAATTATCAACCAGTACTGTCAAATGTATACTTTTGTTTTTGAATTTATGGATATTTGTAAATAATCCTAATTTATGTATTTTTTGTTTATATAATAGATATGCCAAGCCTTAAATTGATATCTGCTACGGACACAGAGTACTCCACTGCTGTGCTGAAGTCACTGAATGAGCAGCGAAATAATGGACTATTTTGTGACATTACAATTATTATCCGGGACAAAAAGTTCAGAGCCCACAAAACCATCTTATCTGCTTCTAGTACGTACTTTCATCAGCTCTTTACTGTGGCTGGACAAGTAATTGAACTAAACTTCATCAGAGCAGAAATCTTTGAAGAAATTCTTAATTACATTTACACATCTAAGATTGTTCGAGTTAGATCTGACATGCTTGAGGAGCTGATACAAGCAGGAAAACTACTAGGAGTGAAGTTCATTGCTAACTTGGCTTCACCTTTATCTCAAGTGAAAGGGCTCCCAGGCTTATCCAAAGAACCAGAAAACATAAATGATACATCTTCAGAGGTGATGCCAATAATCACAGAATCATTTTCAATATCTTCTGAGGAATTCAATCAAACCTCAAAACCAGAAGGGGACGATGAGGACTCAGACAGTGATGTGATGTTTGTCTCACAAACAACAACAGCAAATCAGAAAATTAACACTGAGGTTATTGATTTAGAGTCTTCAGAAGGCATAAATATTGTACCTGTGCAACAGGAAGATTGTGGACCACAAAAAACATATTCTGTAAAACCTCCTAATTCTAAAAACTGCAGCAGTCCTAAAGGCAACTCCAAAGATGTGTCTTCTCCTGTGACTACAACCGCAGCACCAGCCGCAGCACCAGCCGCAGCACCAGCCGCAGCACCAGCCGCAGCACCAGCCGCAGCACCAGCCGCAGCACCAGCCGCAGCACCAGCCGCAGCACCAACCGCAGCACCAACCACAGCACCAACCACATCCACAGCCTTCAGCCATGACACTCAAAGTCTTTCAGTATCTTCCAAAACCAAAGATCTTTTGGGAGTTCACAGAAAGCAAGTAGCAACTCCCGCCGCTCAGCAGGGGGATCTCAAAATAAGACTCGTCGATGTGCCTGATGCCTCTAAGGTGTGTGACAGTAACTTGTCTATGTGTAAGTTTGGAGCAAAACAGACTGTAACTCTAAAAACAGCTGCAGACATTGGTTCCATTGGTTCAATATCTCCAGATTGTCGAGTATATGCCAATATTGGAGAAAATACATACGACATAGTCGCAGTAAAAGATGACCCAGAAGAGGGAGGATCTAAGGCTTATAATGGGAAAAGAGCATATATGGCCACCCTCAACAGACCTTGTGAAGAAGAACCAGTTTCACAGACAATGGGACCCATAAAGAAAAGCAAAGTGGATGATAGTCAATATTATGAGCTGGTCATGGATGGAAAGACCTTCTATGTTTGCGTGGTCTGTAAACGCCCCTATGTGTGTATGACAAGTCTTCGTCGTCACTACAATACGCATTCATGGGAAAAGCAGTATCCGTGCCGACACTGTAACAAGGTATTCGCTTTGGCCGAATACAGAACTAAACATGAAATTAGTCATACAGGAGAAAGGCGATACCAATGCTTGTTGTGCAAACAAACATTTTTAAACTACCAGTTTCTTGCAAGCCATTGCAAGTCAGTTCACAACCAGGATCCTAGTGGGAGAAAGGGAAAGGATTTAGCAGACAATAATCTTTATCAGCTGCTTCCATGCAAAACAGTGAAAATGAAAGCATACTCTTGGGTCTCAGAAGACAAACCTTCTGACATAAAAACCGTGATGACTGAGGATGGCAGTGTGCATATCACAACTACACATCAACAGGACTCAACCCAGAAGAGGATGTTAAATTGGGATGACATATTTTTAGAGCCAGATGCAAATCCACAACCTGGGGGTTTAGTGAATCATAAGCAAGAGTCTGAATTTGACTTCATTCCACCACAGACTTACTAAACAACTAACATACACTTTGTGCCTCTGAATATCATTGCCTTTTCACATGCCCCTGCTCCTGTACAGCAGATATTTCTTGTTAATCTTGTTTAAAAAGGTGAAGTAATTATAAAATTGGCACTATTGATTACAAGAATAAATCTGCAAAGAAAACATAATATTTTGCATCTGTTTTTATATTGAAGCTTGCAGAAAAAAAAAATCTAGTAATTGTTTTATTATCACATGAAAAAAAAACATGTACAAATACTGATGGTTTAACACCAACAGAAAAAAACTATTGAAGCAATGTCTATATTCCCTCAGTCGTCCGGATATACCAAAAGAAATTTTCAAACTGAACTCTAAAACCTTGTTGAGATTTTCATTCCTTTTGTTATTGAAACTGTTTTGGTTACATTACTTTGGTATTGTGGCAGGGGTGTTGATTATGTAATTTTAATAGTCAAGGGTTAACTTGTTGATTTACATGTATTTTTTATAAACTGCTTTTATCTATTTTGCCAAACTTAACGTTAACTATACAATCTATATGCAGAGATACAGACAACTATTCAGATAGCACTTAGTACTTATTTATGCAGAGTTTTCATAGCCAGCCTGTAGAAAGAGTATGTCAGTCAAGGTTTAAATGGATTGTAAATAAACACATTAACAATGGGACTGTCTATATTGTACATTTTAGAGAAACCACGGTCTTTGATAATGTTTTTTTATTTGTAGGAAATTAAATGTTTTAATACACACAGGCTTGATTTTCTCTCTTTTGTTCTAAGATTATCTGGAAAAAATTACACGGTGTTGAGGTTTACCTGGTTGCTTGGGCTTGCTGGCTTATTTTATGGAAGCCGTGTTTGCTGGTTTGTTTGTTGGTGAAGGTGAAAAAATGTTTCCCATGACAGAAAACAAGATTTTAATTAAATACTTTTTTTCAAACCTAGTCAGCATTTTTTAAATTAAATTCAAACTATTCATTACAGTATTAAAACTTGATTTTACTGTCCTATAATAATTGGGCTTATCAGTTAAGTAAAAATGTAGAAATAGATTATATTATAATTAAATATAATGGTGTATATTGAGTTTCACCCAGAATACAATTTAGTGGTTACATTTTTCATCCATGATACATTTACTTCTGTATTGAAGAATGTTCAGTTGTGTTGTCTTATATCAGAATTTCCAGTTGGTGTAATGTTAAGCCAATGGTGATAAGAAGCTGTTAAATAAAATTTAGCTTTCATTCAAAACTATTCTGATACTATAGAGTGGGAAATGTTTTTACTTGTAGTGATCCAGCAACTTGTTTTTTTCCTTTTTGCACATCTCTATGGATGTACTGCATTGTGGCTACAAAAAATATTTAGATTTTTCTAACCTAGATAAATGAGAATATTGAGACACTTTATGTACAAAATAAAAATGTCTTAAAATCTTTGCTGACTGTGAGTGAAAATTAAACTAACCAACATGCCGACAGTTACACAATCGAGTTGACTGTAAAATCCCCTTTGATCTAAGTGAGTGATAAGTTGCATTGTTACAGTTCCTGGTAGTGCGAAAGCATTTACAGAATGTGATGGCATCAGGCTTGAATGACAGTGCTGTGACATTTACATTAAGGCATAGTTGACGTCTGTAAACTGTCTTTGCTTACAAGTACAATAGTCTGTTCATTAATATTATGCTGTTTATGTTCTGGGCTCTTATGACCAGTGTCCCAGTCTTCATACTCTTGACCTCTTGAGCTGGTCAAATGGTACATCTCATCAGACCAGTAAAGGTTTGAGGAACTGCCCTGACTGCATGGTGCTTTTCTTCCTGTGTATACAGACAGTCTTGGATGTTTTAGGGGCTGTATGGTGGGGGTTTCTCATCTGGGTGATTGTGAGGAGGTGAGTAACGAGGAGGGATCATAGTGGGCCACAGATGACTGGCTCCAGACTGAGAATCATCAGATAAGCCCGAAGAGTCAGGGAAGACATAAGTCCCCTGCAAAAGACAACATTTTGAGACATAAGACTTAGAGAGTTAGCAGATAAAATTATGAAATGTACTCTACCTGCATGTCATAAGCCGTGTATGGTGGTAGGCAGGGGGCAGTGTTGCGATAGGAATTTAGTGAGTTGGAAGGAGCAGGAGGCTCTATTGGGACTGGCGCTGTGATAGCTTCTGGTTCAGAAGTACTCTCTGAAGAAGTGGAGGGTGTCTATGAGAGAAATGAAATTCTATTAGGAAAGAACTGTTATTTAGGCATATAATTAACATTCATAACGTTAATATAAATTGATTAAATTCAAGTACTATGTCTACTAGTTCAGAATAGGACTATTTATTGGGATTTTAGGATTATTTAAGACAACATAAGTCCAAATTTGGACATTTAGACCAATACTTAATTCAGTTACCCAGTTAGTATTAGACCATCCAGTCGGTTCTGCTGTCATCTTTTGGTACAACTGTATAAAAAAGGACTCTAATCTAAAGCAAAGCATACTATGTACATTTGCAGATACAGTTGCAGAATTTGATGTAAAGCTAAAATCTCCTACCATGTCTTTGAAACCTCCCAGTACTGCCGCAGTTATGATACCCAGGAAAAGAGCCACAATGTTCAAAATCGTGGCCGACCAAAGCAGGTGGTACAGATGGACCACGTCTTGGCAGCCCTTCACATCTGTGTATTCATGGTAGCCTCCATGAACCTCCACACGGCTGGACCAATGGATAGGACAGAGGACAACAGTGAAGACTCAAGCTGCTGAAAGGTTTGTGTCACATTATTCTAAGCACTGTTATTGGGAAATGGACTGTACACAACTGTTATGAATGGGATCTAAACACTACATTTCCATTTCCATTTCACAGTAAAAAGTACATAGCTTAAGCTTAGACATGAACAAACACAATAATGCTTTGTAAAACAAAACCAAAATCTGCACATGGATTTGAGGTACATGATAATCACATGTCAATCATAAAACAGTATGATGTGTTATATCTAACAAATACAAAACATATAATAAAAAAAAAAGACTAATAATGTGACTGCTTATACAGGTCTAGAAAAAGAGACCTACTTCCAAATCATGGAGGATTTCCTAAATTTTTTCAAAACATCTTTATTCTGAAGTCCCATAAGAGGGTGTTCTCTGAAAAAGTAAAAAGAAAAAATCGTTCTAATACAAAACAGTGTAAAAAAAAATGTACCCACAAAAACTGTATAGTATATGAAAAATCTAATCAAAGCATCACAGCAAAGCAAGCAGCACCTCACTGTCTCAAATATGTAAACATCTATGTAAATGTATACCTACTTGCCACAGTGGTACAGTTCACAGCAGTAGCAAGTGTTGCTCTTCACTCTGAGGTTACAGGTTGTTCGAGATGATGTCTGACAGGAGACCTGAGATCAACACCTTTGTTAGACTTTATAGACTGTATAAATAGCTTGCATATACTAAAACTAAGTTATTATAAGTTTTATAATCGTATTATAAAAAATTTGTTTCTTACCTCTCTGTCAGAAGCAGTCTCACTGAAATGATATGCACAACGACCAGCATATAGAGGCCTGAGGTCCTAAGTACAATACGGTTTTTCATTAATTGCAATTGACTTGATAAAAAACAGAGAATGACATTGGGCAAGATTATATATGTTTGTTTTTCCAGGTATTAAACTATAATAAACAAGCCTAGATCATTATTTGACATTTTGTTCATTGTAAACTGCACTATTGATCAAAAAAGGGCTTAATAATAGAAACAGGTCCATTGCCTCCCTATTTAAAACTGCAGAACTCAAGGACTCCGGTCTATATAGTGGCATTTCACTGTAGCCAGTGACTGTATTTTTATTGTTTAAAAAGTGCTATGAAAATGTATGACTAAACATCTTATCAGATAACTCACACATGCATGAATTAATCAAATTACAACTTAGAGTAAACTATGAATGAACGTAGCTAAAAGCTCTCAAAAGTTAATTTTACAGTCAAATATTGCACAGAATGTTGCTGCATTGTAAGATACAAGGAGTCTCTAACATTTAATTGAAGGCACGACATAGATGATGATTATGATGGTGATCTCCATTATTTCCAGCTAATTGTTTTTAGAGTGCATTAGAGGTTTCCTGTTTTATGTGCTTTGCATCAGAAGAGATCGGCTGATTCTCCAAGAAAATCCCATTGGTGAGGGTGGAGCTGCTTTCCAACCGCACTTTGTGTACTGTCCTTTCAGAAGGGCATGTATTTAACTATGTAATTCTGAGACTTAATGAGATTTGATGGAATTCACTTATTTTTTAGTTTCCCAAATATAAGTGAACTCTATATTGATGATTTATCAGTTTAAATGACAATGTGTTATTTGCATATTTTAACCGTAACTTATTGTAACTGATACTTACAATGTGCCTTGCAGCAAAAACACCGTCTACAATAGCACAGCAGAAGGCGGCGACCACACCAAAACTGATGAAGACGATAGATGCCACAAGCTGTAAGACAAACAGATGATAAGGCTTTTTTTTTTGTTGGGACCTGGTCCACTTTCAAATGACAGCACTAAAACTTGATTGTGTTGTCAAAACATGTGTGCATTGAACACATGAACACAACCTACTCATAATGTTTCAAGGTAAATTTAGTACACAACACTACAGAAATGCCTTACTGTTTCATTATATGTAAACCTAATGTGTAACCTACTACTTTTTGCACAGCTTGAATAGGAGCTCTAGGTTGAACAAAGGACAACAGGAGTTGGAGCTGTCCCCTTGCTCCTGTCCGAGTCTGGCAGAGTGCCTAGTTTCTTGTGGGCACTGCAACGTTCATTCTTCCCCATTTGCTTCTCTGTCCTCCCCTCACTCCTCAATGAGAGATGGTGTGTATTCAATTACACATCACCCCACCCTGTGCAGCCACCCTGGTAGCATGCACATCCGACATAGGAGATTCAGAGCAAATTGTACACTATAGCCTTACATACAGAAGTTGCTGATGAATATATGGATATGTTGCATTTGATAGTAATGTTTATTATGGCTCTATATTCAGAATGATCAGCAAAAGACCAGTCAATGTTCATCATAAGAGTTTATTCAAACCAGTATTATGGTTCACAGAACTGGTTAAAATGGCCTTCAGGCCTGAGAGGATGTCTTTTAATATGTCAGGCCAGACCTTAACCTATAATAAAATTCAAAGCCTACCCTGATTATATTAACTATAACAGTGGTCCAGAAAATGAAATGGTATTAAGCATGGAGTAACTGTAAGGTAAAAAACAAAATATAAAGCATTTTTGTTAAAAAAAAAAAAAAAAAAAAAAAAAAAGAAAGAAAGAAAAAAGAAAGAACCCTGGCTGTCTCTGTTTTCTTTCTTTATTAATTATTGTAATTGTTATTTTTTCTTTCTTTTTATGGATTCTTATTTTAATATTTATTTAATTTAAAAGAATCTATGCACATACAGTGTGGCACATGTAAAGAAGCATCAAATAAATTGCTAATTCATATTATTTATTACAGCACGAACGTTCCATGGTTGCTGGCTTCTTCACAGAAGTTGGCATACTGCTTCAGGCCTGTTACAACATGTCCTTACTGCTACTGAGACATCCTATTCCTTTTTTGGGGGGCTTGGGGTCACATACGCAGAGAACTAAAGAAATATAACTATTCATTACACTTTTGACTTGTGTTATCTGAGTTACTGAATCTCACAACTTCATATCTGTATTTGATTTAATTTCATAATAATTTAATATAAATCAGTTCTGATTCAATATTATGGAAGATAGTGGTTAAATGATACAATCATTAGTCTAACGATCACAGACACATTTGCTATAATTATGATACTTTGTGGTAATAAAGAGTGTACAGAAAGTGAGACAAACTGGATTCCACTGAGACAAGCATGTTTAGACTGCAGTATAATGGAAAAAGATGTCATAGTGCAAACTCATTCTTTACTTTGGCTACGACAGCCCAGCACCTCCCACCCCTCTCATCTGTAGTTTCCGTCCCTACATTCCGTCGTGAACATGGTCTGTCCTCCTCTCCTTTCACTCGTCTATTTCTAGCTGCATCACCAGTCCAGCTCCAGGGATACTTTCTCTGATAGACAACACAAACCTCCAGGAGTTGTGCACTAACTGTTGTTTGACCAAATTCTACACTACACCTGCTGAAAAGTAAATCCTAGCATAAGGCAAGTTAGACTCATCTTCTAAATTCTCATGCAAAAAAAGAAAACTCATGATTCCAAGAAGAAAGTAGATTATAAAATGCTTCTTACCATTTGCCTCTTGTTCTCTATCAAATGAGCACCAATAATCCCCAGAAATGAGCCAAAACCAAGCTGAAAAGAGAAGAAAAAATCTGTTATTGCTTTCATTCATATCTGGTGCTCCTTGACAATACATACTTAGACAGTGAAAGTATATATATTTCTGTTTACCTTAAATTATCAAATTATTTGACCTACTCAGTATTTTCTACTCAGTCAGTGATAGTTCTTAATGAATTAGTGAATTATGTGTGACACAAATAATCAATTTTCACATAAATTAAAGAAATCCCTGTCAATTTACCTGTGCAATTTCTGTTTCATAACACAGTAGGTTTTGTGGAAAGACATACAATTTTGACAAAAAACAATGTAAGAGTCTCTTTTTTTTTTCTCTGAGTTTTACATGATTGCTTTCACACACACAAATTTTCCTTCAGGAGTCCACTTAGATGACAATGTTAAGCTTAAAGGGCACACTAATTTCTGATATATGCTATAATGTTGTTTCTTCATCACACACATACATAGTTGTGTTTCATTTCATTCACACATGTTTAATACACAAACCCTGCAAATTTAGTGAGTTCTTCTCTCAAACAGAACGCACTCTATTCATACAGGAAGTGCTCTACTTTGATTTTAAACTCAATTCATCTTCACTAAAATAATTTGGATAATTTTGGCTTTAAAATTACCCATCTCTACTGAACAAAAGGCAAAAGGTAGCTGTAAACTTGAAAACTACCACTACATGCTATCACAAGGTGGAACAGAGTATTTTTATCTTTGGAGATGTAGACGGACTAATAATGCAGGATTACTCAAACATGTGGAAATGAAACAAAAACCAACTCCAGTTATGTTTTTATATTTTACATAATATAATATCTTCTGTACCTGTACCTGTTATTTCTATTATTTCTTAAGTATAATGTTTAAAGCTGAGTGCTGTGAAGTAAGCTAATTTATGGAGCAATACTAGACTTCACTTAGCCATGATGATGATGCTGAATAATGAATGCTGGTGAAAGTCACCCCTTAGAGACAGTGGTTAGTAGTTTGGGAAGAGCTCACTTCCACAGTGTCAGAGTTGCTGTGCACTCACTATGACTCCAGGGTAGTAGCCGCCCACTGTGATGTTCTGTGTGCGTGTGGTGGCAGCCAATCCAAACACAAGTATGAGCACAGATACAATGAGCAACATCACTGTCACAATAATGGATTTCCTCTTCCTCCTTTTGAATGAACCTGGAAAAACAAGCAAATAATATTGCTATGTGGGGATAAATATTGTTCATTTGTTTGTAGATTATGTATGCTTGTCTTCAGATTTCCCTTAAATGGCTATTCTGTTTTAGTAATCATTGTTAATTACCCAGTATTTTACAAATTATTATTATTTTATCTATTTCTTTTTCAGAAATTAGTCAAATAGAACAAGCCAGGGCTCTGACATAATGAACCAGGAGTGTTAGAGCACGACAAATGTTCTTTTTTTTCTGTTAATGATTAACAAAGTCATTTTCAAAATTTGACTTTTCTGATTAGTAAGACCGAAGGCAGCAAGTTAACTCTAGTTTGAACTCTTGTCCCTGCCAGCCTATTGGCAGGTCTAGTAGTGTGTAAATTCCATTAAGGAAACTGGTGGGTACTATGGTGGGGCACATGGTTGAGTTTAGGCCTACACGTGGTTTTAATGTGGACGGCCCTGTAAGTTGTTTATATCTGATGTATCGCTCTTGGCTCACGCACGCGGTGTTTGCTGGTTGACATATCACCATTACAGCCAGGAGCTCTCAGGCAGGACGGCCTATCTCACCATACGACAGAGCAGAGGAAAACATACTCTGCTGTCATAGTCGCTGCACCTGCAATGACGCGCTGCGGCCAAAAAATGGTGATGCAACGAGTGTCTTTCCGTTTCAACAAAGACACAACAAAGACCTACAGCTATCTATAATATTTTAAGTTATAATTTGAACAAATATCACTGCTTGTTTAAAACCCCCATATAGCGAACTGCGTGAGCTAATTGAAGCGTGTGCAGACCGTGCAGACACGCGCTGACCTTGCACACACCTACCCATGCTCGTCTCGGAAAGAGAGAGCCCGCTGGACTGCAGGCTCTGGACAGGAGGCATGCTGGCAGTTGGACCCTTCTCCTTGGGGGGCTGTGTAGCCTACTCACATAAGCTGGAACGCAGTGTAGGAAAAAGAGGCTAATTGTTTACACTCATGACCAGACGCACACGGCGGGCCAATGAGCTGTGGCATCCTCTGTCTGTCCGTCTATCTCCGTTCAGTTGATCCGTGATTTGCATCCCCGCTGCCGCCGCAGGCTCCCGCTGGCTTTCTGTTGGTGTTGAATGATCCTCAGGGTTGGATGGGGAAGGCTTTAGTCACGGCTGCTGACTGTGCCTGTGTGCGCATGTCACTAGTTGTAAGGCGAAAAATGTAGAGCGTTCGTTGTTCTTTACAGTTATGGTTGATAATCAACCCGTTTAACCTTACATAAAAAGCTTTCACTTAAAGGTGCATTGCGCAACTTTTCTGGTAGAGGCTCCGTGACCTTCTTGTCTTCATGAAGATGTTACTGCTTTGCCTGGAATGTTCCAAGGTAGAGATTAAACCTATCTGTCTCAAGGAAAAACAACTATATGCTATATTACATGTCAGATCTGTGGAGATGCAACTCTAATCACTGAGAGAATTATTTTTGAGCAATAGAAACCCGTAATGAATAAATGCTGGATAGATGTATTTAATGTCATACCATGAAACGTTCCAGGCAAAGCAATAACATCATCTTCAAGTAGGTGACGGACCCTGCGCTCTAGCGCAATTTAGCCTAATTTGCGCCATACAAAAAAAAAAAAAAAAAATGGATAGGCAATTGGAATTATCTAGAAAGCAACGAAAACTTCATTTCTTAACGGGATCCGGTCAGGTGACTGGGATGAAGGGTCAATCTTTATTTCAGTAAATATATATTCTGAAACATAATCTTGGTCAAATTTTGCGCTTTCTGGTAGGGAGGCATAATACATTACTTCTCTGCTAATTGATCCATAGCAAGCGCTACAAAGCAGCAACACAGACCTAATATTTCCCTGAAGACATGGGGTATATTTACATGTTATTGGTTTGTTTGCATCTTCTATGAGTGATTTGGGGTATTCTAAAGGTATAAATAAAATTTCTCACAGCATTTTGGAGTTATTTTTTTTATTTATTTATTTTTAATGCCAATATTACAAAAAATATTCACATGAACTTTTCCTTTATTTATTTATTTATTTCCCATTTGAGAAAAAACATTACAAGCATAACACCGATTGATCACAGCCTGGCAAGAACTTTCAAAGCAGACCATCATTGCAGAGTATTTATAGGGCTCCACCTGCTGACAGTAGCAACCCATGACACCGGACACAAAAGCTGTTCCACAAGATTCCTGAGAAGAGTTGATCACACTACATTAATTATCTAACTAATGTGCACTTGAACAACGAAGTACGTAAAGTACAAAATGATGCAGGATGCCTCTAATGAAATCCATGATCATTGCTAAAGAGCCACAAGTGGCTCTTAAACCATGGTCTGCAAATGTGATACCATTTAACTGATGGAAATAACTGACTAACTTTCATGTTAGTGGGACTCAACTGGTTTTTACTCCACAAATTTTATAGGAGCTTTTTCCATGACGCAATTGCTTCTTTTCATGGTAAAAAAGCTCCCCCTCCTCTTTACACAGGGGACCAGGGCTACGTGAAGGGACTGCAGATAGAGCGGGGATGAGGAGCTCCTTGAGGTCCACCAGAGCTGTGCTTATGGTAAGCAGCTGCCGCCAGAGTCTATAGGGCTGCTGGTGTTGGCAACAGACATCAGTATGCATGCATGTGCAATGAACATCACTCATGGCTCAAATGTTTCTTTGGTTGTCCACTCTCAGAAATAGCCCACACTCAATAAAAATGTAAATTGCACTTGTTTTATTATAGGCCTGCAGTAACACATTGCTGACCAATTGTCTTGTGCTGGAAATGGCAATAAATATTGTATTCAAATGCGGGCTTATCCAAGCTTAATAGACAATGGGTGATGGTGTGTGTTCAGAATTCAGTGCCTCGGCCCAGGTCACTCACTGCCAAAACGTTTCTGTGAGGAAAAAAAGTTATCCCACCCCCAGTTTCTCTCTCACTGCTCAGCCTCCATTCAGTACGATGCGCGCCTAGCTGAAGGAGGTTCTTTATTCATCACCTAAAACTTTCTAATGAAATCTTCAAAGACTTTTTGACATTCTTTTTTACTTTTAGGAATCAGAGGTGCTTGGGAAAGCACAAAAAAAACAAAAAAAAACAAAAAAAAAAACACTTAAGGTATGTGTTGTCCTTTCATTTTCTCAGTGTTATTTTTAATCTTCCAATAAAAATGAGGAGCAATATGTCTTTGTATATTTGACAATGTTTAACTTATTAGAGAGGACTGTAAGGAGTACCTTTCCTTTTTGTGGCGGACATGGAGCCGACCCCCACAGAGGGAGAAGCAGAAGCTCAGACTCAACAAGTTCAACCTCCAGAAGAAGAAGTGAAACCAGTCAAGCTCTCCAGAAGCCCGGTGAGTCTGTACATGCAACTGTTCATTAGCCCTGCTGTTGATCACTTTGTTTAAATGTGAATATAGGGTGAAAGAGTCGCTTGAGTATTGTGTGGTCTGAGTGCCCTTCTGTTCTGTTGCTTACAGCTGTGTCAAGCAGGAGGGTCCAGGGAGAGAGGTTAATATTGTGTATCAGACAATGGAACATCTTGGTCCCAAAGCTATGGACCATTGAGGAGTAACTCAGTCAGGATTACCCCATTGCAAACATAGACTGTATTATTATTATTATTATTTTCTGAGACAAAACTGAGTGGTACAGAACAGTGACAAAAGAAGGTTGAGGATGTACACTAGCTACAAGAGAGATACACTTTAAATGTAAGAAAGCAAAAGAGCAAGAGAGTAGGAAATAAGAGAGAGGCTGCACTAGCACCATAGACTGTATAAAGAAGAGAAAGAAGAAGAGGTATATTTTTATATACAGTCTGCTGAAGGTCTTTCTCTTCTTCTTCTCTTCAGCCACACAAAGTAATCCTCAAACATGGCCAAGAGCTGGAGGAAGAGCAGGAAGAGTTGGCTGAGCACCAGCCGCTGGAGCAGGAAGACCTCAACTTTGAAAGATTCAAGCGTAGACCATTACCTCAGAGAACCCTCCACCAGAAAATTGATGACTTGAAGACATACCTGTGGAATGCAGAGACCAAGGAATTTATGGGCCGCTCTGGAAAGAGCTGGAGTGAGTTAACATAATTGTTATATGTAATTTAATCAATAAGATCCTTTAATATTGTGCCAAGAGCAGTTGCAGTGGTTTGGTGTCTATACAGCTTTCTCTTCAGTCCAGTGACAAGAAGGCTCACTGTGTGTGAGTCATGCACAGTGTTTACTTAGGTGCATGGACAATTCGGACAGTCCCGACAAAAACAGACTGCCTGGGGACATGTCCGCAGCGGGGCTGTACTGTCCTGGGCCTTGGATTGGACAGAAATCAAATTCCTCTGCATCTAACCATGCTCTTCTCTGCCTCTTTCCCAAAGCCCTGGTGACCTCACCATTGAACTTGTACATGCACTTGGCTTTTCAGATACAATATTTAATGTTTTAAGTGTTAACGATGGGACAATTAGCTGATATTAAGATACTGTGTGATGTAAATGCATTTTGCATTTCTAGCCATAAGCTTAGATAATATAGCAAGTTATACCAGGATAAGGCCAATATCCAGCCCACAGCCAGTTGGAGCTCTAACCAGAGTGCACACACTTGTGCAGCATGGGGCCCCTGTGCCTGAGGAAGAAAGGACCTGAGGTTGAAGTCGGCGTTGTGTGTCCTGTGTAATAAGTGACATAATACCGAAGTGGGGTGATTGGGGCTCCTTGGAGCTGGCGGGGCCTCTATGGCTGCAAAAGACCTTCACTACGATGGCAACCGGAGGTTCACTCTGTTCCTGAGTGAATGGACAGCTGGGAGAATTCTCACTGAGCTTAAACAGTAAGGCCTTTGTCACTACAGAGACGCAAGGCTGGCTACGCTTAGTCCCCTGTGAAATTGCCTCCACAGCAAAAGCTATTACATTTAAAGCACGTTTGGCTTGATTAATTGCTAATAGAATGTTAGTCAAATGTGCCACAGTACTATGTTAATTTGTTGGATTACTGTAGGGCCTTATATAGATTTAAAGCAAATTACATACTAATGTAAATGCTTGTTCTTCTCTCTTTCAGGCCTCATCCTACTTTTCTATGCTGCACTTTATGCCTTTCTTGCGGCCATGTTTGGAGGCTGTGTGTTCTGTCTAATGTGGTCCATTAGTCCTTATCATCCAACTTACAATGACAGAGTGATGCCACCAGGTAAATACAGTATAGCTCCCTCCTTAGAGGTGTTTCATAAATGTAGTAATGCTGTGTTAACTTGTCCTTGTGTTCATTACTTGTACCTGGGTCTCAGCACAGTTGACTGTCTTTGCGTCTCCACTGGCAGGTATGACGATGGCTCCACACCTGGAAGGTCATGACATCCACTTTAATGCCTCTGAGCGAAGATCCTGGAAGAAGTATGCACGATCAATGGATGAACATTTAAGACGTGAGTTACATAGAGAAATAAGATTGTAACTGTAGACGTAATAATCATAATGGTGGGAGGTCTGGCCTGCCTTTCATTAGTATTTTGCAAAGCATGCTGGGAAGGAAAGCCTCTTTGTGATCAGCCATTCAGCACTCTTTTTCACACCCTGCTTTTGTCTGACTTCCTTAACCAGAGCCTCAAGTTTGGCAGGGCATAGGGTTTATTTACGCCCCTCCCCCTTTTGTGGGCCCACCCAGTCACCTCTCCTCTGTGCTTCACTCCCAGCATACAACGATGGAGCTCAGGACAGGAAGAATATCCGCTGCACACAGGATGGGAAGTATTTCATGCAGGACGATCTAAGGGAGGATGAGGAGAGGAAAGCATGCCAGTTTAAAAGGTCTTGGTTGGGGGAATGCTCTGGGATGCAGGACCCCCACTATGGCTATTCTCAGGGAAGACCATGCATCCTACTTCGAATGAACCGGGTAAGACATCTGGCCTAAAGCTGGGATTTAAATTTTTCAAATGCTACTTACTGTTACTAATTTGACTAGCAAAGCAAGTTTTTTTTTTTTTTTTTTTTAATGCATTGCATGTTGTCATCTTTAGACACACAAGTGGATAAGTTTTTTAGGCATATTTTTTCACCCTCTTCATGTAATACATTTCCAATAAATAGGGCCAAAAATTACATCTTTAGAAGTTAATAATATAATAATATGCATACAATAAATATTGGCCAGTGAGAGTTACAAGCCTGTAACTGATATTTCTTGGCTAGAGTGTTACTAGCCATTATGCACTGTCAGTGTTAAGTCATGCTGGTGTTGTATTTCTAAGTGCTGGTATAGTTATGAATAGTAACGTAAAATGTATAAATATTAATCATTTACATAATCACATCTTTGTTGTAGATTCTTGGATACTTACCTGGGGAAGGCAAACCAATAAACGTGACTTGTGAAGTCAAGGTATTGTTTTCTGATTTGCTGCCAGCAGCATTTCAGTACTTTTCTTTATGCCTTTTTTCCTCTTAATTTTAGAAAGGACCACCTGAAGCCCTTGGACAACTACAGTTCTTTCCAAAGAGTATTTTTGATTTGAAGTACTATCCTTACTATGGAAAACTCAGACACGTAAGTAAGAAAAAATATATTTGTTTGAAATTTGTATTATGGTCCCATGATCTTGTATGTGTGTCTTTTCTTTAGGTAAACTACTCATCACCAGTGATAGCGGTGCGTTTCGCCTCAGTGCAGTATGACACACCCCTTCAAATACAGTGCAAACTCAATGGAAAAGGTATCATCAATGATTCACCCACTGACCGCTACCTGGGCAGTGTTACCTTCTCTTTGGTGGTTGGAGCATAAGGCGAGTCCATCGCTGCTTATCCTGCCTACAACACAACAAAGCACAACAACATGGCAGCACAAAATATCTGTTTAAGTTTAAAGCATCTAATAGCTGTCTGCCTGATCAATATTATACTACACATTACAACTTCTTCCGCCTTTATGAATATCTGCTGCTGGGTTTTAGAGATCTATTGTCTCTCTGTGTATTGGCACCTTCAGTCACAAGTTCATGACCATGACTTACAGTGAGTTTCAGCTCATGTCTTTAATAGAAATATTAATCCCACTAGCCCAATAGTTAGTATATCTGACTATGCAAATTATTGTCTGACCTGAACATATATAGATTAGAACCTTTCTTGATTTAAGTTTGTAATACAATGTGGTTTTATTTGCACATGTTTGTCATGAATTGGACTAATGTGTTTATTTTCCAACCCTGCATATTTCAAGAACTCCATGAATGCAAACAGGACTTGTACTGTACTTACACAGTAAATAATAAATACTGCAAATACTTTTACTTTATTTTTTTCAGAATATAGTATTGTTTGTAATAAAGATCTATAAGTCATTCATTTGTTGTCCTCTTTTAAAAACACAATTTACTAATGTCTGTCATTCTAAGTCATTTCAGTTTATCCATGTGACTTTTATAACCACTAAAGCTTACCTGTCTGAGGTCAGCAAAAGTTACACCATGCTCCCTTGTGACTTATTAAAACCATAGGTCAAAGTTTAACTACAACAGTTAATTTATAAAACCAAGACAGCCATACAAAAGAATGAAATTTTATTGAAACTGTCTCTCATTTGGGTTAAACAAGCATATCTTTACACATTGTCCAGGTGGAGACAATCTTCAAGCAAGCAATGCAAGAGGCACAAGCAGAAGATGGTCAGTCATAGGCTATTACATTAGTTAGCTTAATCTGTTAGGTGCAATCACTCTCATGGTGAAATAAATAACTCCAACTGACATTGATATTGATCAAAGTACTTAAAGAAAATGTGCAATTTTGCGGAAAAATCTCCCTTATGGAACACAGCCGGTCCCATTGCAAGTAAAGTGACTGGTTAAGTATGTCCCTTTTATTCCAACTACAATTTGAGCATTAGATGTTTTCATTACATGATCAACAGTTTAAGATATGAAAATGATTTATTCACTCGCTCACTCATACATTTATCTCATTCAAAGGTTTGTCATTCATTTCATACAAGATTCATATACACATACTATAATACACCCCCCCCCCATATAGGGAAACCGGTGATCTTAAAAATTGTGTTCTTGTAAACATGCAGTCTAAATCAAATCAGTCATTATCTTTGAACGTGATCAGTAATTTACTTTTAAGATATGGAATTTAGGGGGAAACATTTTAAAAGAGGGGTGACAGGATAGTTAAACTGACTTTTGGTGATAGCAACTCATCAAATGGAAAGGGGAAGAAGCAGGGGAGTTTTTTTAATTTGGGAGGGGGAGGACACAGGAGAGATTATACGGACTGGTAACCGGTGCGGCTCTTCCTCCGGCCAATCAGATAAGAGATAAGCACAAGGATGATTAGGAAGCTGAGGGCCACGCCCACTGCAATGGGGACCAAAAAGCTCAAATCAGAGTCCAGGAAGCATTCCTCAGCTGACAGACAAAAGACAAAGAGAGTAGATTAGTAAAAAGCGCAAGAGATTGGGATAGGGGTTACCAACACAAAAACAAGCAGTGTGGCATTCAGGGGTAAGAAGCATCCGGAAATTTAGTCAAAGCAGCAATTACAAATTCAAACATCCTCAAAGAAATGTAAGACTTCAACATGGCACAGCGCAGTACACAAACACTACAGTGGTCAGAATTATTTGAAGGCAGCAAGTCAAATTAAAAAGACTCATAACCGCTGGCCATGTTTCTCTTTCTTCCGATGAAATAGGCCACCAGAACGATAAGAATGAGAGCAAGCAGGGCAACTCCAACAGCTATGGGAACTATGAAGCTCTCCCCAGCAGGCATGCAGTCCTCAGCTAGGGTAAAGAAAGCACAAGAGTGAGTGTCTCAGGAGGTTAATAAATAAGGAAAATACTGAAAAAGTAGTAGCCTAAAGTAGATGGAAGCCTGTTGTTAAAGTAGAAGGAAAATGACCAGACCATAACTGGACCTGTAGAGGGAGAAAGAAACAGGAACATCTACGGGACACTGAACAAGACAATTTAAATGATGCATTTCAATGAGTTCACCATTTTCAATCCAGTTTATTGTATTAAGATTGGAGATTAAATCAGCTGTGCTGATATTCATCAAGAAGGTCTTGCTGCACAGTTCCCTTTACATTTATTATTGTTATTATGTTTTGTTTTTTTCCAAATTAACAAAAACAAACAAACAAACAAAAAGCAAAAAGCAAAAAAAAAAAAAAAAAAAAAAAAAAAAAAAAAAAGACAGTTTCAACACATTTCAATATCAGAAATATGTACGATCTAATAGAGACAACAAATTAAATGTATGATGGCTTGGTTTACTGGTTACAAGTCTTAGTGCTGCAAAACCACCAAGTGAAATTAAGGCAAAGTCAGCATACAGCAAAATCTTCTTTTCAGAGAGTAACTATACACACAACAGGCTCCACTCAATATGTTACGCAACATTAAAAAGGCATACAATTCCATTTGTTCACAAATACATGTGTGCCCAGCTCCAAACTCCGAGCTCTAGGGCTGACAGTACACAGCAGCTGTCGTGGTGCATTGTCTTACTATCTTAAGAAAAAACTGTTCTTTGGAGGCTGCACTTCACCCTGATTTTTCTGAACTCTTCAACAAATTGCTCGCCAAATTACCAGATATTATATTTCAGGAAATATTAAGATATTTTTGTTCTCATTTCTCAACCATAGTATATTTTTCTCATCGAACATTCCAATATTTAGGCTTAGTCTTTGAAAGCCCGTTGAAGTGAAGCTACAGAATTTAGAGCATAAAGTGGACCTCCCTCACAAAAACACAATGGCATATATTTACTACAATAAACAGACTTAGTGCAACAGAATTACTTCTCAAATAAGATGAAAAGTGATAATCCACACAATAAGCAATCCCTTTTTCAATACCTAGAATGCCAAAAGTACTAAGATAGCAAATAAAACAGCTGACCTGAATGCATCAGCTTGTGCAAGAGTGAGAAACCTTTTTTAACCGACATTTGACTTATAATTTTGATGGGGCACAACAGTGTCAGGTAAATTCAATTTCTTGGTGTCCTCTATTTAATTCCACCTTATGCACTTTTTAACACAAGGGTAATTACTAAATTTCCCATGTATACAACAAAGCTGTACTAATGCCATGTTTACACCTGCTCAGCAGGAGAAAACATTAGACCATTTCCCTCTTACCATATGAAATAGGCCATCACTAGTTAACATTTTCTAATAACACAGAAGTGAAATGGGCTTTTGAGAATGTTGCTTGTTGAGAGGTTTTAAGCTTTTAACATAAAACAAGGGGGAATGATTAATTGTGAGAAAGTGTATGATCTTGGAAGTGTTGAAGTATACTGGGCATACCAATTTGATAGTTTAAACACGCCTTATTATTCACGGAAAAAAAAAAAAGACAGAAATGAGGACTAACACTGGGTAGACAAGATTGGTCCTTGTGAAGCAAATATAGGGCTAATTTATAATAATCCAAGACCATTCATATTCAAACAATGTGCTGTTCTTGTTTTTGATTTGACACATTTTCCAACAAAAGCTTTTTTTTTTTGTTTGGTTTCATTGATAATGCATTATTAACTTTTGAAAGCATAAGGACCATGCTTGGAAACCCTGAAACTGACCTATTACAATTGGAATTAAAGAGTCTGATATCCGACATAAGTTTTTCTTCGGCCAATCACATATGCAATCACTACAATGAGAATCAAGCCAGCCAGGGCTGCGCCAACAACGATTGGGATTAAGATGCTGGTGTCATCCAAAGAACACTCCTGGGCTGCAGATAAAAGGAGAATGAGTCACAAGGTGCAACATATGGTCTGGGGAGGTCAGAGGTCTTAAATCGCTACTTGACACTTAGCATTTATACCAAACTGTATAAATAGACAAATACAACATAATACAGCCTATCAAGTTAGGACTGCATAATGGTGACTTAAAAAAAAAACTCAAGACCACCTACCCGTACTAAAAGAATCCTTTCTGACTCCAAATGGCTGCACTTGGAGTTCAAAGGTGAAGATTGTCAGCTGTTTGGTGATAGTATAATTCTGCTCCTTGTTGCACATGTAGGAGTTGCCAAGAGTTGCTTGCCAGAGGGTCAAGTTGCTGTTGGCTTCTGTGAATGGCACACCTTCAAAACAAAACCCAAAACAGTCACGTCACAAACATGAAATCAGTGAAATCATTAAAAAAAATGACAAGTCAAAATTACCAGAGCTCGTCTTTCCAGTGGCATTTAGCGCATGGAGGCTGAACTTCTTTGTGTCCTAATACAGGAAAAAAAAATTTACATGCATTTGCAGCAGCTTGATTTTTCCTGATCTTTCCTTTTCATAAGCTTACACAGCTCAGCGATGCCTTTCAGGATGTCACTAGTAGGGCTGGGTCTCTTTTAATTTTTTAGGTGTAATATTACATTTTGGTACCATTACCTGACTAATGCATATGAAGGTACTGATTAAGTACCAGTCATTACCTAGAACAGACCTGGGAATTGTACAGCTCCTGGGTCACATACGGCCCTTTGGCTGACTCTGACCGGCCTGTTTAAGCTAATTTGGAATTACAAAATAAACATATTTTATCATTTTACCTCATGCATGGACAAAAGATGCATTGCTTTTATTTTAGAGTTTTTGGTTTTTTTTTTTATTCATTTATAAAATGACGCAATGCGTAAATCAAGATATGTGCGTACAATTAATATTATGCAGAAATGAATTAAGTAGAGCTGGGTATCATTAAGGAGTTGCCGATACGATACATAGGTCGCGATACGATACATATCTCGATACAGTGCACTTTCGGTTCGATATGATATATTTCAAATCGATTCGATACGGTTCAATAAAAAATAAAGGCTAAATCATGGCTGTGATACTAAAAGGCTTTGTTAAATCACTTCTTGTGCAAAGTTCATATGAAACACAAACATTTTAATCCTCAAAACAGTAAAAATGTCAAATGTGTTGCATAAATGAGCTTCCTTTCACTCCACAAGCAACAAAACTGTAGCACTGTAACAAAATAATTTAGTAAAACACACCTAAAAATACTCTTGGTGAAATATGGATACAGTAGCCCATGATATCGATACTGTATCATCACATTAAACGATACGATATATCAATATTCCGATATTTTTGCACACCCCTAGAGTTAAGTATTGTGGCCCGGCCCTTATTTTATGATTCCCATATGAAAAAAAATAATTGCCCACCCCGGACCTAGAAAAACAAATGAGAATAATAATGTTTATAAATTCAATATAAGACAGTGGTGGTTTTCTCAATTAATTGGGGCCAAACTGCCAAGTAACTTTATATAGTTTGCTCTTCCAGCATCCTCCAGAAATAAAACCTGTAGTCAAAAAGAAATGTATTTTGGTACGTTTTGGTACCGTACTGATTAAGAGGACACATTGGGTGAGTTGATTACGTGGTAAGAAGTAGGAAGCCCGAAAACTCACGGAAAGACGTAGTAGACATTGTTTAACTACTGAATCTAGTTCATGATTACCATGAATTACTTTTTAGTAACAATATAAATATTAAAGCAATGCAACAAAAATGAAATTCAAAGTATAGACTTACATTTTTGAAGGTAAACTTGAGGGTCAGTGTGTCAGCTTGTATCAACAGTTCACTGCTGTTCACCCCACAAGACCCATTGACAATAGTTTGATTCGTGAGCTCAAAATTCATCTCCTCATATTTCTAAAGAAATACAAGACAGATACTTGCATATTAAGTAAAAATGCAGTGAAATGTGTTCAAACTATTTTAACTTACAACTCCTTGATAACCAAAACGAAGACCAAACTTGACCATCAGACAGGTGACATTGTCATTTTTGACTCGATAAAGATTGGAGGTGGGAGTAGGGAGAGTTGGTGCAGGGGTGGTGGTAGTAGGCGCAGTAGAAGTGGTATTTGGGGCAGAAGAAGTCGTGTTTGGAGAACTAGTCGTGGTTTTTGGCGCCTCAGTGGTGGTTGTGGTAGTTGTTGACGCCGTAGTTGTTGACGCCGTGGTTGTTGACGCCGTGGTTGTTGTGGTGGTTGTTGACGCCGTGGTTGTTGACGCCGTGGTTGTTGACGCCGTGGTTGTTGACGCCGTGGTTGTTGACGCCGTGGTCGTGGTAATCGTTGTTGGAGCTACGGTAGTGGTGAGCAAAGTGCTAATGGCGTCATCCATGTCAGGATCATACTTGAGGGAAGAGGGATCAGCTGCACAAAAAGACAAAATAATTGATACATACTCCTGAAATACATAGATTTTAAAATTTCAAATTTAGTGTGGTTAAATCTGAATACTGTACAGAGGGGAAGAATCACGTGCTTCAGGTCCTAGACAAAACTCAAAGATCTACCACACAACCAAACTAAACTTCATAAAAATTCTGGTATATCCCTATGCATAATCAATGGCCAAACACCTCAAAAACAGCATGTAATAAACTTAAGCGCATTAACCGAATTACCACATAATAGCTGCATATGAATGGTTCAAGAGAGGTGGCTCTGATATTTGGCCTCCGTCCGTGTGTCACGTGAGTGACTTACTGTAAACTAAACTGCGAAGTGAGGTAAGCTAGCGGCTAGCTACTTTAGCCCTGTCTGTTCGTCTTATGTTATACGTTGTGTAACCCATTATAGATGAATATGATGTAAAAAAAAATAAAAAAAATACATTTATTAACTGTAGGTATATATAGCCAATATATAGATATATTACACATAAAACACAAGCGTTTAACTACACAAACGCCTTTTGAAGTATTTGAGGTTAACTAGCATTTATAAGGCTAGCACCACTGGTTACACAAACTGAAACGGAATCAAGTCAGCGTTAACGCTACATCTAATTGAATATTGCAACCTAAGACAATACTTTTATCATTTAACACCAGTACGAGCTTGTTTAGACCACTACTGTTGTCGCAACTGATATAATCCCGTGTTACGCAGGTAAGCATTAGCCGGAAGGCTATCAGCAGTTTCACGATTTTCGAGAACCTTATTTAAGTACAACACAATACAATCAAAATATTGCTTAACCAACATAAGTACACGGTTTTACTGGAAGATATAAGCTACAGACAAGGAAGCGTGATTCTCATAATATCTGAACGGACAGAGCCGCGGCCTCTTCCCCAAAAGTTCGCATTGGGTCGCACCTATTCAACATGATTCATCCCGCGTCCAAACAACAACAGTGCAAAACAAAACATGTACACGTACCGAGGCCGATAAGAAGGAATAAGACAAATGCAGCATATGGGGACATGGCTGGGCGTCGATTTCAAGTGATCTACTGTGGAAAGAGCTGACAACTGCTTCAGGACAGCGGCGTCGGACCAGGAAATAAGCAGCAGTCATATGACAGGGGGCAATGTGTCAAACCAAAGAGGTGTGAACAACAACACCCATGGGATTAAAGTTAAAATACATGAAAAGGTTTCGTCTGATATCATAATTTACACATGACCTGCAGACTAAATCATCAAAGAAGGCAAAGTGATAGTTCAGCTTCTTGTCTACGGTCACCTGCGCAGAAAAGCATGAAACAAACCTTCCTTCTACTGAACTATTGTTTACAATTGTGTGTTTATAATGTCTATCATTTATATCCATTTCTGATTTTGTATATACTTTTCATATTATTTGGCAGTAAACAGTAAACACAATAAGCAAAACAATTAAATCAGATCTTTTAATCTGAAGCAATAAACCTACCAGACTGAAACATTGGAATAGAGTAATCCATCGTTTAAGACCAGTTATACTTTTCTGCCCACATTAAACGAAATCAGCACTCCGCACTGAGTGACTTTCAGTGTTTCCGTTGTTTGACACAAGTGGTACGGGGGGGGGGCACCGTTCTTGTGCTTACAAAAACTAAAAAAACAAACAAAAAATAAACATACGTTTAGCACTGCATAAAGCTGTATAGAATACTAAATGTAAATTCGTGAACTCAATTAGGCAGTGCAATCCAATCTACAAGTGCATCTTTTGGCACATAGCTCGGGCATTCATCATAATTATAGGCCATGTTTTAAGTTACTTAGTTCACATCTTTGAGTCAATGCAAACCAACAAACTTAAACAAATATGCATTCAATTGCTGTACATTTCACACCACTCGAGGAAACAGGCACAAGTTTAATTTTGAAGTGAGGGACAATAAGAGCATTGTTAGATGTATCAGTATTTTGTTGATGCAGAGTGACCCAAACAAAAAGTGACCCAAGAGCATACAATTAATAAGATCTAAAGATACAAAATAAATATTTTCCCCTCCAAAAGAGCAAATGAAACATCTGTGTGTCTTTGTCTGTTCAAAGTATTCTCTCAGAGGCACTGAGAATTGTGGACACTTTTCACTTTTCAGTGGGCATGCAGTCTGCAGGACCACTAAACTCCTGGCAAAAGCTGTATCCATTCAGTTGGTCGGTCACATTGTTGAGGTGATAACCTTTATTTTCCAGCTGAGGAAAAAGATTTGGAGACCGATGTTTGAGAACAGCTTTAGGTGGTAAGGGTTGAATCTATCGCTTTTCAGTGTTTTATCCTAAGCCACGTAGTTGTATTGGTTGGAGTTTTCCTTGTCACGTTCCATATAGTCCCTGTCAATAAGAGACTCTATCCTCTTCTTCAAATCAGCAGGCTGAAATAAGAAAATATGACTGTCATAGCAACCCTGATTGGTGGCACATAAAAAGCTGCAAATGTACGATACATGCACATAATGTTACAGTTAAAATGTTACAGTAGTAACAGTAGTGCAAAGCAACCATTTCCTAGTTTAGACCTAATAATAAAAATATTATAAAATCACCTTGACTGGGAACTTGAGCTGGTTGTAGACTTCAGACATTAAGAGATTATGGCTCAGAGTCTTACGCATTTTCATGATTCTCACAATGGCTGCATCGATCTGATACTGTCGATCCTGGAACACTCTCTCTGTTGTACTTGCCTGCTCCTCCACCTGGAAGACACATCATTCAGACCAGCTGCACATTTCTGTCTTCAGTAGACATTAAATTAATGAATTGCATACAGTTTCTTTCATCTGGATCTGGTTTATTTTTATCCTGAACAGTTTGTGTCTGAAGTCATCGTTGCAGGAAAACTTGTCTCCATCCTCCACATCTTTGCTCTTTGGGATTTTAGTAAGGACACGGGCTTTTCCACATGCTAGTGACTGTAAAGTCCGACGCAACTCACTGTCCTCTGGATTTACACAAATATACAATTGGCTTAAATGTGAAAATCTTATCTCTGAAAAAAACAACAACTTTAATTTACACACACCTATTCCAGTTGCCAATTTTATTTCTTCCAAAGTGAATTCCTCTCCTTCATTAAACATCAAAAGTACTAATGTTTGGAAAAGTGACACTTGCAGCTCCTTCTTTCCCTTAAGATGAAAAAACAACAACAACAAAAAAAAAACTCACTTTAGAAAATGTAACAGCGTGAAAATGTAGTGTGCACTGAATACCTCCTTGAATTCAGCTTTCAGAACACAATGTCCAAGAGTGGATTGCCACTGTAGCTTCCTGCCACTGTGTTTGCCCAGGTAAAAGGTTTTAAAGATTTCCTGCAATTTCACCATCTGGATGAAGGAAACAGTAAATAAGATAAATCTAGAGCAAAAGGTAAAAAACAAAAGCACTTAAAAGCTCAACAGACCTCAGGGGGAGGTGTACTTCCATTGGCACATATGTTGGCCAATAACCCATAGTGAGGATGTTCACTGTAAGTTCAATGTTGCCAGGAATATTTTGGCACTGCATGTACTAAGGAAAAAAGACATCAGCCCCATAATCTTTATATTTGCTTTGCTGTAGTCTACTGATTGTAAATGAGTTACATGGAGTAAGATGTCACATAATACTTTATAGACCTGGTGTGTCAAATTTTTTTTTTTATAGTTGATACCTGTTTGAATTGCACCATGATGTCTTTAGAGAGCTCCATATCTTTAAACATTCCTTCCAGCTTGCTTGTAAATGCTGCTCCACATTCTTAAAATAAAAGTAAATGAATAACTATTAGAATATTTTTTGTTTACAATCAGCATGTTGCAGCAGTATACTGACCATGTTTCAGCTTTGACAACATTGATTTCTCAGCATCCACAGAGGCACTTTTTCCAACTAATAACCTTTTTGCTAAATCCTTCTTATAAAAGGCTTCAAAAACATCTTTTCCTAATATACATTTTACAGTCAAAAATCAATAATGTTGTAATGCATTACAAGAATAAGTAACAAAAAATAGTTGACATACCATAAATGAATCTAAAGATTATCATAATCTTATCCAGCATCTTCTCAAGCTCCTCATCAGTTGCCTCTTTGTTTCCAGCTCTGAGTTTTGAATCTACATGTTTTGCTGCAGAATATGTTAAATAATGAAAACATTAATAGTAATTAATTTAAGTGTTAACATAAAATTCTTAATATAAGATAAGAATCTTATATAATACTTCTTGCTACAAACCTATAAGTTCAGCTGGCTTGTTTGGTCGTTTGTTGATAAATGTTTCAAAGGCTTCTTTCATGGCATTGACAAACTTCTCATTCTTCATGAAGCAGACATCAATGATGTGGTCCACTTTGTCCTTAAAGTCCAGTAGCTCTTGCACCATTGTCTTGTCTTTTTCAGGATTGATTACAATTGTGCTACCAAAAGCCTTTGCAGACAGGAGAGAATATCAAAAAAGGGGAATATGTAAACACAAGCCTTTGACTAAAAGAAATGTATTAGGTTAAAGTACCTTTATATATTCTATCCAGTGCTGGAGGAGGACCTGTACACCGCCTCGCACTCGACTGAAGAGTTGGTAGAGAAGAGACAGATCCTGGATTCTGTTCTCATCAAGTAGGTGAGTCAGCCCTAAGGATTTCATCAACAGTGGAGGGAAAGCACCACATGAACAGTGGTATTAGGTATTAGCTCTGATCCAGAAAAAATGACTGGATTGGGTACTGGCTCAAGGATATTGCTTCAGCCGATATCCTGTTTGAACTTATAAATTGATGTTGACTATTTACTGGCCCAGAATATCCCATAATAATGTTTGAACTTTAATTGCTCTGCAGTTAGTTGAAGCATAAACAACAGTTACATTACACAATTGGATCAGTTATCTAATGTTATTTGTGTTTTATGGAAAGAAATGTATTAGGTTAAAGAAAATACTTGCAAGCCAAAAGTATCAATATCAATATCAGAAGTGGAAAAGCTAGATGCATCTCTAAAATATCTCTGCTGATGCTATTTAAAGAATGATATATGGGAAAAAGTAGTAGAAATATGTGACATGTTAACATACTAAAGCAACATGTTTTTTTTTTTTTTTTTTTTGTCCAGAGCAGAGTACCTTTTTGCAGTGTAGCCGTGAGGTGTTCACCAAGTAGCTGCTTTTCCACAGTGGCAATAAGCGGTTTTCTGAAATAGAAATAAAAAAAATAATAATAATCTAATCTAATAATAAAAAACTCAATTACAACCCCATACACTAAAATATAAATATAATATAAATATATAATATAAAATATAATATTTCACATACTGTGTGCTCTGATCCAAGTATGTAATCACTCTGTCTGCTTCCTCCTCTAAGCGTTTGTTCACATGGTGGAGGTATTCTGGCACCTATAAGATATGAACGTTAAGCATCTCTTACAATGAATAATAAGGACATTTTCACAAATGCACAGCTTTGTCCCTAAATAAGTCACTACATAGGGTTATCTAAGATACTAAATGAGAAATTGGATAATTGGTGCATATTCAGCAGTGTTCCCCAAGAATGAGGTCACATTATTCCATCAATGCCAATCCCAGTATGAGACCCGGTTGTTGTGCTCAGTTAATTTTTTTAGAAAAAAATAAATAAAAAGAATGGCTATTATAACAGCCATTGACTGTAAACATGGCCATTAAGTATTCAGGTAGTCAGCAGTTATTTGGGCACCTGAACATGCAGAAATTGTCCAATAATCTCATCCTAGTGCATCTAGTTAAAATAACCTACAATCTACGTATACAACCCACCTCTCGCTCTTGCATTAACCTCTGGCCTTCTGCAGCATACAGGCGATTTGTCTCCTCCAAAAATCGCTGCTCAAATGAGTCTTGATAAATCTGTATTCAAAAGCTACATGATCAGCCCGGCTGTCTATGCATC
>NW_026571207.1:17563202-17725702 GCF_026225935.1 Boleophthalmus pectinirostris
TCAGATTTAACTATAGTCTTTCATTTATTTTTTTTTTTCATGTTGTGCAGCTTGAGAAAACCATATTTGTAAGGTGTTCGACAATAGGGCCGAGGATATTTTTGTTTCATGTTGCTTACTCCATTGATACAACTGTGGAAGGAAGACAGATTATCTGCAAATGCCACAAGGTTGTTTTTTTTTCCATAACACAACACAGTGCTTTGTTTTTGGTATTTTGTATTCTAATGTTTAGCATTTTGTACATTTGTTCACTTGTAGGATGAAACCGTTTCTGTAGAGACTGTCATCCCATTTGAAGTGTCTGTCAAGTTTGTTTCAACTAAGGTCTGTATTGAACCAGGAAGTTGTGTTGGTCTTATAGTAAAATAGTTAGTACAGTTAGGATTTCAAAAAATAATAAAATAACAGATTTTTGGTATGTTCCACAGTTGGAGCCTCTGGAGCGTGTCTCAGTGGACATCCCCTTCCTTCTCATGACAGATGTTGTCTCATCCTCTCCGTGGCCGATCTTGTTGGCTTCCTCTTCTTTGGAGCTTTTCAGTTTGACCAGTACAACCCCAGATATGAAGTCACAGTTGGAGCAAAGTAGTTAATAATTTCAAGCCATTTCTATTTAATGAAAGAGATTTATGTCTGTATTAAAAACTAATTGTACTTATGCGCACAACAGCGGTCCTGGAGACTGGGGAGGGTGCTAGTGAGTGCTTCTGCCTGTGTTGTCCACCTTTAACCAACAACAATAACGCTGTGGCAACCGGACAGTACTCGATATCATGGCGGAGGTAGTACTATAGTCAGAATGCAAACACTTATTTATTTATTGTTATTTAAAACTATGTTTTTGTTATAGGCAATCATCTTCTTCAGATAGTCCACTCATCCAGACAACAGTCACTCTACCTCACATTCTTTTGGAGTCTGTTCCTCTTTATATTCATGCAGGTTTGTGTGACTTTTGATTTACTTGTATTTTTAATCGAGACAAATGGCAATGTATTGACTTTACTTTGAATTGGATAGATCTGCCTTCATTTGGGAGGGTCAGGGAGTCTCTTCCAGTTCGGTACCATATAGAAAACAGGACTGCTCTGGTACAGGAGGTGGAGATGGCTGTGGAACCCTCTGATGCCTTTATGTTCTCTGGACTGAAACTGGTATTCTTTAAATATGACTGTAAACTGTATTTTTATCACTATAATTTTTCTTCTGTAAACTATTTCACCCACATTGTTTCACCTTAGCCCAGTCTAACCATGTCTTTTCACAACAGGAACATGTCAGAATTTTTTTATCTTTATTTGCAGGTTCGCGTTCGGATCCTTCCTGGTTCTGAGCATCAAATGTTGTATAATTTTTACCCACTGATGGCTGGTTACCAAACATTACCACAACTCAGTATAAATCTGCCCAGATGCCCTACCACCACAACCCAGACACTGAGGCGCTTCCTGCCTCATCGCATTTTTGTCAAGGTAACTCATGTCCTCAATAGTTTCTCTATTAGACTAATAGAAAACTAATTTGTCTCTTATTTCCCTAGCCTCAAGGCCGACAGCTTGATGATTCCTCTATAGCAGCAGCATGAGAAAAACGTGGGTAACTGTAAATATGAGAATAAAGAAACGTTTTATAGATTATACTGGACTGATAATTCCTTTAACAGTTCACAGAGGATTTTATTAACACTAGCTGTTTCATATTGTTCCATACAATAAACTATTAAAACCTCTCCTGATCAGGTGACACAATTCCATTCACTGCTTTGATTGCAACGTGAGATTTGTGAGATTGACATGAGATGAAACTATTAAATGAAGTGATGTTCTAATGTCCATTCCATGATATAAAATGGCTGTGATTTAAACATGTGATGTATGAAACTGAGTGTGATGAGAGCTTGATTAAACTGAAGTGTTCAACTTTATTCTCCTTTTATTTAATTTGTTTGGACTAGTCACTTGCCCTCACTCAGACATACTACATGTGAACACAACAAAGGAATTGTGTTTGTTCTTACGTATATTTAGATGCTATGAATTGATAGGTTAATAAACCCCATTAAACCACAGTCCAGAGTGAAAAATGCTCATGATGCTATTTCTTCACTTGGAGAAGGGTGGCGCTGTTTATGAAGGGAGACTTCTCGTTGGCAGTGCGCACATCTCGCGATAAGAAGCAGGACTATTCAAACCGTGGCGGTTTGTTTTTGGACTGATCTTTCCCAAGGTAGGAAAAGTATCTGTGTTTTGATTTTGTAATTATATCCCTGGCTCATCGTTTGATTGACTTGTGCTTCATTTTTTAAGCTAATTTCCTTCGTACAGTCTCCTCTACGGTTTACTGGGTCAACTGTGCAGTGTATTATACTGCGAGTCACAAGTTAGCCTAGTTTACTCTTAACCAGACTTGACCAAAAGGCACGCAAATAATGTTTCATTTGTGTTTTTCAATGTTGAATATCAACTAAAGCTGTTTAAATAATGTTTATATGCTTTACTATTTTTAACCACGACAGTCAAGTGTGATGCTGGTTTGATCTGCTCTCATGTCTTCAAAACACCGAATTTGTTTAGCTATAAGAGGGCATGGCAATACTTTAAGTAAAGAAACCATTGCAACCATAGACTGTATAAACTGCAACCGATTCCACATGACAGATGTAATTATAGTGTACAACCTACTTCTCTAAACAATGTCTTTATGGATATTAAACTATTACACAAAGGTGCTCCCTAAATGTAGTCCTAAACCACTTCAACTAGCAGGTCAAAGCAGGTTCAAAAAGCAGTCTTGTTCTTTCTTGTTCTTCCAGATGTGTGACCGAGGAGCTGAAGAGGAGATCCAGCGGCTCAAGAGCCAGCTAAGGGAGACTGAAGAGCAGGTGCAGAAGGCTGCTCAGGCTGGTTTAGACCTCCTCAGTCAGCAGATGGAGCTACAGAATCGACTGGATGAACAGAGAGTAGAGATGACCAATGCACTTGAGGTAGGATGAATGTTAACACTTGGCAAAGGAATGGTCAAAGTGTAATCATGGGCATTTGTGTCTTTGTTTGATAGGTCCTTGAACAAGAAAAGTACTCACTGCAGAAGGAAGTTGAGCTGAAGTCCAGAATGCTTGAATCACTACAGTTTGAGTTTGAGGGGGTGAAAAATCAACAGAGACAGCAGCTTCAAGAGCAGGAAGAGCTTTTGGAGAGAAACCACAATTTTGCCCTCACTGAGCTCAACAATAAGGTAAGAACTAAGTATATGAAAAAAAATATATCTGTCAAACATTTATTTAGAAACACCTGCTTGTTCCATAAATATTTTATTGCTTTGTCTGGAAGGTTCCACTGTGTAGTACCAGACATGACATGATGTCTGACAAAAAAATTGCCAAAAAATACCTGGTTTGTTAGAGTCACCTGCTTGTCTCCATGGAGATTACTAAGTATTATACCCCCGTGACCTGGAATTGGATGGATGGATGTATAGTGCCTCTTTAATTTAGTTGTGCTCATTGATTCATGTATGTTGTACATTTGCCATTTCAGGTACATAGGACACAGTCTGCTTTAGAGGAATCACAGTTGAATGAGAGGCAACTCAAACACAAGCTGGAGGTGCTAAGTGAGACATTGAATAACAAACTGGAGGAGCTGCGAGCTGTGAATGAGCAGGCTCAAACCTCCATGAGCTCAGAGATGATGGAGGTGCAGATGAAGATCATGGACTTGGAGAACAAGAAGGTTAAGATACCACAAGACTACATGTTCAGTTCTAACAGTATTGCATGTATGGACTAGAGTCCAATGGGATTGAGCCTACTGAGCAACAGTGGTGCTCACTTAATGATTGTCACTTGAAAACCTGAAACTTAGAAACTTGAGCTTTTGTCTCTCAGGTGGAGCTGGAGCAAGTTCTGCAGGAGGCACATTACAGAGAACAACAACTAGAACTCAGCAATGTGAATTTACAGCGACAATTAGAACGAATAACTGAAGAGAAGGAGGAACGAGAGAGAGAAGCAGTCTCCTGGTTTAACACTCTGGAAGTAAGGCATAAATTATTGATGCTGTTTTATAAATCTATTACTTGTATGACCCCATAAAGTTTTATAATGCCAAATCTCAGTCTTGTTAAAGTTTGTATGTCCTTTCTGATTTTGGCATTTTACTACAGAAATCACGAGAGGCCAACCGAGACCTACAAGTGCAACTGGATCAGCTCCTACAACAAGCCCAGGATCCAAACAGCAAAGGCAACTCTCTATTTGCAGAGGTAAAAAAAATCTTTAACCATCTTCTCAAAACCATACAAAACTATGTTATGCTTTGATATTTTGTTGTACTATAGCTTGAGGATAAGCGTGCAGAGATGGAGAAGCAGCTCATCAGTATGAAGGTCCAGTATCAGTCATTGCAGAAACAGTATGCCTTCAGCAAACAGCAGATGCAACAACTCAAGGTACTCTTGCACTGACAGTGGCTGTTGTAGTTACAATTTTCAAATTTTATTTACATAATTTATTTTTATGTTTTTTTCTCTTAGTTATTATATTATATTGTGATGTGTGAACTACTGTGTTCAAATAATTTCCCTTGTGGATCAGTTAAGTTTGTTTTCATCTAAGTTATTTTTGCCAATTTGTCTCATGCAGGTTCAAATAGCCACACTAATGCAACTACAAGGTTCTCGAGCTGATCCAGCCCAACTGGAACGACTACAGTCCATGATCTTGGAGAAGAATGAGGAGATCCAAAACCTAATGGCCAAACTCCGGCACCTCGAGAAAGTGGAGGTGAATGCTGGTTTAACCATTCTGGAAAAATATGCCATTCCAATTTTTCCTTAAAGATATTGTGACTGCGATTAGATTTGTGATTTTTATATTAATAATAGTAGGATTACTCTTATAGGAGACATTGTAATTACCGCCTGGAGCAGTAACATGTCCGAGAAAAAAATAGAATATAATCACATGCATTTCAAAACATGTTTGTATTCACATGTTAATACCCCTGGGTGTGATAATCATAAACAAGCTAAATAAAGATGGAAAGGTTTATAAGATTTGGTTCGATACTATGCATCCTTGTAAAGTATAGAAAAAGCAAGTGTTGTCATGGCTAGCCAAGCAATAGGTACTCAAAATGTTGTAATTATGTCTTTAAATTATAGATGATGGTGAAGGCTCAGTCACCAAGCTCAACTCCAGGAGAAAATGTTGATGGTCAAGATGAAACTTACTACACTGACCTGCTCAAGATGAAGCTCAACAACTCCATGTAAGACCATATGCACTAGAAAAACAGGAAACTTCATTCAGATCAATCCTGTGGCTCATTGTAATTTCCACTGGGTTGTGTTTAGTAAAGATGCAGAGCGTTTGGGAGACGAGCTTTCTCTTCAGAGGATGAAGTCTTTGTCTGAGAGCCAGCGAGCCCTTGAGCTGGAGAGGAAACTGTTCACAGCTGAACGGATGCTGAAACAGGTATGAATGTGGAAAATGAGATGACACAGCTTTCATAAATGTTATTATAGATGCTATTATGCTGAGCACTGTATTGAGATTTTTTTTTTTTTAAATGCAAAAAATAATAATTTGTTTATATTTGCTGTTTTTTAAATTCATAGGCTCAGAGTGACAAGATCAAGCTGCAGATGCGCGTGGAAGAGCTCCAACACAAATATGAACCTAAAGGTAATTTGAAATCCGTATTTATTTAGTAATTTTGAATGGGTAAAGTAAACTTTTCTTTTTTTTACGTTGCTTTAATCTGTAGAAGCAAAAAACAATCTTCTCCAAAAAAGGAAGAAAGAGAAGCTTTCAGTGGATGTTGTGCCTTCCTGTGAGAAGCTTGAGGAGAGCGTGCAACCAGTTCAAAAGGGGATGGATGTGGTTAAAACCTCAGAAGCAAAGACTGAATCTCCTCCAGCTGCCAAAGAAATAAACATTAAACAAGGTTTTAAAAAAAACATGGTGCTAAAATTATAGTAATGATGATGTATAAATACTCGTAATCATAATAATTGTTTTAGATCCTGATGTAGAGGAACGACCAACAAAAAATGTGAAGATCAGTGCAGAAGAACCTGTTGTTATCCCCAATCCCAGGTTTGCCCTCTGATATGAAATTATTTATTGTCAGTGACTGAATGTTGTTCTTTTATATTATTAATTAAAAACTATAGTGGATTTGGGAGCATACTTTTAGTTTTCACAGTTTTACTTTGTCTGATGTTTGTTTGTTTTCCACATCTCCCTTCTAGTTCCTGTTTGACTGACTGTAATGTGAAGACAGAGGACCATCGCCATCAGTACAGTAAAGAGGAGAGGCGAAAAAAGCAGAAATCTGTGGAGGTGATCCATGTTAAGTCTAGCAACAGCATGGAAAACCAATGTGCCCAGCAATAGCGTTCTTTGTATGCTGTTTTTTGTTTATGATGAAAAAATATTTTATTGTACAAATAAAACATACATCTGGGGTTGCATTGTCTTTATTCAAAACTATACAAAATAGGAAAATTTGGTGTATTAATAGTTCAAATGGAATTTATTAATACTGGGTACAATTTATTGTACCTAATATTTTTTGATAAACATTTTGTACATAAATATTTTTCTAAGCTTAAATCAAACTTAACACACTTGAAGAGTAACTTGAACCTTTTCTAGCTCTCTGGACTCATTGGAGAGGCTGGTTTTCTTATGTCTTTTTTTATGATATAAATGTATTCCTTTAAATTAAACCTTTGAAATTACCCTTTTTATATGAGAATATGTTTTATTCACTGTTGTGTTTTTTATTTTATTTTCATGTGAACTGTATACTTTCATGCCTTTTGGAAAAAAAAAAAATATATATATATATATATATATTTTTTTTTTTTCAAAAGGCATGAAAGTATATAATATAAATATAAAAATAGGGTAACTTTTGATTAGGTGTAATTTTCCTCTTTTCCAAGTAAGGCAGTAGTGATCACTTTGTGCCTGTGGAAAAAGAAACGAAGAAGACACATTCACGTGGACCAATCAGTGCAAAGAAATTAAAACGTATGCGGAAATATCATGGGCAACGAACACTAATGAATACAAAATCAACACTTTCACATTTAATTTTCCCTAATCTAGCAGGTAAGATTAGACCAAAACGTTATATTCATCATTTAAGTGAGAGAAGTTGCTCCCTGTGAACTGTGATGCTAGAAACCAAACCTGTCTGGCTGTCTTTTTCTTTCTTACATGTCATCACATCATCAAATATTTATTGTATTTTTAAAGTGTTTTTCAGGTCCTATGCGTCTCAGGCCGTCCACAGCTGTCAGGTTAATCTGCCTGACTTTTATTGTTCTGTTGTTTCACTGCTGTTACATTTCCTGTCAAAGGGTAAGTCTTTGTTTTTCCAGTCTCTTCTATACAAAAGTGAATAGACATTGTGTTTTGTCAATTGAAATACATTGAAGGAGTTGCTGATTTTATGGAGAAAAATAAAAAGGTCCTGGGACATGCAAAGGAAAGATTAACTACTGTGTCATAAGAGAAATAATGCCTGTCACTTCACATCAGCTAACATAGACTCACTTACACTTACCTATATTATAGTCGGACGGTGCCCTGACAGTGGTTGACAACCCAGAAGTAAATGGATTAGACACTGAGGATGGAAGTGAGGCTACAATTGAGGAAGAAGATATTAAAGAGGACTTGGAAGTGGTTCATCCCACAGATCAATGGCAAACACTCAAACCAGGTAAAATATTTAAAGTTTACAAACAAGAATGGAAAAGCCTACATTTTCTTATATCAAACTTTTTATTTTTAGGCCAAGCTGTACCATCTGGTTCACATGTCAGATTAAATTTACAAACTGGACAGAGGGAGGTTCGACTGGGAGAGGAGCACTTAAAATACTGGACACAGCAGCATAGGTAAAAATCAAATCATAAATGTTTTGGGGGAGGGGGGTTTGTTGATTATACTTCTTCCTGTATAAATTCTAGTGAGAATGAAGACAAACAGCCCTTTATTAACCCTGATGAGCTGAAAAAAGCTATGAAGAAAATTAAGGAAGATCTGAATATCAACAAAGACTCAAATCAGGTTGCTAAATTTGTTGGCATTTTGTCCCATGTGCACAAATCTGTATGTTCTAAATGGTACTGTTTATAATTTCCAGAAAGAATCTGTGTCATCTCAATTTCGACCACTGGACGAGCTAAAGAAGGACATGGCTCAGTTGGATCTCCTTGTGGAAACGGATGTTCAGGTAAATGTGTACTGTAAGTGCACTTGTAGTAACCAATCCAACAATATTTCATTATGTTTTCTACCATATTAATTTCATGTTTTGTGGTGGCCAGATATTAAGACGACTCCTGAACCAATTTAATAGCACCCATGTCACAGAAGATAAATTAAACATTCTGCATGAGCTTGAGTACATGGTGCATCAGGTAGGTGATTATTTATTCATAAACATGTTAAATAGTGATTAAATATTGTGTTCATGTGATATTGTAAATGGTGTCATGTTAGAAATTTAAGTCAAGGGCAGTTCACAATTCTTGATGCAATTTGAGCTTTAGTTGTTAATAATGTAAATCGATCTGCTCTGTTGTTATTATGTCTGTAATTACCGAGTCTTGTGAGCTTTAAGTCATGTTAGAATGTTGTTACCTCATTAAAAACATACCCAGAGTTGTGTTTTGTTTTATTCACCCATGTTTGAGTAACCCCTTATTATAAGTCTGTCTACATCTCTAAATCCTAATGCTCTGTTCCACCTTGTGATGTCATGAAGCGGTAGTTTTCAAGTTAAAAGCTACCTTTTTAACTTTTGTTCAGTAGACAATGATTGAAATGGTTGAAATTATCCAAATGATTTTAATGAGGGTGTATGGAGTTTAAAAAATACATTCCAGCACCTCCTGTATTACCACATCATCAAGGTGTAACAGAGTATATTCTGTATGAGAGAACTCAACCTAAATATGCAGAATTTGTGGGTTAATGCATAAATAAAACAAAGCGCAACTCCAGGTATATTTTTAATGAAAAAATAACATTGTTAAATAGATCAGAAAATAGCCTAATATGGGCTGTTTAACATCTAACACCTATGATCACAAATGAAATCTAATTGAATCAATAAAGATTTTTATTTTTATTTTATGCATTTATTTTGGGCAAGTAAAGATTTACATTTATATACAATGGAACATATGACATAAGTGAAATCATAATAGAAATGAAAATAACAACAACTACTAATAACTATTATTATTACTATTTTGATCAAAAAGGAGTGGGAAGAAGAAAACTTATTTAATCTAAATTTAAACTATATGAACTATTTACAAGTGCAGACAAGAGTCACTGTTATAGCTTGGTAGTATAACATAAGTGTACCAACAATGGTAAAGTTAAGGAAACAGACTGGTAAGAAACAACAAATACAAGTAATGTAACGGACAGCACAAACCAGCAATGGTAAGAAATGTAATGTAATGGACAGCACATACCAGCAATGGTAAGAAAACAACAAACATAAACCAGCACTACAGAGGCAGTATTTTTCTAATATTATGACCCACTCTCCATATACTGTGACCAAACCATATGTTTATATAACAACTTGAATTTATGGATATTTTGGCATTGCTTGAGATGTGTATCCAGTCTGTTCCAGAGTTTTACACCACATACAGACACACAGAAACGTTTACGAGTAGTTCGTACATTAGGCAATTTGAAATTTCCATACCCTCTAAAATTATAAGTTCTCTCTCTCATTTTGAATAAGCTTTGAATATTACGTGGTAGTAAATTTTTGCATGCTCTGAATAAAATGACCAGTGCATAATATTGTACAAGTTCAGGAATTTTGAGGAGCTTGGATTGAATAAAAAGATTGTGGGTGTGTTCTAAAAAAAATAACTTTATGGATGATTCGCAAAGCACGTTTCTGTAATATGATCAATGGATGAAGTGTACATTGGTAAGTGTTCCCCCACACTTCAACACAGTATGTGAAATAAGGGAGAACCAATTAACAGTATAATATACGAAGGGCATTTTGATCAAGGTAATATTTCACTTTGTTAACTATAGCAAGACTTTTAGAAATTTTAGTTTTTATATGTCTAATGTGGGCTTTCCACATTACTGTCTATTATAACTCCCAGGAATTTATTTTCATGTACATTTTCTATATGGACACCTTCAATCAAAATTGGTAACTCTGTATTAATCTTGCGATTGCCAAATATCATGGCCTTGGTCTTACTCAAGTTTAATGACAATTTATTGATATCCATCCACTTTTTAATTTTATTTAGCTCCTCATTCAGAGTACTTATGAGTTCATCATAATTGAGACAATGTAAAATATGTTGGTGTCATCTGCAAAGAGTATAAGTTTTAGGGATTGAGATACAGTAAATATATAATTTATGTATATATTGAACAGTTTGGGTCCCAGAACAGACCCCTGGGGGACTCCACAAGCAATGCCAAGGTTTTTTGATGTATACTTTCCCACTTGAACATACTGCACCCTTTCTGTAAGATAACTTTTCAACCAGCTCCAAGTTACCCCCCTAATACCATATTGTTCGAGTTTATGTAGTAATATTGAGTGATTGATCATATCAAAGGCTTTCTTAAGGTCAATAAAAATACCAGCAGCATATTTATTGTCATCTAGTGCATTTGTGATTCCCTCTATAGCATCAATTATTGCCATTGAGGTGGTTCTTTGCATCCTAAACCCGTATGGTCCTTCGTTAATTATTTTATATTTTTCAATAAACTTTTCGAGACGTGAGTTGAAGAGTTTTTCAAGGATTTTTGAAAACTGTGGCGGTAGGGAAACTGGCCTGTAGTTTGTAAAACTATGTTTGTTCTCACTCTTGAATATTGGTATTACTTTAGCAATTTTCATTTTATTTGGGAAACGCCCAGACAGAAAGGATAAGTTGCAGGTGTGGGTAAAGGGCTTAACAATGTTATTTATTACTTTTTTAACTAGTACCATGTCTATATCATGACAATCCTTGGATAGTTTACTTTTACATTTGAGAACAATGTTTGTGACCTCCTGTACATTCGTTTCATATATGAAGATAGAATTTAGATTTCTTTCGACATTTTGGTGACACTGTAAAGTTACCTGATCTGGAATTTTTGTTGCCAAGTCTGGGCCAACATTTACAAAAAAATTATTGAACTGATTTACTACATCATTTGCATTTTGAATTTCATCATTTTTGTCAATGAAGTAGTCAGGATAGGTTAACTTTGTAGGTCCCTGTTTGATTAATCTATTCAGTGTTTCCCATGTTCCTTTTATATTGTTTCTATTTTCATATAATATTTTCTTATAGTATAATTGCTTGCTCACTCTAATTATGCCTGTTAACTTGTTTTTGTACTTCTTATATCTTTGCTCTGCTTCTTTTGTTTTTGACTTTATGAATTTTTTATACAGATTATTTTTCTTTTTACAAGCATTAATTATTCCTTTAGTCAGCCAAGGGCTGTTTGTACATTTGCTATTTACACATAGTTCTATGACTGGGCAATATTTATTATACAATGACAGGAATGTATCTAAAAAGTTATTATATGCTTGGTCCACGTCTGTTTCTCTATAGATTGTACTCCAATCTTGATGCATTAGACTGTTGTTCAGAGAATTAATAGCTTCTTCAGTTTTTGTTCTTTTATAAATTGATTTCTTTCCCTTCTTGATTTTTTGGAGATCATAGTCAAAAACAATGAAGACAGGTAAATGGTCAGAATTATCACATATAAAGAGGCCACTGGTTAATTGATTCATAAAGTTGGTAAAGATGTTATCAATAATTGTAGCACTGCATGAGGTTATTCTACTTGGTTTAGTGATCGTGGGATAAAGAGACATACTGAACATTGTGTCAGAGAAGTCATCTATTATTTTTAGTTTGGCTGGATTTAGTAGGTCAATATTAAAATCTCCACAGATAAATCAATGTTTTGTGGTTCACAGTAGAAAACAGTTTCTCCATCCATTCATTAAAGATTTCAATATCTGAAGCAGGTGATCGATAAACACAGCTTACAATTATATTTTCCTTTTTCCCATTTTGGATTTCAACTGTTAAACATTCCATAGTTTCATTTATTGCAAGCGACATATTTGATAAGACCATAAAGTTGATAGAATTATGAATATAAAAAGCAACTCCTCCCCCCGTTTTATTTTCTCTATTCTTATATATTAATTCATAATCATCAAGTTCAAAGTTTATGCCTTTATCATCACTGAACCAGGTTTCAGTAATTGCTATAATCCTAAAGGGTTGTGTAAAATGTTGCAAATAATCTCTGATAAAGTTGAAATTTGCATACATACTTCTACTGTTAAAATGTATTATTGACAGCTTACCCTGAATTTTCACACTATTTTCAAATTGGTCTTGTGTGATATAAGTACAGTTGTTAACAATTGAAGAGAGAAAATTTGAATCAGGGTCTATCTCTGCAGCTGGGTCTGTGGTGTTATAGTCACTGTATGCAAAAGTGTCCAGTTCCATTTGTGCATTCCATTCCATTTCTAAGGCACTAGGAGAAGTCATTGGCGAATAGAGTTCCATTATCTAAGTTGATCAAGATCTTTGCGATCCCTTACCAGTATCACTTTGGCTTGTTCCGGAGTGGCTCCGTGAAGCTGAATGAAAACCTTACAGTTTCTTGTCCACGTCGATTTGATCTTGTTGTTTTTCTTCAGGATTCGGGCTTCACGAGCAATATCGGCCGTTTTCTTGGTTAGATGCTCATTCAATAGACTTCAGATCCTTTCAACTTTTTTCCTTGACTTAGTAGTTCTATTTTGTGTTTCCTACTCACAAGGCGAACGATGATGGCAGGTTTTGTTTTGTCCTTCCGCGGTAGGGTGTGGCAGGCAGAGATGTTGATCGCGTCCAGGTGAATATTCCTCTCTTTCAGAAACTGCACGACTTGCCCCTCCAAAGTTTGCAAATCGCCAGGCTCCGCGTCCTCACCAACATTTCTGCCCACCGCTGCAGCTCTGGCGTAGGAGCGGGGTTTAATGTTTAGCCCGGTGATAATGACATCCTCCTTTCTCGTGTACTGTTCCAAGTCGTCAATCCTCTTCTCAAGCTCCATGATCGTTTTGTCCTTTTCTCTGATGGTTTCTTTCAATTGTTTTACCTCTTCAACGAGGTCTGTTAGTTTGGTCAGCTGTTGGGTTATTGCGGCCATCTCCCCCGTTATCGCATTTAGCGACTTGCGAATCTCCTCAATGTCGTTCTCCATCTGCGCGTTTCTCTTCGGGGGCATCGCCAACAGTGCTTTATCCAAAAGTTAGTTTTTCTACTTTATTTAGTAAGACTTGTTAGTTTTGTAGTTTAGATTTTTGCCAGCATCTCACAGGGCGCAGCAATCTTGAACATGCGCGATCATGTCAGTTGAAAAATATTTTGTTTGATATCCAATCCTTAACAGAGTAAGATATTATTCAATGTATGGATTTCCAATTTGGAGATTTCTTAAGTGTTAAAAAAAAAAAAAAAAAAAAAAAAAAAAAAAAGACTAAACTTAAAATAACAATAAACTGTTGTTTGGTGAAGCTCTTAATATTAGATGACCCAAGAAATTATGAACTTAACTCTTGTTGGCACAGTGCACTCAAAAAGGATTTGCGGCAAGTTGCTTTACTATTTTAAGTTGAGTGAGTTCTTAAATTCAAATCTTTAAGCCCAAATGAAGAAGTCAAGTGCATACAATATTCCCAATGAAAAAGAAGTATAACATTAAAACTAATTTATTAATTGAATGATGTTAGTGAATTTAGAGGACTATATGTGGAAATTATCACTAGTGCTACAACCTGGTACAATGCATCTCTCCTGTAAGGTTAATGTTCACTGTCCCTGTCTCATTTAATAAATAAACTAAAGCAAACAATTCACAAAATGTATTTTTCAGGTTCAATTATAACATTCATGAATTACAATGACTGGGAAACTCCAAACATTTTCCAACTGAGCATGTACGAACAAATGAAGTTTGAGCTTTAAAGTAGATAAGTTACAACAGTATAGCTGATATAGCATTGATTGCCTATTATGCATTAACTCTGTCAGGTTCAAATATTCATGAATTTATAATTGTAAGTTCTGTTAACAAAATTCAAGTTGCTTTTTAAACAGTGTACCTACAAAGGCCCTTCATCAAGTTTGAGATCAGATTCTATAATGCTGTGAACATAATCCATTAAGATGTCCTGACTCTAGTCTCGATGCTTTAGGTTGACAATGCCCAAAACCTTTGCTCCATGGGTGGTCTTGTCTTCATTTTAGAGGGTTTGAACAGCTCAGATTCAAGATTACAAGAAAGCTCTGCCTTTGTGTTGGGATCTGCATTATCCAGGTAAACAGAAGCAACATGTGAAATATTTAAATTCTTGCAATATTTTCTCATGTTTTCTTTCTTGGGACTCCAGCAACCCAACAGTACAGGTGAAAGCTGTGGAAAGTGGTGCTCTTCAAACATTACTGACACTATTGGCTACAACTGAACATTTTCCTGTACAAAAAAAGGTGATTTCTTCATAACATTTTTGTCTTCTTTCATCTAAGATAAAAACAAAACAAAAACTAGAAAATATACAGTATATACATATTTTGTTTTATAGGTCCTTTTTGCTGTTGGCTCGCTTTTGCGGAACTTCCCATTTGCACAGCAACATTTTCTGTCAAATGGTGGTCTACAAGTGCTGTCGGAGGTGTTCCGAGGGGATGGTAATGGAAGTCTGCGAACACGAATTGTTACCCTGCTACATGACCTGATAAGTGTAAAAGTAACTTTTTTTTTAGCTTGAAAAAAAATTCCCACTAAGAAGAATCAATTGTTAGTCCTTTACTGCTGTGTTGTTTGCTAGGAGCAGATATCCAAGACAAGCGTGGACTCTGTGGATCCCTCACATGAAGAGCGAGCACGTCAGTACTCGAGAGTATCCTTGGACAAAGAACTTGTGGAGACAAACTGGTGCAGCCTTGTTCCACAGCTGCTTGATTCATCTGAGCATGATTACAGAGAGAAGGTGGGCACAACTTTACTGCTGTTACTTTTTCATAACCCAGTGCACTTGAACCTAACTTTTTTGTGTTGTTATTTTCTTCTAGGCCCTGCAGACTTTAATAGTAATGGCTCCCATGTGTTTGCAACAGTACCGCACAGACAGGTCTCTGATGACCTCTCTGACAAGATTAAAGACACTTTATGAGGAAATTGTTAACAAAGAAAAGACTGTGGAAAACAGTCAGACAGAATATTTTGAGGAGATTGTTGAACTTATAGATAATCTCAAAATTAAAATAAGATAATATTTTATTTACATGTGTAATAAAAGTTATTAAAAAAAAAACTAGGCACTGAAGTTTTAGTGTTTAAAATATACAGGGAATAAGTACGTCAGAAAAATATTAATAATAATAATAATAAATGGGCTCTTTCCAGACTCAGAATTTAAAGACACGATGGGTTATTCTTACAGGATACTCCTTTTTTGTTCTTTATTTTAGGAACAGTGGTATTGTTCAAAAGATGTATGTGATGCTGTGAGATGTATAGCAAAGCTTTTTAGTGATTGTGTAAAGAGCAACAAAGATGAGGATATTGGGTTCTTTGCAGTAGGTTTACAAGATGAGAACTATAAGGGTTCAACTATCTACATTTATGAAGATGGATTTCGGGTCAGTGACAATTGTGAGTCTCCTTCAAAGCCTCACACAGTGACAGTGGATAAAATTGAACACAACCTTGTAACTCTGAGCTTCTCAGGTCCCACATTTGGGGCTGAGACTATCACGGGCTACAAAGTGGAGTACTGTATGAATGGAGCAGAAGAGTGGGACCAGACTCAGGCCGAAGGAGAAAAAGTAACAGTTACTGATCTGAGCCTGAACACAGAATACAGCTTCAGAGTTCAAGTAGTCACAGATGTAGCTGTGGGGCCTGCTGCTCAAGTTGACAATCTCATTCAGACTTTACCTTGTGGTCCACCTGAGGAGTTTGAAGTAACTGCCAACTTCAGTGAGGTATGAGTCTGCTGGAAGCGGCCTACAGAAGTTGGGCAACATGTTCATATTAGAGATACATCGTGAAGCATGGTGAAACAGAGAAAGAACTTCAGTGGAAGCAAGAGGTGTCCAACTCTGAGCAGATGCTGATTTTTGGACTAGATCCACTGGCACCATACACCATTAGGGTCATGTGTGATTGTGGTGACAATGGCACAAGCAAAGGGATCACCAGTTTAACCAGGTCACAGCTTAGAGAACATCTCATACAAATTTGTGAGAAGATCTCTGAAGACTCAGAAATACCAACAATCTATAAAACTGCTGTTAGAGGAGGAACTGGGATCATCTGGGTGTATAAGATATGTTTATGGTGATGAGTCCAAAATGGAAAGCTGCAGTATAATACTTGTTCTGAGGGATGTCTTAAGACGACTCTCATCAATGGCATGATCAGCTACATCTTGGGTGTCAAATGGACAGATCGGGGCGGATCCGCCGCGTATCCGCCCGGAGATTCACTTGCACATTGCCGCGGATCCGCAACGGATCCGTCGCGCGGATCCGCAGCGGGTCAGCCGCGCCACCGCCGCGGATCCGTCAAAATAAGCCCGGATCCGCGGCGGAGGCGCGGCTGATCCGCTGCGTATCTCGCGGATCCGCCCGGGACCCGTTTTGGATCCGCTTTCAGAACCGGGTTATCTGCCGCGGATCTGCCGCGGATCTCCGCGAATCTGTTTATTGTGTCGTTAGGAGCCTAAATATGGTTATATATTTAATACTGATCCACTTCCTACTGACCTAAATACACACCAGCAGCATTTGCATTGTAATTGTACATAAAACTTTTACAGCAAGTATTAAAACTAGGATATAAAGGCTTAAATTTAAAAACATAAACAATTTCAAAGTTGGATCAGTGATATCCTATCACTAAATCTCATTAGTTAAGAAAAAAATAAACTTTTTTTTTTAAACATTGTAAACAATGTTTATTTAAATCATTAATTAGAAATCTTAGGACATGAATAATTATTATTAATGGTATAGGACTTATATACCCTTTGAGTTAACCAATGCTTCATTCTTAATATGAAAATGACAATTTACAGTTTTTACTAAAAATAGTTCAAGTTAAGCAAAGTTTTTTTTTTTTTTTTAAATAGCAAAAAAACAAATATTAGCTATATGGGTAAAAGCCTGGACAGATGAGACTGAGTGTAGCCATACCATACTGTTAAAACTAAAACTTAAATTGTGTTTCCCACCACAGTACAATTAGACGGATGGTTGTTCTTATAGAGTGTGCAGTGTGGGAGCTTCAGAGCCTCTGTCTTTAGCTTCAGTCTGAGGCAGAGGTTTTGAGGCAGTGGTGTAGTGAGGCTGGCTCCTCTTCAGTCCTACTGGTGAAGATCCAGTCTGTCAGTGTCCAGCGCTGGGCTTCCCCTTTCTCACAGCATCTGAAATGACACCAGTGTGTATTAAACACCCCATTACACCTCTTATTCTTGTAAGGAGTTAAGAGTTCAGGTTTGTGAAGAACATTGTAAGTCATGACAGTGGCTGTGTGATTTGAACATGAAAGGTAAACACTTGATTGGAGAGATCTATGCACTTACAGAGGGTCAGTCTTTAAACTCCACCACAGCATGTTCTGAAAGAAACAATAAGCACAACAACAGTGATTATAATGTACTCATGTTTAGTTATGAAAGTTAATAAAAGTAGGTTAATACAGTAAACTTACAGAGGGTCTGTCTCTACATTTTCGGAACTTGGCCCAGCAGAGGGAGTTCTGTAATACATCAAATAAGAGTTTGGATATCAGTTTGGATCATTTCAGGCCTCAGTGTTTAATACAAGTGCAGTATTTACCTCCAGAGGGTCTATATCATGCTGTTATGTCCCTCTTCTTATTAACCATAGTATATTCTGAAACAGAGATGAAAAACATTATTTAACTCATAGGAAATACTTTAGCGCAGTAAAACTGAACTCTTTTGTTTTAGTATAAGCCTGAGTATGAACATGAGACGTATTTCACTGCTGTTAATACACAATACTCTACTACATTTGCTTTTACCACAACATTTAAAATATAATAATCAATTTATGATGGTGTTCATAGTCAATATCAGTGTAATTTAGATGTGACACATTAGTGTTCATGTCAACATGTCAGACCTTTCACTGAAAGCCTAAAGCACCATCTCAAGTCCCATAACAGAAAGTTAGAGACAAAGTCAGATCTGGCTCTAAACTAAATCTTCACTGTCACAGAAACCATGAAAAGTACTTACTTCTGATCAGTGTGCCGGGCTCCTGATGGGGACACTCAGCAGAAGGACAGGGGCTCCTGATGTCATCTGGGGAAAAACAACATAAGTTTTGGTTGGTTAGCTAACGTTAGCTGTTGTTAAAAGTTGTGCTTTTTATTACGTTACGTTATTGTATTAAGGCACGTTGCGTCCCCTCCTTGAACCGTCACCTTATCATGGTGGAGGGGTTTGAGTGCCCGAATGATCCCGGGAGCTATGTTGTCGGGGGCTTCATGCCCCTGGTAGGGTCACCCAAGGCAAACAGGTCCGGGGGGACGGGTCAGACGAAGAACGGTTCAGAAGCCCCTTATGATGAGTGCAACACAGAGGCCAGTTACGTCGCCCGGATTGGCGTCACCGGGGCCTCACCCTGGAGCCAGGCCTGGGGTGGGTGCTCGTCAGCGAGCGCCTGGTGGCTTCCCCCACGGGGCCCGGCCGGGCTTAGCCCGAAGGAGCGACGTGGGGCCATCCTCACGTGGGCCCACCACCCGCGGGAGGAGCCATATGGGGCCGGTGCAGAGAGATCTGGGCGGCAGTCGACGGCGGGGGCCTCGACGACCGGCTCTCCGGACATGGAGACTTGCTCTGGGGACATGGAATGTCACCTCGCTGGGGGGGAAGGAGCCTGAGCTTGTGCGGGAGGTTGAGCGTTACCGACTAGATATAGTCGGCCTCACCTCCACGCACAGTTTGGGCTCTGGAACCCAACTCCTTGAGAGGGGCTGGACTCTCCATTTCTCTGGCGTTGGCCGCGGGGAGCGGCGGCGGGCTGGTGTGGGCCTGCTCATTGCCCCACAGCTCAGCTGCTGTGTGTTGGAGTTCACCCCGGTGAACGAGAGGGTCGCGTCCCTGCGCCTTCGGGTCGGGGACAGGTCTCTCACTGTGGTGTCGGCCTACGGGCTGAACAGCAGTGCTGAGTACCCGGCCTTCTTGGAGTCCTTGGGAGGGGTACTAGACAGTGCACCGACTGGGGACTCCGTTGTTCTCCTGGGGGACTTCAACGCCCACATGGGCAACGACAGTGACACTTGGAGAGGGGTGATTGGGAGGAACGGCCTTGTTATTGGACTTTTGTTATTGGACTTCTGTGCTAGTCACGGTTTGTCCATAACAAACACCATGTTCGAGCACAAGGGTGTCCATAAGTGCACGTGGCACCAGGACACCCTAGGCCGGAGGTCGATGATCGACTTTGTAGTCGTGTCATCTGATCTCCGGCCGCGTGTCTTGGACACTCGGGTGAAGAGAGGGGCTGAGCTGTCAACTGATCACCACCTGGTTGTGAGTTGGGTTCGCTGGCGGAGGAGGAAGCAGGAAAGACCTGGCAGGCCCAAGCGTGTAGTGAGGGTCTGTTGGGAACGTCTGGCGGAGCCCTCTGTCAGAGGGACTTTCAACTCGCACCTCCGGGAGGACTTCTCTCCCAGATTCCGGGGGAGGCTGGAGATATGGAGTCCGAGTGGGCTTCATTCTCGGCCTCTATTGTCGATGCGGCTGCTCGGAGCTGTGGGCGTAAGGTCTGTGGTGCCTGTCGCGGCGGCAATCCCCGAACCCGGTGGTGGACACCGGAAGTAAGGGATGCCGTCAAGCTGAAGAAGGAGTCCTATCGGGCCTTGCTGGCTCGGGGGACTTCTGAAGCAGCTGACGGGTACCGGCGGGCCAAGCGTGCTGCAGCCCGTGCGGTTGCGGAGGCAAAAACTCGGAGCTGGGAGGAGTTCGGGGAGGCCATGGAGAAGGACTATCGGACGGCCTCAAAGAGATTCTGGCAAACCGTCCGGCGCCTCAGGAGGGGGAAGAAGTTCTTCGCCAACACTGTTTACAGTGCGGGGGGAGAGCTGCTGACCTCGACTGGGGACGTTGTCCGGCGGTGGAAGGAATACTTTGAGGATCTCCTCAATCCCACGGTCACGTCTTCCGAGGAGGAGGCCGAGGCTGGGGACTCGGAGGCGGACTCATCCATCACCCAGGCTGAAGTCACTGAGGTGGTTGGAAAGCTCCTTGGTGGCAAGGCTCCGGGGTTGGATGAGATCCGTCCTGAGTACCTTAAGTCTCTGGATGTTGTGGGGCTGTCTTGGCTGACACGCCTCTTCAACATCGCGTGGCGGTCGGGGACAGTACCTCTGGACTGGCAAACCGGGGTGGTGGTCCCTCTGTATAAGAAGGGGGACCGGAGGGTGTGCTCCAACTATAGGGGGATCACACTCCTCAGCCTTCCCGGTAAGGTCTATGCCAGGGTACTGGAGAGGAGAATCCGGCCGATAGTTGAACCTCAGATCCAGGAAGAGCAGTGTGGTTTTCGTCCTGGCCGTGGAACACTGGACCAGCTCTACACTCTCCATAGAGTGCTCGAGGGTTCATGGGAGTTTGCCCAACCAGTCCACATGTGCTTTGTGGACTTGGAGAAGGCATTCGACCGTGTCCCTCGTGGTGTCCTGTGGGGGGTGCTCTGGGAGTATGGGGTTCGGGGCCCTTTGCTAAGGGCTGTCCAGTCCCTGTATGACCGGAGCAGGAGCTGTGTTCGCATGTTGGACTCCGCCAAGGCTGCCCTTTGTCACCGGTTCTGTTCATTGTGTTTATGGACAGAATTTCTAGGCGCAGTCAGGGGCCGGAGGGGGTCCGGTTTGGGGACCACAGGATCTCATCTCTGCTGTTTGCGGATGATGTTGTCCTGTTGGCTTCATCGAACCAGGACCTGCAGTGTGCACTGGGGCGGTTTGCAGCCGAGTGTGAAGCGGCTGGGATGAAGATCAGCTCTTCTAAGTCTGAGGCCATGGTTCTCGACCGGAAAAAGGTGGCTTGCCCTCTCCGGGTGGGTGGGGAGTCTTTGCCTCAAGTGGAGGAGTTCAAGTATCTCGGGGTCTTGTTCACGAGTGAGGGAAGGACGGAACGGGTGATTGACAGGCGGATCGGTGCAGCTTCGGCAGTGATGCGGTCGCTGTATCGGACCGTTGTGGTGAAAAGGGAGCTGAGCCGAAAGGCGAAGCTCTCGATTTACCGGTCAGTCTTCGTTCCTACTCTCACCTATGGTCATGAGCTCTGGGTAGTGACCGAAAGGACGAGATCGCGGATACAAGCGCTTGAAATGGGTTTGTCCGCAGGGTGGCTGGGCGCTCCCTTAGAGATAGGGTGAGGAGCTCAGTCACACGGGAGGAGCTCGGAGTAGAGCCGCTGCTCCTCCACGTCGAGAGGAGCCAGTTGAGGTGGCTCGGGCATCTGTTTCGGATGCCTCCTGGGCGCCTCCCTCGGAAGGTGTTCCGGGCATGTCCCACCGGGAGGAGGCCCCGGGGAAGACCCAGGACACGCTGGAGGGACTATGTCTCTCGGCTGGCCTGGGAACGCCTCGGGGTCCCCCTGGAGGAGCTGGAGGACGTGTCTGAGGTGAAGGAAGTCTGGGAGTCCCTGCTTAGGCTGCTGCCCCCGCGTCCCGGCCCCGGATAAGCGGACGAAAATGGATGGATGGATGGATGGACGTTGCGTTAAATTATCGTATTAAGGCACTGGCATGACTGCACTTTAGTCTCAACTCAACAGTCAACACTCTAGTCTACACAAATAATAATTATCTCTGGTTAAAAACACAACCAGATCAGACACCGGTGTCACCGTCGCTCCACAGCCGAAGGGAGAGCGCCGAGAGCGGCGTCCAGCCAGAACCGAGTCCGTTAGACACGACCAATGATCACGGAGCAGAATTACAATTCTGTGATCGTAAAAATATACAGGAATATAAGCAGCGTTATATAAAATTAGTATTTAGACTGGGATCTAGCTCAAGAGATGGAGTTATCCTGACTCCTGACCTCACATCGTCTTCATCACGTTAGCTGCTTCTGTCGCTAACTTTCCTACTGAACTCGTCAAAACTGATAAAACACACACAGTCACAGATCTACAGACATCACAATATAATGTTAACGTTATGTACATTCATGATGACTAATACAATTAACTTTTAAATAATTACTTACAGTTAAATCCGCGGACAACAGGTGGGTGCTGCTTCTTTCCACTCAGGTCCCGATAACGGCTGATGAGTCAGTGGCGCGTCCGCGCAGCGAATCCGAACCGGTTTAGTCGTGGATCCGCGCATTGATAGTACAAATCAGTGTGTCAAAAACAAAGTGTTGTGTTAAAAGTACGTTCACAGTGCGCATCTAAGATGATTTAACTGCAGATTCTCTCTGAAACAGCAGGCCATCCAAGGGTTAGGGTTAGCAACAGTCAGAAAGCGAATACGGAACAAATACGCAGCGGATCCGCAAAGCGGACGGACTGTGGGGCGGATTTGGCGGACCGAAAGCGGATCCGCTGCGGATCCTGATGCTAGTAGGGGTGTCTCATATTGGCCAGAGGTCGCCTGGACCTTTGTCTGTAATTAGGCTTTTTTTAACTCTGTTTTTGTAATAAATAATACTACACTATCAGAGCTTGTTTTTGGATTCTTCTCTGAACACTCCATACCAACGCAGGAATCATCACAGTCAGGTAAGCAGAGGCATTGGGGATTATAAAATGTTAACCACGACAATAACATGAACAAACTGAATTAAAGGTAATATTATAGCCTATTGCACATTAATGGAGAATAAAATAAACTACACTACCCTTCTAAAATAGGCATTAAGGCAAGTATATATATATATATATATATATATATATATATATATATATATATATATATATATATATATATATATATATATATATATATATATATATATAGCTGAGGGCGGCAGCAGGTAACCCGCCGTTATGGATTACAATGTCCAAACGTAAGATGGGAAATGCACGTGCACTGACAGCTGATTGGGCCCGATGTTTGAATGAAACGCGTCCCTCCTTCCCTCTTTGTTGAACATTTATCTATTGGAATAATATGCTTCCCATTCTACATGTTGTAAGTGAATGGCAGACTGCGCATGCGTACTGTAATGAGGTTCTGCTACCACCTTCACGCAGTAAAATGATCTAGGAATTCTGAAACCAGTTTCTTTATAATTACACATCCAACACTCTTCTCTCTTCATTTCACTTCTATCCACTTTTATATAATCACAGACGCTTACAATTAGAGAGAAAAAGGGCCGAGCGTTGTATAACACAGACACACAACTGATATATAATATTGTATATATTTATTACAAAATATTATTTATTTATACATTTATTACAAAATATTATAAAAGTAATTTTCGCCATAGATCAGGTCAAAGCGTGCAAACTTATTTTGAGCTCTGTGCTGTGTGCTCTGGTGATGTGGTGTCAGTCCACGGGTTGTGGAGAAACAGGATAATGCATTTACATTCAGTTTGATGTAGTTTTATTCAGTGCAACACTTAATATGATTGTGAGGCCTGTCCTGTCAGCGGGATGTGCATGATCTGAGGCTGCTCTCGGGTTCGGGGAGTGTCCAAACTGTTTTCAGCCTTTTCCTCCTCCCTTCGGATGCAGCCGCCTGCTCTCCCGGATGATCCAGGTGAAGATTTCGGACACCTGTTGATACAACACATATAGTTACCATGGTTTCTTCGCAAATAAAAGGACTTCACGTACAACACACCTCTGCTGAAGTATCTCTGTCAGTGCAGTGAACAAAGTTGCCCACCAGGGGGCGGGCAGCAATGGAGCTTTCCAAAGGGTTCCTCGCCAAACAGCGAAGAAAACAATGACGAGGAGGAGGAGCTCATGCTGCGTAATAATATGTAACGACATAGCCTAAATCTATGATCAAATGCTATATTTACTGCCAAAAATGGCTTTTGATAAAGCAATTCTCGCCTAAAGACACTGCAAAATAAGCAAGCGTGTGGTGAGTATGTTTGGACTGGCTATTTTATTTTAAATTTTTTTTTATCTTTACCATTGCTAGCATTTTAGCATTAGCATATAATTTAATAATATTTGGGATACATGTTATATCTGTGCAATTTACAATCCTGTCATAGTACGCGTGTTGTAATGTGTGTAGATCTACCAGTTCTACCAGATCTACACACATGTACACTACCAAGTCTTTTGAATCTGATTAGATGATTAGAAAAGCAAACATGTTTTATGTTTCAATTTCTCAGGGGTATGATTGTATTTGACAGAGATGGAGTTGTCACAGAGAGATAGACTGTCAGAGCTTGTGGAGGAGCTGACTACATCAGGACAGGGTGAGCTAAACCAGGACAAGATGAAGGAAATCAAGAAGCTCTGCAAGTATGTCATTGGAAATAGTTCAAATATGGTTTATAACATGGTAACATGTTGCTTTAACTTCACCACATGTCTTTCCAGGGTCTCTAATGACTGCATAAACCACGTCTACCATTCAGTCATGTCCCAGCTGAACCAAGATCACTCAGAAATACGGTTTTCTGCTTTTCAAATAGCCAGTGAACTTTTCAATAGATCACATCACTTTAGGACGTTATTGGTGGATAGTTTCCAGGTAATAATAATTTTCTTAGGACATTAAAATTTTACAATCATTTTGATCATACAATTTACTTTTAAAATTGTATATGTGCTTTATGCTATATACCAACTTACCTTTCTCATTTCAATCCTTCATGTCCCTTTTACAATAGGAATTTTTAGAGTTGACTGTAGAGACGGACCTTGATCAGCCCTTGCCACCTCCAAAAGAAGTAGCAAAGAAGTTAAAGCATTTGGCCATCAAGACAGTCCAGTCCTGGCAGGCATCTTACGGCTCAGCTTACAAAAAACTGGCACTTGGATATCATTTTCTCAAGCAGGTTAAAAAGGTGAGGGACTAAAAACATGAGATTTAAACATTACAGCTGTGAATATTACATTACTTCTCTTTATTGCATTCAGGTGGATTTTCAGGATGCTGAGACCAGGACTGTGGCTGAAAGAACAAGGGAGGAAGAAAGAAGAAGTCGACTAGAGCGCATTTATAAGGAAAAAGCAGATGCAGCTACCAAAGACATGGAAGGTGAACACATTTTGTATATAACAATAGCTGCATAACTTTAATTTTGTTACACTCATGAATTAATTACTTCATTATGTTTTAGACTCTTATGAAGAAATTGAAGCAACCCTGATTGAGATGGAGTCCTGCATGAAGCTGCTGTTTCCTGAGTTTGAGCTCACAAATGTAAAAGAGGACATGGCTAGAAGTTACTCTCCAAACTGCCACCTAGTTGACGTAAATGACCAACAGCCTTGTTGTACTAAAGACTTAATTAATGGACCAAGTGATGAGAAATTATTAGAAAAACAAGCAACAAATGAAGAACATAATGGGAAAATAGGAACAGAACTGCAGAAGCCAGATAACACAAGCCAAAATAGAGATGATGATGATGTTGATGAGGATGAAGAAGGTAGCGAGGAAGAGCACCCTCCTAATGAAGACTTTATACGCAACTCTGGGCTTATCTCGCACTCATACAGTCTGGATCTGAACTTGAGCTCTGGTAAGAGTCCACTTAAAGACTTAAATATGTAAATTTAATCTCAATGCTTAACTTCTTAATATGCTTTTGTGTGTGTTATTTTAGGACTCCATGTCAAAGAAAATGAAGATAATGAGGCAGTTGTATCTACAGTTATAGACCTGCACAGATTGATAACAGCAAAACATCTCCCTGCGGTACAGGGATGGGTTCAGGTCAGTACAGTCAGTCAGTACACAGTACAATATTTATTATATGTGGTGGTTTAAATGTATCATGTGAAGATTGCTGCTTTTACATGATTCATTTGGACTTAGGTTTTGACCAAAGCAGGAGCTGAGCAGAGGTTGTTGAGGAAAGCACTGGATCTCAAGAAATCATTGGAAGCTGCTCTACATAAACATAAAGAGCTACATATCGACTACAAGACCAGAGTGCGCAAAGTGGTGAGTTACACATGAGCCACCAGCAGATGGCAGCAGTCAGCAACAAATGAAAACTGCTGACATCAGAATTCAATTTATTGGACAGTTGGAAACTTACATGTTTAAGGGACTTAACTAGTTCTTTTTGATGCTACGTTATAATGATATATTTTGCAAGAAGACTAATGAATTGCAATTTACACACCTTTAATTCTGTCTGGCTTCAGTTTCTTGTCTAGTGTCTATCCCAGTGTCTTGTTTTGCCTTTAGATTTTATATTTTTGTTTGAGTCTTTAGAGTGTCATAATTGAGACAGAGAGTAGGGGCAAAAAAATTAAGTAAAAACATTTCAGAAAGGTCAGATGCAGCCTGCTAAAGCCATAATGCATAATGCATCAGAGACAGAGACAAGAAATTGGGAAGCAAGGGGGAGGATGTACCCATTCATTCCCATCACTAGCACTAATGTGCCCCGTGGCTTGACAGCTGATATGTCTATCTGCTACCACTCTATCAAAGCTTAGCATCATTCCTCCACCTGGACCAGAATGCCCTGATTGTCCTGTATCATTTAAAATTTGATAGCATTTATATGGGAAAAAAGATTTGGTATGTAATAATATTTAGTTGGTGACAAATGGAAGAGGTCTACGAAACCTTTTAAAAGAGTGCAAACTCCAGTCTTAAAGAGGACAAATGAATGCAAAGTGGTTTATGCTTTTGAAAAAGCTGCATAAAAGTTGTAGCGCGTGAATCCATCTTTAGCTGAACAGAGCAGCGAAGTGACAGTGACAGAGCGCTAGGCTTCTTGCTCTGCCTGGTTATCACTGTCAGGGACCAGTCTGCTGCACCAGCAGGCCCAGCGCCGCGATAACCACACAACTTACAGCCCCTTTATCATAATTAGCTTTTCCTTTTTAGCCTTAAAAGGCCTTCCATTACTGGGTCCTTCTCTATCGGGTCGCTGACACACCACACGATTGGATTCTCTCTCTAAGGGCCTTTCAATATAGTGTCCCATAACGGGGACTTGGAGAGAGACGGTAAACTGTAACAGGCTGCTATGGATGCTGATAGAGAGGGAAGTTTATTGAATGCAATATTAAAACACTGCATCTGCATTGAAAACAGAATATTAAAGTAAAAAGGCTGGCTTCAGTTTTGAAAGGTTTGGCTTACACAGTTGCATGTAACATGTCAAAGCAAACCTCCGTCAGCCATGCTTCTTGAAATATTTATATAATATATATTTTAATTAATATAATGTAACTGAATAAGAATGGAAATGGTTATTTGACCGCCCATTATATACTCTATTTTACAAAACAATTCCGTTAGGCAGTGTCAGTGTAAGTTTACAAAAAATGTTTTGGTCATGTCTTTTTCCTTTTTATTTAGCCAAAGATAAGACAAATTCCTCAAATGAAATTCGGTGGACTTTTTCTAATGTTTGTGACAGATACAATTCCTTAGTTTTTATTGCTACACCGTGCGTCCTTATCCAGCTAAGGATTAGCCCTTTAGAACAAGCCAGGTTAAAGTGCTGCTACAAACAACTGACAGAAATGTCAGAGTATATTATCTTCTGTTTTCGTTTGTTATTGATTTTTGTTCTAATACCAATCTTATAAGCATCTTTTGAGTGGTGCAATGAATACATGGCTCTGCGTTAAGAATAGGACAAGGCACACAGACTTATTTGAACATATCTGTTTTTAAGAGTGTATTCACTCACTCTGGGCTCCATTCATACAGGCCAAGGCCTTGTTTACTGCTGATAACCCATCTTATCACTGCACAATGGATGTGGCCGCCTGTTCCTGCACAGAGATAAACAAAAGAAACAATATCCTTTTATTTCTCTCTTCCACTACCACTCCTCTTTTTTGTACTTTTATTGTCTTCTTGTCGCTTAGTAACATTATGATCCATGCATGCATTTAGATTGGTATTGTTATTATGTCATTATTTGAATGGTCAACAAGAACGATGTCATTTGAAAATAATATGCACTGATACACTGGCCACACACTAGTCCATAATGTCTATCCATCAGAGAAGTTTATGGTTTTCTTTCTGACCCATCCTCCGATTGTATTCTCTGTGCCCCCCTGTGGATTCATTGTTTATTTATTTTTTACTTTACACATGCATGCTTATTTATAATGGACACATTACAAACTAACTTCCAAAGGTGTTATTTAAGCCTATACTATATCTATACTAGGACAGGTAACCAGATTTTATTCAATGCATTAAAAGAAGTCTATAGACGGGAAAAGATATATTAGGGAGGGTGTGTGATAATCTGTTTATTCAGAAATAGTATGCTGCAATTGTGTGGGCCACCTGTTGGCCTCATTTGGTGTCTTTATACAGTGAATAGAGATGTCTTTCAAATGGGAAGTGAATTGATCTCCGATTATATATGCTGTTGTTTTAAGAGGTAGATACACTGCAAAAAACAAAAAATGTACATTTTACCTTGTCTAACAGTAACTCTGATGACTTGATTCAAAAAGAGAGTCTAATAATGACTCTTTTGATCACAGATTAAGACAAGGCGAGAAGGCGAAGTGAAGCAGACAGTTGGAAATAAGCCCGTTGACAGGAGAAGGTTGGCGAAGCTCTTGGTTGGCTAATAGACCTGCCAGCCTAGGTTAGCGAAATAAAGATGTCACCTTTTACATCATATAAGCTGACTGCTCCCTGGAGACAAAGGTTTGCGTTTGGCGTTATGTGGTAATGCTGCAGAAGAGGTTGGGATGCTACAGAGTGGGGAGAGGGAGGAGTTGGAAAGAGGAGCTTTTTTTCTCATTAGTGGCGGCCCCCATGGGACGCTCTGTAGGTAGTAATGAATTGGAGTGCAAGGTGGTAATAGAGCTGTGCAGTGTTGTTGTGCCCATTTAACTTGTGAATAGGTCAGACTGGAGTGGAAGCTTACGGCCTAATTAGTTTGTAAATATGTTCAAGTCAATCAGTGGAGTTCTGCTTTCTTTTAGTTGAGGCTATTGTATATTTAAACACTTCTAAGGAAGACTTTATGTGCTGTTTTAATGTGCCAATGTTTTATGCTGACATGTGGGGCTGTCTCATAGTGAACATTTTCAGTTTGATTGCCATTAATTTGGCAATAAACAAGACAGACTTTTAATCATTGCCATTTAACACAAAAGAAACTCAAATTTCTTAAAATCTGAATTCTACTCTGAACCAAATACTTTTACTGACATAGGTTTGACTGTAGTCCTCTTAAACTGATCATTGACTATTAGAAATGACTGAATCTTAATCTTGTTTACATTTTCATAATTGCACAGCCTTGCCCCCAGATTTAATTAAAATAAAGTTGTGATGACTAATCAAAGCTTTGACTGAATGTTTTTGGTGAATCACATGATAATATGCAGTAGTGTTATAATGTCACATAGAACATTGTTGACTTGTTCAGTTGTTAATTACACTTAAACTTTGAACCAGGACACCAGCACTGAATGAGGTTTAGTTTTCAAAAAGCAAGTTAACTTTTTTTTATGATTAAAAAAAAATCCTAGATCATTTTAAAAAATCCTAAAGTTCAGGTGCCTGGAATGTGACTGTGTTTTATGCACTGAATGGTGATTCTCATTTGCGTCTCATTGCTCTATTTTAAATAAACTGTTTGTTGATTATGCAGTTGTTACAAACACATTTCCATTTCAGCCCTAAATGCACAGTGGAATAATCTCCTTACAGTGTGGTTTGTGAGAGTTCTATTAAGTTGTCAGTGAAGATGCTCCTCTAAAGTTGCTCTCCCCCCTCCCCTCTCACAAGAGTCCTCCTTATACTGTGTGTGTTTGTGTGATGGTTAGCCTGCCCCTCCTCTCTCCACACACCTGACTTATGGCTGTGCAGTAATAATTTGCCAGACCTTGGCAGTCTGAGTGTACATTAGCATATAAATAGCAGATGCACTGAGTGCCCATCTCAGTCGACTACATTTAATTTTTGGTTTATAAGATTGAATGGGTTTTTAAACACAGCACCATCAAACTTGCCAAGAGACAAATGAAGTCAGAGGTGTAGTTGTCCGGGGCGGTGCCTTCGCATCATTTTCTAAGGATTAGAGTCTTATTTAAATGGGACACATTAAGAGATGTTCTAGAAAGTGAGTTAGGAAGACACCTGTGGAGACATCATTTCTAACCCTATTACTGCACTTGTTTCAGAATCATTCACCTGAATAGTCTTGGCTCCTCTAAGGTGTTCAAACCTACAAAACAATCTATAGTTTTCTATGACCGCATGTGCAAAACACAATGCTGCTAAAAGTAGTTATGATCCAAAAGTGAAGACTTGTATATACTATATGCACAATTGTTTATTAAATCATCATTAAATTCAACAGCATTTCATAAAAACTTTTTTTTTTTTTTTTACAAAAAGTTCCTTTGTAGACAAGTAGAAATAATTACTTGTACAGATAGACTGGTACCATTCATGACTGTCGGGAGAATATTTGTTTCAGAATAGGGTTGAATTGGCACCCTAGGGTGTAATGAATTGCTGTGTCTTCAGCACCCACCTTAAACAGATCTTTATTTGCTTTTAAGAGAACTATTATTTTTCTTTCCTGCCTCTATTTTCCATTTAACTTGTTCTTTATTTTATCTCTGAGTAAGCTTTACCATTACAGTAACACATCACCCTTCTTTACTTAAACAACTTTATTTTATTTATTCTACTCTTTTCCAGAACAGTTTTTATTTCCATTGTGCTGAGTTTTTACCGTTAAAGTTACGAGTATTTGTTTTGTCCCCTTTTCCTATTATAGTGACTCATGGCTCCGCTTTACCTAAACCATCACTTCTAATTTGTCTGCTAAATCTTGAGTTTCGGTTAAAGAAACTGCTTTTATCTCCTCTAAGCCATCTTCTCTACCTTTTTTATTTTATATCTCTTTTTTTTTTTCGTGCAGCCTACCGTGCGTGCTCCGGAGAATAAACCAGAGCTCTGTTAAAATGCAAAGCAGCCTCTTGCGCAGCCATGTGGGGGGAATAGAGGCCATATTTTAGCCTCGCTCCCCGTCAGCAAAATGTTTCTGGTTGAAAGCTAATTCTACTGTGAGACTTACAGCTCTGCCAGGCCAGCCGACAGCGCCTGATGCTATCACGATTAAATTAAGGTGAATTAGAGACAAAGATGCAGAGAGAAGGGGAAAAGGGATGATGTTAGGGCAGGATTTTCCTCTGGCTAGGCGATCACTTCTTAGTCGTAGGTCATTGATCAGAACAGAATAAACCAGGCGGGATTAAAGGCGACAAGCACAAAACCAACACTGGTGATATCTGTGTGTATAGATGTGTTCCATTGTGCAGAGGATGAGGGAGTGCGGCAGAGGGTAAGAGTAATGTAGAAAGTTTGGTGGTTAGAATGGGGCACTCCCAGGGAACTGCATCCTGTCTTAAGCGGATAAATAAGATCAAGACTAGGGATCTTTTCAGGACGGCACGTTTTCTTGAGATTAAAGAAGCCATTGTGGGAACTTTTTAGCGTTACTTTTTCCTTCTGTTTATCACAGACTTCTTTATATTGGTTTATTTTTTATGTAAGTGGCGCAAAAGAAATCAACCCATACCAAAACTGCAGCTGATACTTGTCAGTCTTATAACCTATAAAGTCTTTATGCGATGTTACATTAACATACATGTTGATTATAGTCTGTTCACAGGTAGACTTATTATGGTAAATTATTTAAGTCAAAAACAGGTCTCAAAAATTACAGCTTTGGTGATATAACAAAAAAAAAAAAAAATTTTATTTTTAATTCACTGGATTTGGATCACTAGATTTTTTACAGTGTCAGTATTTGTTCTTGTTCTTTGCTTTATGCGCAAGTTTAAATCATACCTGACATCACTGTTGATCAGCATAACAACAAAAATAATGGATTTCCAAGCTTTCTTTCTTTCATGCACCAGCTGTTAATGTCTTTTTGCCCTTTTAATTGGAACTAATTAGGCTTCAATTGTTTATTTGCTGTTAACCGATTGTATTATTGTAACATAAAGCCTTAATTGCCGGATGTTTGAGGTGTGTTTAGGACTAGCATGGTTAGCTGAGCCTGTCCTACACTTTGGTTACGGTGCCCTCTTCTTCATGTGTGCACGGGTGAGCGGCTGTGGTCCGTAATCATCAGTGGTCTCATCATTTGTAAATGAATGCTAACGCTCTCCTGGGTTTTATCAGCACTGACACACACGCAGACAGGCTAATGAAAAAGAGGCCTTTGGGAATAAGAAGTTAGTTTAACGTTAGCTTTTATTGCTCCTCATAATGCTAATCACTGCCATTATTATACTAGGAGGCGGCGGTGTGTGTCTTGAGCTGTTAAAGGCGTAGCTACACACACACATACACACGGTTGGGTTATGGAAATGACCCTGGTGTATAGGACTGTTGTGTTCTGCATTGTAGCTCAGCCAATGGCTAACAACCACAGCAGGAAATTAAAAACCATAAATTCTGCTTAGTGCTGATAGCAGCTCATATAAGACTAGACTACCTCTCACACGTACCAACCCACCGCCTCCAGGTTGTCCAGGGAAGAGCAAAGACGACCACAACACCTAAATTGTCCAAGTAAAAGAATAAATAAAGTAAAAATTATTAATCAGTTAAGTTTAGGATCAGGACTATAACAGAATGGCTTTGGCAATAAATGTATTAGCAGTGTCATCTACTAGCCTCATCATACACCATAAAATAAAATGGACAAACAATGAAAAATATAATAGAACTTTACACATAACTGTGGCAACCATCACTTCTGTCCCTCCAGAGCTTTATTTAGCTCTAACTTAATAAAATTTCCTTGAAATTATATTGGACGGGATTCTTGTAGTAGTAGTGTAGGGTTTCTAGTTCTTCATTTTTTCATCTTTTCTCAAATGTTAATGATCTAGGTGTGATCCGTTTCCTTATTTGAAAACCTTTATTTCATAACAATTTTTTTTAATTTGGTTTTCAGATGAAAGCATCCTCAGATGGAGATGGAGATAAAGATGACGATGATGATGATTTCGATGAGGTCCCAGAGAAGGAGGGTTACGAGCCACACATTCCAGAGCACCTCCGGACAGAGTATGGTACGTTTTCATTTCGTTAGCCTTGTGTGTGCACCGATCTAACCTGCTGACATGTGGTAAATAAAGAGTTGAAACTACAAAAAGAGACCTGCTGCAGCTCTAATCCCGTAAGATTCACACTCTCTTAGTAAATAAACGCAGGCATGCTTCAAAGACCGGGCAGATGTAGAGCTCCAGAGAAACCTGCTCCTTAACCTACACTAAAACCTGAAGTGTTTGAACCATCACATAACAGATCAATTAGCTAATGCCATTATCTCTACAAATGTTCAGCAAAACTATAATTATTACAACTAGGCTATCTGATGGGTGTTATATATTATTCAGGACTAATAATAACCCATTAATGGTATCTTTTTTTGACACTTATTGGCGTGTACACCATTTATGACATCAACCTGTACAGGGACTGAAGGTGGAAATTAACAGTCTTGCTATAAACTGACATAAGCATATTACCTCTTTGTGAAGGTCAGTGTTTTTTATTTTATTTTATGTGCATTGCCCCTGATAAACAAACAAATAAACTAAACTAAATAGAAGTGGCACTATAATTTGCCACAGCTGCTCTGGGGCTGACAGAGTGAGATGTGGCTTCCAATTTATGCCATCAGCTACTCTAACAACTACCAGCCCTTCTCACAGCATATTAATACATTTTTTATTTTATTTTTTTCAAGGGAGGTGATGTGTCTTGCCCAAGTGCACAAAACAGAAGCTATAAAGTCATAGCACATTACTTCAAGTATTTGTACTTTGTTTGACATGTTAATATCCTGAAACAATGAAATGCGACTAAACCTATCTCTACATTGGCTGTTAACCTAATGTATACTACTGTGTTTGAAACTTGCATCACAATTTGGCTTTATCTAGCTTATTTCCAATTCTGGCTTTGGCTCCCATATTTGTTAGCAGCTGATTTGGGAACGTGTGCCCGCTCTGTAATGGAGACAAATAGTTTTTTACCCCGAGTGTTTACTCTGTCTATCTGTGATGGATTTTGTCCTGTCAACACATCCATTTACCTCCACTCTCTCCTATAGCTAGCTACATATGATTGACTGTTGAAGTGCTGTTTCTTCTGGCAGACGTGGCTGAATTGTATTCTCTCTTGTATGGGTCTTGTTTAGCCTTCAGGCAGAGACCCGGGTGAGAGGTCAAATGCTCAGGTCATTAAACAAGCGCCTCCTCGTTATATTGCACAGTCAGCTCCAAAAAACATATTTTTTAATCATTGGAATTTGAATGCTGTTAATATCATTATGAGTGACTATATGTGTAAGCTCCAGGCTAAAGGAGGGCACTAAAGCTGTCTCACTGTTGCGCTGTCAGCCATATTGATGCACATCACTCATATACATTTATGGCATGTGTGTTTATGTGTATGTTCTTACTTTAAGTGTATTCCTTAATGAAGTCATAACCCAAACATGTTGTTGACCATACCTTTTTCGCTCCATCAGCCACTCCTATGTTGTGGCTTCTCTATGACCTATGACCCCCAGCTCATCTGTGTACTCCCCACTGACTTCCTGAGTCATTGCATCCTACACAAGAACAGTTTTTACCTGCAAAAGGCTGCCTCTCTCTCCACCCGCCGCACACCCTCCATTACTAATCAATTAGACGTTAAAGTAATTAGATAGTATCTGATGTGGCCAAAACAGCTGTGTGTGTGTTGTCAGGGTGATTAGTGGGTTAGGTAATGATCTACAGAGGCCATACCAAATTAACAATGCAACCTTTTTAATGAGCCCCTATTAGCCTCGCACCTAGTTTTTTACCACCCACTTTTACACACTTTGCTGCAGTCAATACATCGTACCACACTACTTTATCATATTGTAATTATGGTGTAACCTTAAAATTGACTCCAAAAATGCTTTCATTTATAGTATTTGCATTTTAAGAATGCACTATTAAACTTTTTGGGAGAGGGTGCTGCCTGTGTCCATGAAGACTGGCATTAAGATGTACTATTTTTTATGGAGATAAGCAGATGACACAGACAGGCCAATTTATAGGTAAGATCTGTGGAGAGGCAAACCTGCTCACTGGAAGAATGCAGGAGGTATTTTTAGCAATAGAAACATCTGTAATGTGATTATGCATAAGGTTTAATGCTACAATATGACATGCGGGCAAAGTAATAACCTCTCCACTCTCTTCCCTTCATAAATTGTTATCTTTATACCGATACTGTATGCTTACAAAAGTACCACAATACAGTACATACATCCTAACTTGAATACTGAAAAAAAAAAAAAAAAACTACAAGTGTAACTACTGGTACAACGCAATTTGGTTTAATTGGGACAGTACTCCAAAAGCTTAGTGTTGTATTTATCATTAATGATCACTAATTCTGCCTCTCATTCACTTTTGCCCCTCTCCCCCTCCTGCTCTCCTCCTGCCTCTCTGTCCACTCCTATCCTTTTCTCCATTTTGGTCTCTGTCCCGTTCTGTCATCCTCATTATCAGGCCTCTTATCCCCCTCTCTGCTGTCAGGTCACTATCTCTCTCCTTCTCAAATTAACATTTTAATTACAGGCCCTGCTTAACCCTAAGAAATCAATACCGCTTTCTGCCTTTCCTCTCTTTCTCTTCCTCTAGCTCTTTCTCTCCAATTTCTCCTTTTAGCAACCCCACAGTCTTAAACACACTCATGCATAGCGCTTTGTCCACATTTTCTCGAATTAGTGTAGAATTATGTATTTGTAACAATGCTAGTTTATTTTAAAAAGAAGATTGATTACTTAGATATTAAGCAGTCTGTTTGTAACACATCAGCAGTATTGTAGATTTTTATGAGAATATGCTAGTCGAATGATACCTTATCTATATCAGCACACAGTTATGTCAAGGTCTTTGATGCAGTGAATAATCTGTGTGATCAGTATTTTGGCAGGTCTCACTTTGCCGCTCTGGTCTGATCTCACCTGCAGTTGGTTAATTCCACTTAATCCATTGGAACTCTCGGCTGACCGTTTGGACGGCCACACACACAACTACCCCTTAGTTCTGAAGGAAAGAGCTGTACAACTGCACTAAAAGAAAACAATCTACCTAGAAATATGGTCATTTTGTAGTTGAATTTACTAATCTTCAAAAGTAACAACCATTGTCCCAAAATTCTAAAAGGCATTTGAGGGTAAATTGGTATGTAAAAAAAAATGGGCTATTTGAGAAATCTAACCTTGGTATTTAATGTAGTAAAAATTAAAGTGTGTCATATGCCTGGAAAATGAAAAAAAAAACACCCTGCAAAAACGCATTAGAACTTTGTGGGTTGTAGCCAGATGACAAACATTAGTGCAGGGTAAAAGATATAACATTATAAAACATGATTAAAAGCATGAAAATAGTCAGTTTTTAACCCCTTTTAACCAGCATGGCCAAAGTTAATGAAATTAGCTTGATCTACCAGCAAGTCTTAATAAGATGGAGGATTAACAAAAACAGTGCTTAAAAATTCAACCAAAATTGTACCAAGCTTACATTGTAGGTGTCTTCTGAGATTCTAAACAAAATGCATTTTACAGGTTTGGATCCCTTACCATCTACCTCTTCAGCACCGGTCACAAAACCAGCTCCTACCAAGCGACCCCCAGCCCCACCACCATCCACCACCTCCACCTCCTCCATCTCGTCTTTCTCAAGGAAACTAAAACGACTCAGGGAAGAGGAGCAAGACCCAACTTCTGCTGCTGCTACTATACGCCTCCTCAAAGACAAAATCGCCCTCCCAACTGATTCCAGGTAATGGACTTTTTGGTAATATTTGAAGAACTTCATATCTTTGACGTTTTATGAAGCAAATATTTTACAGCTCCTCAGAACCTTCTACTTCTGTGTCCACATCTTCAAATAAGAAAGCAAAGGATGCTCCTGTGGTTCCCTTTGGCTTGGACATCTTTTACTGGGGTCAGGATCAACCCTCCGCCGGCAAGATCATCAAGTAAAAACAAGTCTAAAATGTTGTCTTAATATTTGGTTTATGAGGTATCCATGCAAATTCATACATTTGGTCCAGGTCAGCCTCGCAGCATCAGTTCTGGGTGCCAGCAGAGATGGAGGAGGAGGTGGAGAACAAGGACATGGCAGCAGAGAGCAAGAGCAGGTACATCTCATTCCCAGGACGCTTCACTCCAGTCAGCCACTTCTGCAGGGCTCCACTGGGCAACGGAAAACTGTGCCAGAGACAAGACAGGGTCAAGGTAACAGGGATTAATATTAATATTGTTTCAAGTTTGGTTTGTTGATGTCTCATATAAAGGCATTTTTATGTATTCATTGATATGTTTGGTTTTATCCAGTGCCCGTTCCATGGTCGGATCATTCCACGGGACCAGGACGGAAAACCTTGTAATGCAGAGGACAGACAGAGGGAAGAGCAGGAGGAGATGAGGAGGAGACAGGAGCAACCTGGTAAGATATTATTCATCTAATAGGGCCTGTACTATAATCACTAAACATTTTCAAAGGGGAATATTACATTCTGTGGGGTATTAATTGCTTAAACATATGACATATTTAGATCACCATGTTATATTGTTTTGAAAAAGATATATTTGCCAAAAAATAGTGTATTAATGTTATAAAATGCTATAAATAATAAGTTTAACTTTTGTTTTTGATGCTAAGTCCCTGTTCTTTGTAGAATAATAAAAAATATTTATCTCTGTAATAAACAATATGGAAAGCTTATATGTTGAAGATTTTTAATTAAGTATGTGCGATATATGACAGCAAAATATATGCTTGAATTTTTACGGGTATAAACAAATTTATATGGAAAAAACACCACCCACACCTGATTTTTTTTTTCCCTGTAAAATAAAATAAAATAAAAACAAAGTAACCTCTGTAAATGTGAAAGCAAACCACTATTCTGCTCAGTACCCCCAATAATGTGGCATGTCCCGTGCTTTTGTGTGTGTTTGTATGTGTGTCTGTGTGCATGTGTGTGTGTTTGCGTGTGCGTGGGCTGGGGAGAGTCTGCAGGATGTCCAGCAGCTGCCAGCAGGGCCTTGTTAACCGTCGCCTCTGTGTGAGTGTCACTGTCTGTAAGTGTTTGTGGAGCCCTGGCATGCAGTCCAGTGAATTGTGAAATAGCATCTTTTGTTACCAAGTACACTATCGATCCAAGAGTCAATCTCACACCTAGCCACACACACACACAAATCAATCTCCCAGCAGGAGGGGGGGCAGTGGCCTGAGTGAACCCATGAACCAGTGTTCTCACCCTCTCCTACCTCTTTAACCAGGCATATACAGTACACAGGTATGTTGGTGCACTATGCAGCAAGCTATTCTATGATGGCTCCTAGTTATGGGTAAAGGTAAACTGAGGATTGGTATTGTCTATTTTTTATTATTTCCTTTTCTGTAGTGCATACCCTTATTTTTTATTTCATCATAGTTCCTATTTTTTATGTTTCACCATAATGCCAAAGCAAGTTACTAGTTTATGAATTTTGTTCACTGATAATGGCAAAAAAGTCAGATTTTGATATTTAATCAAATACATTATTTCTTATTCATTAAAAAATGTTTTCAAACTATTTTGATGCAAAAATACTTGATACAGGTAAATACTTGATACAGATTTAAATACCAAAGTGACAATAAAACACATTATCCTTACAGCTTTCACATCAACACATCTTTCTTCATTTAGACTTAGACAAACTTTATTGATCCACACATACACAATATAATTTTATCTGAGCTACAGATTTCTATCTTAATAATATATAATTATTTAATCAAATCAAAAGTACTTATTCTCCCGTTCTTTAAATTCAATATAATAATAAAATGATAGACCTCTTAGCCACTGCTTGCATGTCAGTGTGGCTCAACAATCCTACTTTCATCTTCTCAAATTGTGACTTAATATATTACACAAAGGCGTTGCCAGCATTTTGGAGCATATTGTTTATATTGTTATTTTTCTGTTAAAGTCGACGTTATGGAAAGGACATGTTCCCTGTATAATCGGCAGGCATTGATTTCATTGACTGTCGACATGTGGTTTAGATGAAACCATCAATGGAATCATCCTACAGATGTCATTCTGTTTATGCATGGCATGCTAGATGACATCCAACAATTCTTTAGACACTTTATTTCTTAACCTGTTTCTCTTTGTAGATATTTTGTAAGTTTTGTAGATTATGTAATTTCTGAATTCCTTGAATAACAAACCACAAAACAGCTGAAAACAATCAATTAAATCAACTCAAAAAAAAAAGTTGTCCAACACATGAATAAACCCTGACTTCACATGCCTGCTGTCTGTGGTCTGCCCTGTGCCCTCTTCTCTCTCTCCCCCCTCTCCTCCTGTCTTTTTCCCTCCTCTCCCCCCCTCTCTCTCTCTCTCTGTCTCTCTCTCCCTCTCCCTCTCTCTCTCTTTCTCTCTCTCGCACATACAGATCTAGGGACTCAGCTGGAGTGGCTAAGAGGTGTTGACGGAAAAAAGAGCCCTGCTGCAACAATGATTACACCAAAAAGACTGTGGCCTTTTCTCATTTCTCCTCTCGTTTTGGGCTGATTTCTTTTCACCTTTTTCATTTTCCAATCTTTTACTTTTTCTTCTTTTAAAGTACTGTATGGGTGCCACTTCCTGTCTTTCCCAAACTCCACACATTAGAGTAGAGAATGAGACAAATTCATTTATTATTGCATTGCATGATACATTACATAGCCATGGTTTTATTTTTTCCCTATAGTTACAGTTAAATATTATGAAGTAATTCTCAAAAAGTTGCAGGTCAAATTAAAAGTACAATAATAATGATGTCTAATGCAATCTTAAACTACATTAAAACCTGATGACCTGCATGTGAACAGTAAAATCTGAGTTTTCAATAAAAGAAATTGAAATGGCTACAAATATAGACTTGACTGCAATAATTTCTTATAGCAAAAACTTTTGTATTAATAACTTGAGTTAATTAGTTAGCTACCAGTTACTGTATGTTTTTGTTCAATATTTGGCGTTAGTTCTTATCATCTAACTTGATCAAGGGCACAAGTTGCTAAAATCCCGCACACAGATACACCAACAGACTACAAAAAGCAGCTGTGCCGTTTTTAGCAGTAATGATTCCCCTAAATACACCAGCTGCTTCTCAATTACGGCCTTAGCTGGCTGTGTAATTAGGGCTAGTTGAAGGTCCAGTCAGGGCCGGGGTCATAGCGGCTGATTAAGGGCCCCTCACACGCACCCACACACCCACACAGGGCCGGGGGGGTCAGTGTTTTGACAGAGCGGTGGGCCCGGCTTCAATCCCATCACAATCACAGTGTAATTACTTTGCATTACCGCAGCTTTATCTCTAATTCCACCAGGGTACGTCATTAACCAGGAGTGTCTCTTCGTTTAGACAGTCATTACTCTGCATTACAACCACTTTTACTTTTATCACCCAGAATTATGACGTTACACTTTTCATTAACACCACAATTGGATCCCAATGGGCCTGTACGACACACTGTTTACCCCTTATGGTCTGTAAAAGTGGGCATTACCAGCTCATTTAGTTTATCAGTTCTAATTACTTCATTACACCTAAATTACTTTTGTTTAAGCATCAATTCAGATCCTCTGCAAACTTGGCAAAAAACCTGTTAAGGCTACTTACCATGTACTTCTATATGCCTTATGTATGTTTGTTTTTGTTTGTTTTTTGGTAGACTGGCGAGACCCAGAGCTGATGAGAGATATTGAAGCTGCCACTGGAGAGGACCTAGGCTCAAACAGAGTGGGCAAGAAGGGCAAAGGGAAGAAGAAGAAGTTCCCCAACCTCAGTGACCTCAAGCAGAACGCCAATACATCGCGGTCCAGGCTGGAGAAGAAAGTCTTCAACAAGTATGTATCTTTGCACCTCCTCCAAGAGTAAACAATACTCAAATGTAAAAAATATTAATATTTTATGAGTTATTATTGTACCATTGTCAGTATTATTTGCTTTTCAGTGATGTAGTAGATACAAGTCAAGCAGTGCAGCCAACTTCAAAACTTTTTTTTAATGTTATTGTTTTTGTTTTGTTTACATTTTACAAATCAACCTCAAAATTTACTTTGCCTAAAAACCGTGTGTATTTTTTTCTCATATTCCATTCCCTGTTTTATACATGGCATTATTGGCATGTGTTTGTCAACAAATCAGTGCAGACCAGCAACCACTTAAAGCTTTTTTCTTACTTTGAATATATTCTTGTACTAGTTACTTGTTTTTGCATTGATTGATGAACAAATAATCAACAACGACTCCAAAATTTCCTTGAAGCTGATACAATAATAAATATTTTAATAATTTTTTTAATAGTATTAAGTAATCGCTTTTCTAACCTGATTTCTTGATTGTGTCCATCTGACCAGGAGCTCCATGCGCAGAGTGACTGAGGTGATGATTAAAGCTGACAGAAGAAAACATGACAAGTTCTCTAACCAGTTCAACTATGCTCTCAACTGATCTCCAGTCAAAACACTCACAGCAATAAAGTACCATTTTAAAGCTCTCAATGAAGAGGGTGGAGTAACACATCAATGCACATTCACTTATTTTATAGTCTTGTAACTACGTATTTATATTTGCAATGTTTTATTTGTAGTCACAATTAATTGATGTGGATTGTAAAACAGAAAATGAAATATTGCTTTTGAATTGTTTTTTTAAAATACACAATTATTTATATGTTTATACACGCATGCTTTTTTGTCTCTTTTTTTCTGTGTATTAATGTATTTGATGTGTCCTCTATTTTAATAAGGCTAATTCAGGGATGAGCCAGACTTTAAGCAGCACATTTTTTATATTTTAACAATCCAAATTCAATTAGCTCACCAATGAAATGATAAAAATCCTGCTTCACTATATAACCTGTGAATATAGTTAAGTGTTTCATAATGTGCAGTTCAAGTACACAAACCTTTCATTTATGTCAGTATTTTAATATCAAAGATGAAATGATAGCTCATGATTCTCAACATCCAATGATTTGATGTTAACTGTCAACATATTCAATAAATATTAAAAAGATCAAATAAACAGACACAGCTGTCAGTTACACGGTACTTACAGTAGATCAAGCAATTCCTGAAGTCATAAATAATTATTTAATATTCAATATTCTGACTTTTTAAAGAAAAAAAAAAACTTTTTTTTTATTCAAAAGAGCATTCATAATGAGCTAGAGCGGTTATGTACAGTTTCTGGGAAATATCCACATTCTATCAAAATAATCCTTGAAATGAGAGCCTTGAAACAGTAAAAAGGAGTCTGTGTGCGCTGGTATCTACAGGTGTGTGCTGTAGAAGGCCGGCGTTGCGTAGCTCTGCGTTCCTAGCATGAAGGGGGACAGTACGTGGCTGGCTGTGAGGAAGGGCAGCTGCACCAGGCCTCCTGTGGGGGGATGGTGGTGTCCCCCATAGCCTGTATGCATGGCCAGGTGTCCACTGACAGGAGGAGAGGGGCTGAGAGGACTCAGGCTGCCCAGGCCTCCTGCCCCGGGCCCACTGCCCCCTGTGCCCCCTCCTGCTCCTGTGGGGGCCGACGTGTCTGCCCCTGGGTTCTGCTTCTTCCACTTCGTGCGGCGGTTCTGGAACCATATCTTCACCTGTGTCTCGGTGAGGGACAGGGACAGGGCCAGGTTGAGGCGCTCACACACAGAGAGGTAGCGTGTGGACTTGAACTTGTTCTCCAGAGCCACCAGCTGCTCATATGTGAAGGCAGTCCGTGCTCTGCGAGGCTTTCCTGACTTGGAGTCCGAGCCTGAGCGCTTCCTCTTGGGCTTGCCCTGTGTGCTCTGGCCCCCATTCGTTTGGCCATTGGACAGGGGTCCTGTGGAACCTCCTCCAGGACTCTTGTCTCTGGATGGCTCTTGGTGACTGTGAGAGCTCAGCTCATGCTCTCCGTTGGAGACCAGGGCAGAGCTGCTCTCTTCACTGCTATACGCCCCATCAGCAGCCTCTGAGTCTGGGGTCCCAGAGCGTGGATAGTCCTCCTCCTCTGGACTGCGGTACACGAAGCTGTCCTCTGGAGAGTCACACAAACACTTTATTAACATCTCATGTAGTAAGTATCAGTCTAATGGCCAAGGCAGCTACATTTACTGCTTCTGACCCCAGTCCAAAGAGCTCATTAATAATGGTTCAGTGCTACAAACATTTAAACAAACAAAGAAATATACAATTAATTCCAAAAAAATATATAATTAATTTTAACTAACTATTCTGAAAAACAAAAACAATAGCAGAAATGTAAAATAAGTAAATTATTATATGTACAGATAGTCTAGTCCTAATTTAGTTTTTTTTTTTAATTAAACATCCTCACCGCCATTTTAATTGTTGTTGAATTATTGTTAATACAACACTGAAATAATTACTATTTCAAATAATTTATCTTTAAATCTCCGTTCATCTTTTGTGTCAGTAAAATTAGATTTTAGCAATATCTTTGCTAATTTATCTTTTTTGTGGACAACAACATAATTTAAAGGGGTTCAGTTTAAAATTCATGGGCCACTGAAATTACATCAAATAGATTTATGCAGCTTGGCACAAATATCCACCTGTCAGAATCTTACGGAAATAAGTTGTGCGTTAACACGCGCGTAACACCAGAATCGGTAAAGCAACAACAACGAACTGTTGATCTATTGTTGAAAGATTTCCTAGGCTGTATGACCAAGATCGTGTTGTTAATCAAGCCCTTGAATTGAAAAAGTAAATTAGGCAGTAGCAAGGATTCAACGTGTTAAATATGTTACGGCAGGTGACAGTTTCCTCGATCTTTTCGCCTCACTGGTCTAAAGAAAAATTTAAAACATACTATTTATTAAACAATTTAATATGGGAGTACACAATGTTTATCTTGGGTGCGTAAGAATTTAAAAATAGTAGTCTCATAAGGTGGTGGCGAGGTTTTGTTGTTGTTTCTGTATTTATGTTTTGCACTTACTGCTGCTGTGGTAGTCGTCCGCGCCGTAGCAGCTCTTGGCCGGCTCCAGGCCGGGCTCGAGGCCAGGCTCACGCTCCACGGTGCGGCGCTTTTCTGCGCTGAATGCGCTCAGCTCGCGCTCGGGCCGCTCGTGCGCGTGCGGGAATCGGCGGCTGCTCGTGAACTTGTTGGGGTCCAGAATGTCCAGCACCGAGAACGAGGTGGTGCGGTGCGTCATGGGGCCCTGGACACACGGACAGAGAGATTAGGGCACATTTTTCCTGTCATAGATTTTTAATGTCTTAATTTCAGAAAACCTTAATCTATACATTTTGATCGGAAAAAAATTTAATAAAAAAAAATAATAATAAAATTAAAAAATAATAATAATAATAAAAAAATAAAAATCTGTCATATTAAGTGAATACATTCAACCAATTTTTTTCATCAAAGCTTTTGTAATTTATTATTATTATTATTATTATTATTATTATTATTATTATTATTATTATTATTTACGAAGTCAACAAGCAGTTAATTTAATAATAGTATACCTGATTAACTGGGCTGATTATTACAGTCTAGGCTATATGAAAATCCAGCTTTGTTAATAAGGAACAACAGTAGTTTGTTGTCATTGAACAACAGCAGCCTGTGAGCTGTTAACACTTGATGATACGAGCCAAACAGCTTTTTACAAACTGGATGGTTCGCAGGCTCCATGATGTTAGAAATGCATTCATCCTTATATGTTTCCAAATAAAGTAAATAAAACTAGAGTTCGCAAGATTGTTATCAAACGTTTCAGAGATCAAGCCTTTAGGCCTATACGCACTGTCCATAAGATAAGCTTTTTTCGTTTAGGCTACAACATCTTTATTATCAACAGGCCAAGCAACGACACAAATCTCAGATTAAAATAGTTTCTCAAACCAATTATTTTACCCATGTCACCATAAGTGTTATTTTTACGCTGCTCATATGCGTTTTATTTTATTAGTATTTTCTTTTATTATAATGATGATTATTAGGCCTAATTTTGTAGTTAAAAATTGTGTAACTGTTCCCAATTTATGATAACAAAATTGTCCTAATAATACGGTAAGGAATGTGTTGAAAGTGCATGCGCTTTTTGTGTATATCGAACAGAGACGGAGCTTGTGATTCAGTGAAATGAAGTGTAGGCCTGTCAACTTTTCTCCGTGGACCCTACCTGCTGTGGCGGGGATAGTGCTGGGCTCGTAGGGTCTGAGTGGTTGTCCACAGCCTGAGCGTCTCTTCCGCTGGACACCCCGTTGGACACATGCCGCTTCTCCACCTCTGCGCCTGCATCCAGCATATCTGCACCGTCCGGAACCACCACGGTCTGGAGCCCGTCTCCAGTTGACGGTACCGCTCTGTCACGACTCACCCCGGCCACTTGCGCCACTCTGTCCCGGTTGGCACTGGGTTGGACCGCGTCCACCACGGGTCCTGGCACAGCTCTGTCCCGGTTCATAGCGTCACTGTGATTGTCCCATATATTTACGATCCAAATTGAATACCACTCGATGGAAATGAAAAGGAACCAGGTTTATGTGTTTAGAAAGAGAGTTTAGAACCCATGTCAAAAAACGTGTGGTCCTGTCCCATCAGAGTGCTATTTGAGGTGATGCTGCCCGCGCACTAAACTTTCCCATGCAGTCAGTCAGATTGGGCACTCTCTGCGATGGCGGTCCATCCAAACTCAGGCTTCTGTACGCGCCTTCATCCCCAGAGTGCTGCGTACCTGCAGAGGCTGCTCTGCCCCGTGCGAGTGCTCAGACACAGATGTTTGTAATAAACACCTCTCTCCCCGCCTCCAGCCTCGTGCGCTCTGCTGTGTGGATCGGGTTGGCGCGCTCTCTGCTTGTCCGACAGGAGTTGTAGGCGGGACGCTGTGGACCCCATTCTGGTGGCAGCTCGCTCTCCGGCTTGCACGAGTCTCTCTCTCTCTCTCTCTCTCTCTCTCTCTCTCTCTCTCTCTCTCTCTCTCTCTCTCTCTCTCTCTCTCTCTCTCTCTCTCTTTCTCTGCTTTCTCCACAGACGCGTAAACCGGCTCCCTCCCTCTCCCTATCAACTACACCTTTTTTGGATTTTGGCCGGCCCCTTGGGGACCTTCTGTGGGTTCCTCTTTATTTATGCATTCCTATTCAACCCAACGGCTTGTAATTGGGTACAAATTAATCCCACTTCCACTAATAGTCTATTATCTCGGGACAGAGAGAGACAGAGGAACAGGAAGCCTCCTCTGCTACAGGCCACCCTGCGCTTCTTATGGGCCTAAAACCTGCCTGTAGTTGAGTCTGTTACAGTGTGGTGTCCGTGTGTTACAAGGTTAACTACTGTGTGTAATTGATGTGTAGCAGAAGCGCCGTAGCTCGCTGTACCAGGCCAGCTTCATGAACGCAACTCTTATCTTTAATGCAGATTCCAGGGCAGGGCTGCCTCCTCCTCAAAACTCAATTACGGCCTGAATAAAGTCGGTAATGTCCCCGCTGCGGTGAAATATTGATTCCTAATCCGTGGCAGTCATTACTATGCCAGAAAATAATAGACCACAGAATTGGATTTTGATTTAACACACGACGTGTTTATTCTAATGCTTGGGACTTAATATTCCGTTGACTCGCGTTTTAAGCTGCGGACCAGAGGGGACTGGAGATGGAGCCCGTGACGCCACACTATTATATTGTTGTGGAAGAAATTAAAAAAGAGGCGAGGCACGGGACATCCTTCCTGTCCTCCTCCGAGCCCGCGCGCACAAGGTCAGCTCCATGTAATTGGCTTGCTCAATGATCCTTAAGAGCAAGAAATTAAAAGTTGAGCAAAATAATGACTGAAACAATGAGACATGATTAGCCAATCAGAGAGCCCCGCCATTACAAGGCCTTTGATCTACTTCTGGCTTTAAAAGGGACTCTGGCTTTATGGCTGTATTTTAAATGAGGCCATATATTCACTTTATTAAACATCACAGCAGCATTCACCTCTGGAAATATTAGTATTAGACCTGTTAAAGGAGTTAGAGATCTGCTACGGCATCAATGAAAGTGACTGTAGAACACTGAAAACCTTTAAGAAAGTGTTTTGCTTAAAATACTTGGGCTACATTAACTTAACTAATCTCACATAATAAGACATAAATAAACACATTAATTTAATTCATTTCCAGACCTCAGCTTGCCTTTCTTATTTGTCTGTTGGACACTCGTGATCAGAGTGCAGCCATTTCAGTGGAGCGTGGTCTCTCTCCCCTCTCCTCTCCCTGTGTGTGAGAGCAGAGGGCTCTGTGTGTCTTGTGTCTATAATTATTCTAATGAAGGTTAATGAGCTCTGCTCAGCCTCCTCTTTATTAAATTAATGTGACTTAGTAATGAATCATAATTACTATAATTAGCAGCTGTGCTGCTGATCTCACAGTGGCTGCTCAGAGGAAGTGATGACACAGACACTCACCTCCTGCTCAGCTCTGGGTATGTCTGTGTTTAGACGTGAGAGTCAGAATAACACTTTTTTTATTATTGCATAGGCTAGGCTAAAACAAACTACAAAAACTTAAATGTGCACTGTTCAATTTAATTTGTGTTCTGTACATTCCTCCTTGTATGAGGTTTAATTTGAATATTTTAGATTTTTGCTGCTTTCCTGCTGTTGTAGCCCTTCCTCCACCTCCTCCACACTCTCACAGCACACACATCCCCATGTTGAGATAGCATCTGACCTGAAGAATTAATTAAATATGATAGCTGATTAAAAATAGCATAACTAATAGTGTAATATCTCAAGCTGTCGTCTTTAATAGTCAACATTGTGTGTGTGTGTCTTATCTGCCGCAGACAGACGCTCTCACTATTGATTCCTGTTCATTGCAGTTGTCAGGCCGGGCTCTCGGCTCATCTGGAATCATTAAACTCCACTGTCGCCACATCTCCGTCTCACTCTGTCTTCTCTGGACTGTCTGTGCAGTCCATCCCACTGTCCCTCCTCATTCACACTAATGCATTTATCATACACATATAGCCAAAACCAAATGTATGAAAATCGTCTTTATAATTTACTTTCAAGATGAAATTTGAGCCTAAAAGGAACAAATTGTTTGGGAATAATTTTGTTATGCCTTGTTTTGTTCTGTAATTTCTCAATATTAAAATTACATTGTATTCAAATTCATTTCATATTTATTAAATCTCAGTTTGTAAAAATCACAGTTGGAGCAATGACTAAGCCTTTTATGCCTGAGGATTGACGGACAGGTGACTTCACCCCAGCCTCAGCACCTGATTGGAGGTCATTATGGCAATCTCTGTGGTAACCCTGGGTCAAAGTGCGCCGACAGGGCTTGATGACTTTTTATTGGTGGAAGTCACAGCTCACTGATCGTGTGCGTTCCCCGGTCTTCAGCACAGTAGTAAACAGTTAGTGAGGCACACAGTTTATCACATAGAAACTAGAGGAACAGTCCTTAGACAATCACACAGTAGAGAGGGGATCTTATGAAATGGATTTAAGATTCTTACTCATTCATTACTAATATTAATATCAACGTGATCAATTAAAATCAGAATTGTTCACTGTATAGATTTCTTTAAACTGCTGACAATAATGCACCATATACCAATAATGAGCACATGTCAATATTTATGAGGTCCAGTCCTTCAGGCAAAATAGATAATTATTGCAGCTAATCAGTGAAAGCTTAAGATTTAAAATGCCTCTTCATTCTCTACTAACTGATTTATCAGTTAATCTTCTGTGTGCAGGTACATTAAATCAAAGAGTAAGGTTATAAAAATGAAAGTTTTAAAAATGAAAATGGAAAGTGATAGTATGGACTAAAACTGTGAAATTGTATATTTTCATAGAAGATATTTGGAATTCCCAGAAATAAATGAAACTGTGACAACAAAAATCCCTTCAAGATTGAATGAACTGGCAAAGATTTATTTGAGACAGAACTTCAGAATGACAGTAACAATATCCAATTCTTCATATAAATCTAAGTGGAATGCGAAATGTAACAACTATACTGGCTTCAATATGTGGATAGAAAAGTGCATCTCTAAAAATCACAAGGTGGCTATTACAAATCTGAAGTATACATTTAAAAACATACCAAAGCGTGAAAAGATCAGATTACTTCTTAAGATCACACAGACTGCACCAAAACAACATATGACGCCATCAACAACTGGCCACTTTAAAATGTGAACCCATTCCTTGTCCACGTGCCTCTTCAGGGGCTAAAACGGTTAAACACAACAGCTCATTCTCCAGTATCACCACACAATAGCCATGATATCTCCTGCTCACAGCCCCCAATGGGAACAAGTGTGTGTGAGGGTGTCAGTGATTGGTTTCTGTTTTATGGACTGGCCAGCAGAGTGCTAGTAATCCGTAGAAATAAATCTGCTTTATTTGACCTTAGTGTTAACTCCAATAAAATACACTTTACTGCTGGCCAGTCACACATACACACATACAGAGGCCTGCATCATCGCACACATAGCGCTGGTGTATCAGGTCATTGCTGTTGCCACTTGACAGCATTTATAAGGACACAGAGCCAAACATTCTCTGCACCACTTTACCCTGAGGACCCCCTGCCCTTTAGCTGAGCAACAATGCAGGAAGGACTTATTTGAATATAATGCTTTTAGGGGTCTGTACACTCACTTTTATTTTTCTACTTCAAAATTTCATATTGATATTGAGCATAAACATTGCATCTAACTACACTAGATTTTAATTGCAAATATATAGCTTTACTTGCCATATTTAGGCTACATAGCTGCAACTCTGTTTTCTTTTCACACTTTTTGTTCACTTAGACTTAGATTAAGATGAACTTTATTGATCCCCAAGGGAAATTATTTATCACAGTATCTCACACATCACAAGATATTATAATAACAAAGATGAATAGTAATAAGAAATTCTAAATAAGTAGCAAAAATAACAAGAAATCACTGTCAAATAAAGCATAATTATGTATATATACAAATAATAATGTTATACTGAATGTAAGCCAACAAGAAATCTCAAAATAACTTGAAATTTTCATACACAAGGATAGACTTTTGCCTTTATCTCTGAGATATAGGTGGAAGAAACTTATACTCTTTTTGACTAACATGTGCCACAGCATCAGCAGAGACCAATTTTATCGTTCACCAAAAAATTTCCAAATTTTTCTTTTGGGGATTTCACAGCTTCATTGTCATCGGGAATCTTGTTCTTGTCACTTCTAATTTCACTGAAGAAAGACTTCCTCTTCTCATAATTAGAACAAGATGTTCCACTCTGAGGAGCAGCAGGATAATTAAGTCACATTTTCAGACAATTATTACAACAGAAGAGCCAAATCAGGACACTTTATGGACCTTGGTTCCATAAAACAGCAATAAATAGTATTCAGTAATAATTTAAGTGTATTCATGTCATCTGTGTAGATTTAAACTTCAAAGTTTTACTAAGATAGCATGCATTGAACTGCAGGATTGTCAGGATGCGCTGTCCATGGTGCTGAAATAAGTAAAGTACGTAATGCCTGTATCTGATGTAAATAAGCCGTGCAAGCTTGGATTATCTACAGAAACTAGATGTATCCATTTCTCTAAGCCTTTGAATTTAACTGATAGGCATCCGCATTGTTCCAGACTGAACAAGGACTTAAATAAGTCTCACTCACAGGCAGTTAGTTATAGCTCCACCTCTGCTCCTTGCTGCCAGATACCCAGACAGTGCAAGTCAACCCAAAGACCTACAGGAGATTATTTAGTGCAAATATATTTTTACTTTTTAAATCAAAACAAGTACACCCTGATCAGTTTATGGTATTTGTATCATTTAGTTCCTTGTGTTTTTCTGTCTGCAAAGAATCTGCAGGGTGACAGACATGCGGCCTGTGTTTTACTGTGTGTGTTAGTGGAGGGGGCATGGGGAGGGGTCATAAACAGCAGAGTGGATACATTGTGTTGTGCAGATAAAAGATTCCAGTGGACAGATCAATAGGCCATATCAGCCCGCTGTTAAATTACAGATAACACTATTTGCTTTATTAGCTTTTTTCTGCTGCTGAACACATGCTACATTTCTGTGCCTGGAGCTCTGACAGGACCCTGACATATGTGTTTGTGTGTGCATATGCTCATCCCCATAAAGACACAACAACACAAGGCTGGTGATTTTCAGAGGGTTAATTGTGAGTCAGGGGCAACCAATTGCTATAGCTGATTTTGAAAAATTTTAACTAGAATTTATATCTAAGAGAAATCGTAAAGTTCAGGTTTTGTATTTCATTTTAGGGGTGGACGTTCAACCAAAATGAACATCTGATAAGGATATTCAGATAGTATTTTAACAATATCTGTAAATGTCTTAGTTGAGACTCAGGTATCTCACAAAACATGAATAAAATGCAAAATTTACTACAAAAGTGCATACATATCACTATACCTTTGTATGAAAGATTGCACTAGATGTTTCTCTTCATTGTATTTTTAATCAGCTCTTTTTGCAGTTATTTTAATAGTTTTAATTATAAACAATATCATCACTAATTAAACAATTTAGCACATCTCTAGAACCCTTGCAATTATACATTTTTTTCTTGTACTTCACGTGTCTTAAAGTGATTGCTTGTTTAGCCCTGATTCCCTCTGATACATATAAACATTGTGCCCAGTCCTCCTACATTCACTTCACATTCTATTTGCTCTCTCTGTTCATTCTATCCATCATAGAATTAAACGATGAGCAGTGCAAGCAAAACGCCCAATAAATCCATGTTCATCAGCCAGTGTGCAGCAATTACATCTCCTTTATGGTAGCCCTGTTACTCGCGGCAGCCACAAACCTTTTGTTAATTGAGATCATCCCATTAACACTAATTAACAATTAGCATAAACATAATTAGTGAATGCTGACATTTGGCGTGGTCCATTGTTGAAATAATTCCTAGAAATTACCCTGAGAGTGGTTTTGTCAGCAGGGGATAATGGCTGCACTTTGTCACATACACCGACACACACATAATTGTAGAGTGTGCATCTACTCAACAAGTTTTACATACAAGTTTTTATTGCAGGAAATGGATTTGAGTAAACATTAAATAAATAATACACAAGGCCTGCATAGGACAACAATAGTTCAGTTTGTGTATTGGTTGTTATGTAACTAAAAGCTATGTGGTTTGATTCCAGCTCCACTTCAGCCAGGACCATCAACAGAAATTTGGGGGTTAGGGACAAGAAGCCTCAAATGGGCTTTCCTCTAATATAAATTAACAGGAAGAGGGTCCAGAATTGGATCCTGGGGCCTGGGAAAACAGACCCTTTCATCCCCTGCTGTCAACCCCTCTGACTTCAGCCATATTGTTTTGTGTTCTTGGGCAAGATATATATTCCTTGTTGAGTGTCCAAAAAATCACTCTATAAGAATGGTAAATGGTCACATTTTATATAGTGCTTTTACACTTTCAAGGCATTCAGAGTGCTTTACATCAAGGAACCACTCGCTCATTCCCACACAAATTCAAACACCAGTGTACAAGGGGCACAAGGGGCAAGATGGGTTAAGTGTCTTGCCCAAGGCCACAATGACAGCATTTATCTGTAGGAGATGAACTGCCAACCTGTGGGTCAGTGGATCTGAATGATGTTTATGCAGGATTCAAATCTCCAACCTTCGGATCAGTGGCCAAAAGTTCTACCAACTGAGCTACTATCAACCAATGAAGTCATATTTTCATAAATGTATAACCATACACAAGTTTGTCATAATAACCTTCTCCAAACCTGTATGTCAGACTGTGTGAATCTTTGGTGTGGAATTAGCTTGTCCTCCCTGCATTTGCTATGACATACTCTTTTCACTTTTCATATCATTAAACAACATGTCAGCTCAGATTGGCTTAGAGAGAAAATCCTTCCCATTTATTTAGCTCTCTCCTCATTGCATTTAGTCTTATTATTCCTGAAGCTGGAATGCAAAAAGTCTGCTTCCTGGAATAGCTCTGTAAACGACCTCTCTGGCTCCCATCTACCTGAGCTAAAACATTCACTTAATTCATTTGACAACGGCAAATGGTGCAAATGAAAGTAAACCCTTTTCCTAAACAACCACTTCCAGGGGCTTTAGGCCTCAGGCGCACAACCATCTGAGTGATAGCGACATCTCATCAAGAACCAGCGCATTAGGACCAAATAGCCTGCAGCCCTTTTAACTAAACACAACCATTTCTACTATAGGGCCTTAAATAAAGTTAAGATAAGTTATTTCAGGTATTTAATGTCAAACTAGATTTTATATTTTGTTCTTTATAAATCTCATTATTGATCTAAAACAACTTAATAATAGAAACTGTTTCATGACTTCCTGTTCAAAATAGCACAGTCCCTGCCTCTTCATAGTAGCATATTTCATTGTAGCAAGCAGCAGTTTTGTCTTTAGGTGTTTCTATCATTGAAAAATTAGCATGTGATATTAAAAAGTAAATTCTTTCAATAATTACAAGTAAGTACTGAGGGCTGTAGCTGAAAGCAAAAATGTCACAATGTCACAATGTACTCTCAAGCCTCGAATGCAAGACAAGATTACTCAAATATGCACAAATCAACCAAAATATAACTTTATAACTAAATGCTCATACACGACGATTTACATAACATGTCCCCTTTAAACGTGCAACATTGCCTGCTATATCCTGACTGAGCTCAGATATTTGGCCACTGACCATCTCCTATCATCTCTGCTCCTCTCCAGTGGGCAGCAGTCTTTAGAAAATTAACTTTGAGAAGTGTGGGAGAGACATACAATTCATCACATACAACTCTGTCCGTCAGTGCACTATTAGGTCCCTGTGTGTGTGTGCTGGGCTATGGAGGCACTTACTGTAGCTGGCTGAAGTTGAGTTTGTGTGGTGCCATCCTCCCAGGCTTTGATGAATGTGTCTATTTGCTGGAGTGTTTGGGGCACGCCGCCTGTGTGTGATGGATGGATAGAAAGCTGCTGCTAATATGTGGGATGGGTCTAAACACTGCTGTGCTGCTATCACCTACACCCATCCTACTATTAACACATCAGTATACAAACCTGGTGCAAAGGCCACAGCACTGCACTGTGTCACACTGTCTGTGTGAAGATGACGTCATTTACAGTTCTGGATGGAGATGTGGTGTTGGCACTCCACTCCACCTGAGAGGTTGTACTGAAAGATAGGCACTGTGCTCAAAATCATGTTTTACTCTACGTAGCCTGTATGTGTGATAGTGATAGTGATAGTGTCCATCTGTGAATTGTTTGGATGTTTGGTTAGTTTTGAGAGTAGGGTGGAAGGAAATATGGGGTAACTGTGCATATTTGTTTTTTTGTGTGTGGTACCACTTAAGCTCTTTCAACAATGATTATGATTTTTCATTTGGGTCAAGAAAACCCCCCCCCCCCCCCCCCCACCTTTACATTGTGAAATGTACCTTAAGTAAGTATTTGCTGTACTTGCTTACGTAAATGTGTATAATACCATTTAAACACTGATTCAACTATACCATGTGAAATGTCTCTATGTCTCGTTGAGGATGTTGTACACTGGACTCTGTCTCCTATTGTGCAGAAGACAGTAGTGTGAGCTGTAGCACATGGGGCTCTGTTGTGTGGATACAAAGGCTTGTGGTGTTTATCTGTGAGTGGATCTACAGGACAGCAAGGACCCTCTGACCTTCTCTCCCCTCTGTCCTCTCTATTCCACCTCCTGACAGCTCAGCACTCAGTTCACAACAACCTAGCATCTTTAAACCATCACATTCAAATACAAACCCAGGCTAAATACTTCCATTGTTAACAGTTTTTCGGCTGTAATGGCATAAAAAGCTCAGTGGGTGATATGTTGTGGACTGTATGTCTTCATGGTAGTTCAGGCCTGAAGTGTCAGTCTGAGGAGACTATTGATTTTAATTAGTGTCTGCCCACAGGGAGCTGACTGATGATTGGAGAAGAATAGGATGTCCTCAAAACTATGATAAAAATCACCCTCACACACACAGACACACAGACAAGCTAATTATTAGCTTTAATCAGCACTGGGATGGCTGTAGGTTCTGTCCAAGGTGCTTAGAGGTGGAGGGAAACATGCAAGCACTCAGAGGAGACAGGCCAAATACAATCACAATGCACGTAGGTGGCTTGCAGGCTGTGCAATAATCAGTCTATATCATTCACTTGCTAAGATGTGATATTAATTGCACTGATCATACAGTTCTTAAACACACAAGCAGAAATTATACTTAGAAACAGTGGTACAGTATTTTAACAGTAACAGTATTTTGGATGTGTAGATTAGATATCCAACATCCTCTGCTGGCAACAATGGGGAGTGAAAACATAAAGAGGAAACAATCTGCAGCTTGGCATAATGCTAAAAATGGTTTGTTGTTAAAGCAATGAAGTTGACAAGAGTAGTTTTATGTGGGCAGTTGTAAACTGATGAGAGTAAAAGGATATACAGTAATCTCTCCAAATCGATTTACAACATTTGCAAAGAACGTAAACTAAATAATTCAAATAATTTCTCTTGTGGATCAATAAAATGTGACTAAGTCTAAGTCTAAGTCTAAGTCTAAACTATTTCAAGTGAGTGTTTGGAGTGCAACCAACAAAGGCTATGTTCAAATTTTCCTCAGACTTTCAGAGCCTGAGTCCAGCTGAGTCCAGCTACTGAACCATGTCTTTTTCAAAAACATTATCCAGATGACATTTTCTACCAGGGACCACTCCTGGATGAATGATGGACTACACCGAGTAGTTACTATAATTAAAACCCAATAAAATTCAGTATTTTGTTGCACTAGCAACATTAGGCCTAGACACTGTTTGCCCTCTTTAATTCAATTCTTTTATTGCGTAAGAGTCACTTCCTATCCCCACTTCCTCTATCCACCCTCCATCCTGAGCAAAATACCAGGGGTTTGCTTTACAGTTATTTGTGCCATTAAATGGTAGGAAGTGTGACCGGTCATAGTATCTGTGCGTAATATTCTCATCCAATCAGAGCAGGGGACACGGCGCTCTGCTGTCGCTACACAATTACTGTCAAATGTCAATTTCATGGTGCCAATATGGGAGAGATTAACAGTGCCTCATACACAGACTGACACCCACAAGCCAACATAAACAGAGACAAAATACCAGCAGACAGACAGGCTGGAGATGGGGCCAGTGTTAACGTATGGCCTGGGGAAGGGTGAGAGTGAAGGTGAATGAATGCTGTCTGCGCTAATGGAAAGCTAGCCAACCTTAACCCTATCACTGGAGATCACCTGAACACACATACACCGAGCATGGGCTAAGCGCATGTGCCATAGACTGTGGGGTATCTTAGTGCTGTTGGGACAGAACCATCAGTTTGCTCGCACTCAAGGGATAGCAGGCCTCACTCTCCAATTACCAGATTATTACCTGATTAAGTTGCAGTGCTTTCACATAACTTCCTTCCCTGTTATAAAACTGAATTTAACTTTTTATTGCCACCAAATGGGCCCATTTCAGGTCTTTCAGAAGAACAAACTAACTCCTTTGAAACTGTTTCTAACTGTTTCCAAACTTATTCCTCACTTTCCTAACACATCAACTTGTCACATAATTATTAAAACATTTTCAAGACTTTCGGATAGGGTGCCCAGATTTTCAAAATTCTAAACTGGGACACACCTGGATTTGAATGGTTGGTATAAATAAAATTATGAAAAGAGCATATAATATTGTACATTTCTGTGTCAGTTATAATCTGAGGGACTTCTGTTGCTGCATAAAAAAAAATGTTTTTTTGCTTTATGGTCATTCGCAAATGCAGTTTTCTGTATTTTGGCGAAACAAATGACAATTTATGCTCATCTTTATTGTTGGCGGGGGATTTGATCAGTCAAAAATTGTAATAGGCCTGTTTCAGTCCTGGTTTAGAACTGATGTAGTCCTTGTTTAGTGTTAGTTTAGTCCTGGTTTAGATCAAACACTTGGGACATTTCCTGTATAAAGCTGGGACAAATCACAGGTTTTAAATAAATGGTTTTAAATAAATCTGATGGATAGGGGGCACAAGGCTCAAAACTGGGACTGTCCCGGGTAAATAGGCACATCTGGTCACCCTATTTTCGGAAGCCAGAGCAGAGTTTTACTATTATGCCACTGGTAATAACAGCAAGCATGCTAACTAGCACAACCAGCATCACATCCTGGTTTGTGGCTCATAAAACACTTTATAATTAGAAGTAGACAGCACACTTTTGACCCAGAGCTGCGTACCTGTACTGGGGCAAGAAAACATTTTACTTTATTACATGAAAAGAAATGCAGCTCCTTTAAAGGAGCTTTGCGATTGCACGGTGGATGAGCAGTTCCTAACCCTGAAGGAGTCTGACTTTTGTTTATTTTCAAAAGGATCAGTGACAATACAGGCACTCATGTTTCTCACAGCTGACAGCTAGCTCAATGCTCATTCTCTGAGCTCTCTCATGCTCTACCAGGCTTGACTGTGACTCTGAGCGGCGTGTGGAGTGATTGACGGTCCGTGCACTCCCTCAGTGAGCGTGCACGTGTGGGCTGAAGCTGTCAGTCCACCTGCCACACATGCACACCCCACATTTACACCTGACTGATGACTCACTACATTATGGACGGCTTCCTACTCAATACAATGCTCCAAACATCCACTGTGCGCTAAAGAGGTGTCAAGGCGGACTGCTCAGAGGCACTGGGGCCCATTCAACCCTTTCAACCACTCTATCAGCCGCCGGAGGATCACAGGCCGTGTACAACAGCATTGACGTCCACTGGTTTGGAGAGGGCAGGAATATCTGTATGGAGGTGTGGAAAGAAAAACAAAAAACAGGATGTTTGGGGAAAAAACAACAGAGAGAAGATTGGTTGTTAAATCCAAACAAACATATTAACCAGTTCATGAAAAATATTATCAAACTAACTATAAATCTATCAGTCTTAACTTCAATTTGACTCTGCTCAAACTACAGTACCTCTTGACTCCTATCTTACTCTTGGCCAATTAGAGCCAAGTAGAAGCTGACTGTGGTGTTGTGTTAACCCAATATTGCCAGCTCAGCCCTTGTTATCTTGGAGTATGTCATCAGAGGTATAATACTCCCTATGGTGGACACATAGTCAGGCTTGAATTGACATTACTGCTACAATATGTTGAGCAAGTCTCCAGGTCCCACACAGATAGTAACTTAACTTCCCAGGACCATTCATAAAATGTACTTTCCCACACCTCCTTCTCCCTACCACCTCCTCAGGCCCATCTCTACTGCAGCTGCAAAATCATAATCCTCCTCAGGCCTAAATTGATTTAAAATTTTTGGTTCATGTGTTAACATTAAACCCTAGGGCCTGCAGCATTTGAAACGACTGAGAGCAGATGAGAAGACCTGGTGGTGTGTGGAGAGTGGGCAAAATCAGCTCCACATCTTGTCCACTGACCACAGTCTTAAATCTCCAGCCCAGTGTTAGCAGAGCTGTGCTAACCCCAGACACGGCCCTCAGTAGCACCACTATCACTCACCTCACATGTTCTATGTGTGTGTATGAGTGTGTGGAGACCAGGCTACAGATAACCTGATGTTATTGATGCTGCAGGACCACAGAGCACTGCTATCTACATGAGCTGCATACACTGCACAGTCTGCTTGGCTCACACAGAAGGTTCTATTATTTGTTAACACGTTCTATAGCTACACCTGCCATTTTTTCCCCATATAAATTTAAATTTGAATAAGTAATTTATTGGAATACTTTAAAATACTATGGTCACTTCCTTGCTTGTTTTTTCCCCATCTACATAATGGTGTTATAAAGATAAAACCACTGCTAGCCTGTTTTTTTTTTTGGCTAACAGCATTAGTCCTGTTTTTTACTTGATCCAAAATATCATAACACTGTAAATAATGGGGAATGCAAAAGCCTTTCAAAAGACAACTGCTTCTCACCCAGACCACAAAACAAGGATGATTTAAACAGAGCGTATGTAGCTTGTGCTACCTGCTGGTTTTGAGTCAGAATACACTAGAGGCTGCACTAGCACCATAGACAGCATAAAGAAGTGCACTAACAGCACCTATAGCATATGGGTCCAAATAAAGTTCATTGAGGCTAGCAAATATAGAGGCAGACGTGCCCATGTTCACTTCTTGTTTGAACCTGTGGATACTTCATATTTGGATGGTAAAATGAGAGTGGCGGAAAACAGATTAGCTATGCCCATTTATATATGCAATCTGTGAATATAGCACTGATTCATGATGGCTGCAGGTGAGGATTCAGATCACAGAGAGGCATTTTAGGTTTATTTCCATCTGCTTTTATTTGTAGAAATGGGCACCCCAAATGAGAAATTCATGTGAGGCTCATTCTGCTTTCTGATTGGATAAACATCTTGAGAACTAAAACACCAAATGAAAACACCATGTCCAATGTTTTTTTTTATTTTTATTAATTTAAGATTACATCAACATTACAATTGTTATCAGTAAAAGCAACATTTTATTTGAACTCTTTTACTGCTTATCTGGGGACATATTGGTCATGTTTATGAAATTTGAACTACAAATACAGTTTCTTTAATATCAGACCTTGGAAAACATGGGGGAGCTGAATGTAATGATAGTAATGCAGCAAAAACAACAAAGGAACAGACAGGTCACCAACTCCACTTCAGACTTTCTCATCTTCATCTGCGCCCCATCGCTCTGTACCATATTGTATTAGAACACATCCTCTTCAAGCTCCTCTCTCTCTTTACCGTTTATCTAAATCTGGCTCTCCTTAACCACTTCTTATCAGAAGTGGCGGTCGCTTTCCATCCTAAACGCACCACTCCAGATTTTAATTTTCTTTAGATTAATGTGCTGCTCTCCTCTCTTAATGATTTCAGCCTTCATCTGGCCTCCTGTGATGTCTATCAGGGTGCATACAATTCTTACATGTGCATGCGTAAATACAGAATCTCACCTGCTTAAATATCAGCATTTGTCTCTTCTACACACACACATACTCAGGAGTCAGATGGGGAAAATGGAATAGGATAATTTTCTTAAATTTCTTGTGAACAAGAAAGTGTGTGTGTGTGGGGGCGGGGGTCCAAGAACACAGCTTAATAAAAGAGATGAAACAGAGCAGCAGCAGCCATCAGAGTGCAGTCCAAAGCTTCTAAAACTTAATGCATAACAGGTGTAGAAGTACAGTATACTGTATCTTTATGTTGTCTTTGTCTGGCTTACTTAGAGTTTCTATTTTATTTATTTTGTTCTCCTCCAACCCTCAAAAAAAAACAGGTGAAAACCAGGACTAAGCTGAAATCCTATTAAGGTCTTTATCACAACTTATAAAAGTGTTAGCAGCTCCACAAGGAGTGGACAAAATTCAAATGTTGAGAACTACTCTGTAAGTGATATGTACAGCATAAGTTTATCCCTTGCAGATGGGTAATATCTAAAGGAAACATCTTTGATCTGAGCATATTGGATAAAATAGACCTGAACTATGAACAATGTTTGGTGTGTCTAAATGTCCTACGCTAAACAGACTTGTTTGATTATTACGTTGTTTTTTTCATTATTTTTATTATTATTATTTTTTTTTTGTTTTGTTTTGTTTGTTTGTTTTTTCCCCAAACAAAAGCACACAGTACATATTAAGATGCCTCCCTTTCCAGACTGGTCCCTCTATGTAGTCATTTTGACACTCCTTTGAGTCTCTAGATCCAACTGCCTTCAACTTCTGCTAATATAATTACATGAAACTGTGTAATGACTTATTGAATTATTTAATTCCTGTGTTTCTAATAAAATCTCTTAGTTAAACACAATGACCATATAATATGTCTAACTGGCTTAATTGTGAAAGCTGGTTAGAAATTAAACACATAAAATTGAACAATATGGCATCTTACATACTGCTATAGTGTACTACTGTAGAGTACTGCTATATTGTGGATTAGCTTTGGTTACTTGTAAAAGCCTGAGTTGATGTAACATTTTACAACCCAAAGCCCTTTTATTCATCTTAATCAGACCCAATCACTATGTAGATTAACCACCCTATTATACACTTATTTAAGACTTTTTTTATTTAAACACCGCTCCTTTTGGCCATTATATAACTGCATAATTACATGTAGCAATAATTATTTCTTAAGCGGCACCGGTATGGGCCCCAATGTAGTCGTAATACATTCTAATTAAGTGCGGCTCTGACGAAAAGCGGCAATAAAATTAGCTGGCAATCACTATTAGCAGAGTCAATTACTACACATTAGTGCGCCAAGGACACACACAAGGGAGCAGTATTGTGTATATATACCCATAGCCTTTTAAAAACCAGCCATACACACACACACACACACACACACACACACATATACACACACACATTTCAAGACTATAATTATTTTAATAGGATTTTTTCTCTATTCAATCCGAGCCTGTTGCTTTAATAACACCATTACAAGCTGCATATAACCCCAATATATTAGGGGCCGATATGGGAACGCCGGGGCCCCCTCTGAGCTGTGTGTGTGTGCGTGTTGGGGTTAATAAGCTGCAGTGTGTTTTTCAGAAGAGGCACTTGGCCCCTCCGCTCGCTCTCTTTCTCTCCCCCTTTGTCTCTGAGTGTCGCACGCCCGGCCACGTAGCGCTGACACCAGCAGAATAGCCTCCAGAGAATAAAACAGCACTCATTGTTTTCTATTAGCCAACCCGCCGCTTGCTCATTGTACATTGAAATGAAATTGGCTGTTTGGGCGGGGGTTGTGAATAAATGTATGTCCGAGAAATACACTCCGGCTTTTATCTAAGAGACATATTAGAAGAGAGGTTATGAGTCAGGCCGCTCTTTTCTTCCGGAGTAATGTTTAATTCCCTTAAACATGAGAATTAATTAGCGATATCTGCATCTGAATGGGAGATGGTGTTGGGTGAACTTGCAGGGCCCTGACACAAACACAGGCTCTGCTCAGTGTTACTGAATCAGCACATAAGAGTAAGGCCTCAGGAGAGTCAGGGTTTGTTGTAACTTGAATTCTGCAGTTGGCATGATTTGAAAACTTTTCCACTTCAGCAGAAGGTATGTGTCTTGCTCAATGGTACAATTATAGTAGTGCACCAGAGGAGGTACTCACCATCAGATATTGCACAACTATTGTCCATAAATTACTTTCTAAATTCTTTAAGTTCCTATATTAGTTTGATATAATGCTTCTGTTCATGCAGCAAAGCTAACATTATGTGCGTTGGTGTAATAATGAAAGGGTTATTCAAATCTATATTCCACCAAATTGCAAATGTCCCCTGCGTACTTTCATGTCCAGTAATTTGACTTAGGACATTTTATATCAATTTATTTTTTCTCTTTAAAAAATCGAACTTGGAAATGTTTCTTATCTGAAATGGAAGGCTTCCTAATATTTTGTGTTTTTATGTATATAGGTCACTTTAACACCTCATCATAGACACTACTTTTTCATTAAAATCATTGGTTATTCCATATGACACTATGACATGTCCCACTGTGACTCTTTTCCATATTATAAAGACATAATTCTCGCTTCATGATCTTCTGTGATAATACCCACTCCTGGCTGTCACCCTGAATCACAACTTCTTTTTTAAATGGCTGCCCGCTTAGACCAGGTAGATTAAAGGAGACACATTAAAGTGTTAAATTAGGGCCGAAAAATAACAGTTATTCATCGCTGAGTTGTCAGTGTTGATCATCTCCTTTAAGAACAGCTTCATTGTCCTGATTCATTATGTGGCACCAATAACCGCACTATCTCCGCCTCGTCAAAATACATTATCCACCTGGGATGACATTATCACTGTCTACTTCAATGACACGTTGACTGAGAGGCGTGCAGCCAATCCAACGCATGGCTGAGTCCGGAGAAACCAGAGATGGCCAATCAGCTGTCAGGACTGAAAATGTCTCCTCCTCTTAAGAGTCGCTCACTCACAAGCTCAGGTTTACTGCTACAACTGTCATAAAAACGTGTAGACAGGGTTTGTAAATGATGAAATGAACAATAGAAAACAGTGTAGGCTTATTACTATTTAACATGCTGTATTATATAGATCAGTGAATCTATATATTTCATTTAAGACACTAGCATTCATGTGATTTCTGTGTTAAAATGACAAAAGTTAACAAGTTTGTTATTTAAAGTTTGTTTACATTTTTCTCATTAGGAATTTTTTCTCTAACTATTGAGCTGCTCATATGTACAGTCAGTGTGCAGGTTATTAATAAACTAAATGACTGACACTGATGGACAATTAATGAAAATCAAAATTATTTTTACAGTGAGTTTATTTTTACAGTGAGTCTCAAATTGCATTTATTTAAATCAAATGCCCAGCTATGATAAATTCAATCCCTCACAATGATATTCTTTAAGTGACTCTGATTACCTGATTTTGAAATTTTATTTAAACAGACACTATCATAAATATAATAAAAGTTTTATTTAAACAGAGAATATGAATAAATATATCAGCAACCATTCAAAGTTGTAAGTCTGTCTGAAAAGTTTGCTTTTCTCCACCGTGAGATTGACTGTGCAGTAAAGGTCATGGGTAGCAGTTGCTGGATAAAAGTGTCCAAAAGGTTGTGGGGTTGAATCATGTTCATTTCAGTACAGCGGTTCTGAAGCTTTTACCAAGTACCCATAAAATGTTTGGCTTTCTGCGTACCACCAGAGAAAAACTTGATCATGAACATGTTTATTCAAAGTCTAAACTGGAACTGAACCGGATTCAAACTCTAAACCAGACTAACTTATAGGAGAACATCAATGTGGATTCAGCTGACAATATACTCAGAAAATATTAAATCTGGTATTCACGTACCACCTGAAGGTACCACATTTTGAGAAACAATATAGTACGTGTAGTGAAATTACAAAATTGATTCAAAAGTTTTGAGTAGAAAAAATCTATAGGTGAAAGTTGCTGTTTCACAAAGAAATCATGCACTGAATAGAAATCAAATGCACATAACATTTTAGTCATGCACATAAAAACTGGGACAGGTTATTGAAAAGTAAGCTGAAATGAATCTTTTTACTGCTAAACCTCCCACAGCAGGTATGGATTTGCCATCAAAACATAGTTAAACATCAGACAGTATGAAATAAAATCTAATGAAAGAATGTCACACATGTCAGGAGGGCATTTCTGTGCTTTATTGTAATAGAAAATGTGAAAATGACAAAAATAATTATTTAAGTGCGTGAGAAGGTGCCATTAACTGCCTGCTGGCTCCCATCTCCACACTCTGATGTTGAACTAATGTCGGACTCAGCGGGTGCTTGGATCGGGGAAAGATTAACAAATTGTTGTGATTCTAATTCGTTTTAGCGTAGCCGATTGTAGCAGGAGGTGGTCCACCAGAGCCCGCAGAATCTTCAGACTCTTTGGAGAATTGATTTGTAGATTTTACATGTTTGCTCAACACTTTATTCCATTTGCCAGACACAGATTTGGGTGAACCATAAAGAGATGAGACTGTGGTGCTTCATCATAAGATTTTACATGCTTTTATTAACTGTGTCAATGATACTCATTTACCACATGGATTTATTCATAGTGTGAAATCTGTGAGCATTTGATCAACCTTTAAAGCAAAAAGGTTCAGAGAGAGTTTGGAGTCATCTTCAGAGCTCAAAACACTTGATTCTACCTTGTGATGTCATTAGATGATGTTCACAGGCCTTCAAATAACTTTCTTTTTATTACTTTTGCACAAATAAATTAAAATGCATCTCATTCTTTGAAGCAAGAAGCTAGTGTTGTTGACTCCTTTGAAATGCTTCACTCCATAGTGTATCTAAAGAAAGCAAAGTATGAACAAAGACTCTATTCATAATGAGTTTAGAAGAATTACTCAAGCATAGTAACTAATAACTTAACCTTAACTGACACTCACTGACAACCCAAGCAGCCAAAACCTACATAAATGCAATGATGTTTTCTCAATAAAATTTTGATATTTCATGTTCACAAGTACAAACAAGCTCTTAAGATCCTCAATAGAAAACCAATAACAATACAACAACAGTATCATCACTACAAAATACTTCACAGACACAAAATGCTAAGATTTGGAAACATCGTTCAGTTTGGAATTTGCCACTGTTGTTCAAGATTATTAACAATATGGCTCCTCCACCATTCAACAGGTTTGTCATCACATTAACATCTGAACAGATAACCAGAACTACAAGGTCAACATGCAGTGGCCAGTGTAGCACCTAAAAGAAAAAGATCTCTAGGCCAATCAACTTTTCTTTTTTTTTTCAAAACTCTAACAGAATAGAACAAATTACCAGCACATTTTAAACTATGCAAAGACTTCAAAAAGTTTAGTGCTGAATTAAGAATGTATTTAATAACAACGCAGAAGTTCCAACATTAACTAACAACTAAATCATACCTGATTAAGGCCACAGAGGGAGCACAGAGGGGTGGGAATGGGGTAGATATTTAATGTTATTGTACTTTTCATAACTGTATGTATAATGCAATGTTTGTGCTATTTTTGTTTTCTATGTTTTGTCTGTAGGGACTGCAGATCAAAATGAGCTCTGAAAGCAATAATCAGTGTTTCTTTGATTAGTGCTCCTGTATATGGTCCCGGTCAAATAAACTAAATAACTAAACTAAAAACACAGGATCCTTACCCCTTAATTAAGGGATGAACATGTTTAACCATGAGACTGGTGTCTGCTTTTGCATGGAACTATAGCAACTATTTTGCATTTTATTATCCTTGAAACAGGATGTGGTTTGTTAGCATGCTAATGTTTGTTAACTTTACTGTGATGGTAAACTCTGTTGTGACTTCTGAAATTTTTGAAAGCACTTATAAACTCATTCATGTGAACAATTAGTATGCATGAAATGAAAGAAGAAGTAACTAGTTCAACTAAAAATAAGGTACAGCGCATATAAGGCTAATTAGTGTAGTTATTATTAGGTGTCTTTTTCCTCTGATCAACTCTATTTTTAAACTTTAGAACTTGAGATTACATAGCCCCAGCATGTATTCACCAGCTCTGTGAGTAATGCCACTTAGACCCAGAGTGCTGAAGCATGTCCGGCCTGCAAACTGTAGCAAGTTGCATCTCCAGGTCAGGGCTGTTCCCCCCTCCCAACCCACCCAGCCGTGCAAATCAATAGCGGAGAATAGATAATAATGGCCCAAATGAAAAGGACTTCCTGGCGTCCGCGATGGCTGCATAGGGATAGTGAATATCTGCCTGGAGAGCATGATACTGGTGCTTTTGGTAATAGACTTAGCCCTGATACGCTATTCCAGTTAATAGTCTAATCCAGTCCCGTGGCTGCTGTGGCCAGGTTATAGCCTTATCCCTGCCACAGCCCATTCACGGAGATAATAAACGAGCATGGCGATGTGCGGTATATCCCACCTCTGCCTGATAAGAGCCGGCAGGGAAATGAAATTGTGCTTTTCTTGAAACATTATGATTTATGGGTGGGGGCTCGGAGCGGCTGGTCTGCACTGTGTCCATGCTGTTGTGTTGTGTCTATGGGGGGTGCTTATGGGGTAATGTATGTGTGTTCAGACCACAAGCACTTTGTAATTGAGAAGCTATTGTGTGCAAGAGTGTAATATGGGATATGGGGTTAATTACATGCGGGTTTACATGTGATTATATGAATGAAAGCAGTATCCAATTGGGTTTATTGTTTATGGCAATGGTTAATAAAAACAATCATTAAAAGGTGGGAGAATCATATCTTCTGTGAAACAAATAATAATGGTGGTGATTACAATGAATACAAAGAATCATAAAAAATTAATGCAAATTCTTTATTGCTTTTGGTTATTGCTGGTATATGTGTAACCATTAGATTTACTATATAATGACAAGAAATGTGCTTGCAGTGTCTACTGTGGTCTGATTATCTTATATAATTGTGTTTGTGCTAATGATTATGCTTGGTAATTTTTGTCCACATGTGTATATTTTTCTTAATTCATTCATTAACATATTTAACCTCCTCATAACCTATTTTGGATCACAACAGAAACAGACAATAAATAACATGATGAATATTGTTATAACATTTTGGAAATATTTAGAAATTCCCTATTTAATGTGGCCTGTTACAGCAATATTTTAATTTGACAATCTTTCATCTATTTACAATAATTTTATATTTGATGATTAGTCACTACTTCAGTATTGGTAATCAGTGTAGTATGATACTGAAGCTGATTCTCAGCTGATAGACAGCCCATGATTAAACCTCTGCACTCCTTTCCACACATTTTCAGCTCTTCATATCCCATTACGCTGATGTGTCTGCTGTGTCTGTGTGTGTGTGGTGAAAATGCTCTAAGAGTGAGGGCAGCACCACTCAATTGACCTGGGGTCAAACCACTTGACCTCTGACCTCCTTGAGGCTTGCCCCTGCACCAGGAAGATAGAGACAACAGAAAGGAGGCTGCCTGTCCAGTGGAGGAGCCAAGTCCTCTCAAACAATAAACCTTTAGTCAAGAGTCCCAAGCTTTGTACATAGTTTATCACCATCTAGTGCTGACCGGTGGTAGTACTTTGTCTATCAAGTATTCAGTTGCACATAGAATAACTCTGTCTTCACTAGCATTAACAATATCTTGCAGTTTAATTAAATTAATTAATTTATTTATTTATGTATTTATGTATGTGTGTATGTATGTATGTATTTATTTATTTATTCAGTAAGAATTATTTTGCACTGTATGCTCAATTATTGGAGCCCTATTATAAAATAATAAGGTGTTAAAAGTCTAGGGCAAACTTGCTTGTTTAATAAAAAAAAAATCACATCCATATAAATACTGTCATAGTTTCAGTTATTGTAACTAACACAGTATTTGTGTAATAATAATGGTATTCAACAACACCATCATAAGCACATCAAACAATGCAATAAAATATATATTACATCTAGATTGCAATGTGTTCTCTGCTGTGTCCATATAGTTCCTGTAAAATTGAGTGACTGAACTTCTTCTCTCTTCTGCCTCGTCTCTCCTTCCTCTTCTCTTCCTCCTGCCTGTGCCCTCTCTCTCTCTGTGGCCTCCTGCTCTTTACACTTGTCCCCCCTCCCTACATCTCCCCTCCTTCCCCCCTCCTCCCTGTGGTCCCTTGCCCCTCATCTCTGTCGCTTTTGGCAGCCTATTTAAATGCTCCATTGGAGAAGGATTAAGGTTTATGCAAGGTCAGTGTGGGATGTGATAATTATAATCACAGCTTTTTGCCTGGCCAATGACGGCCATTTGTTATTCTCAGCTCAGTGGCTTCAGCGGGCCCTCGGGGGGAGCTGCTGGGAGCTGTTGACAAGAGGCTGGCTGATTTACTGGGCCTCCCCCTCCTGCCCCCACTCCCCAGCCTCCTCTTACCCCTCTGCTGCAGCTCTGAGGTGGGCTGTGGGCTCCGCAATGTCCCCTCTGCTACCCGCTACTTTTATCACTCACTAATATCAATTTACCTTTACATCAGGCATTTAATTTCACTGTTTACTTTGTTCCTAAATTCAGATTGGTTGGATAGCATTTTTAAGTTCCAGATGTTTTATAATTACTTAAAATTAAGAATTAAAATTAATACCTTTCAGCAATTTTTGCCATGAATTCGTGCTGCTTGTACTACAACCATGTTCACAGATAAAAATCATAACCGCAGATCAAACCACTAAGCTAATAATTACGCATTACACATTCAACATATATACCCATATATATTATTTCTTATTCACTCCAACAGACTGGCCATAGCTTTAATGCATACTTTTCCACATAACCAATTTGTCCATGCTGAGTAAACTAAAGAACAGGTACCTGAATAGTTAAGCATCGATTCATGACTGGTTGGAATTTTGTCAGATAGTAAAAGCTGGAAATCTTCACTATTCTTGATTCAATCATTTTATGGCATCTATTGCCATAAAACACATATGACCAGTGCTCTGTGGGATTAGTCCAGAACATGATCTTTCAGTGTGTGCCTCTGTCTGCTGGAAGTTCCCAACACAACCTTATTTGTTCCTGTGTGGAGCTGTGTTCTTGGGGTCAGCTGCTCTCTCCTCATCTCCACAGGGTCTGGGGCAGTTGAACCTGTAATGTTGTAAGTGCAGCCTGCCATGTGCACTCTTTATACCCAGTACATGATGCAGATGGAACCTCTCCTCCATCCATCATCCCTCCAGTCTGCTCCCTGAGTGGCCTTAGCTCAAACCTGAACTAAGAGAGAGCACAGATCCAGAGGCAGACAGGATGAGACTGACTTGCACACTTCTGCCGTGGTGTGTCCTCCTGGCATTGCTGATGTGGGGTAGGTTTCAGGTCATTGAAGTACCTCTTGGGTTAAACTTGGGGCCTGTACACCTGGTCTGCCACACACAACACAGACCCTTTGATCACTGGTGTTGTTTGTAATGTGATGCGTAAGGAAAAACTGTGCTGATTGTTGGTCAAAATGTTTCTGGTACGGTGTAATGCAATAGGCTGTTAGTACTGAGGGCCTATTTAAACCAATGGATTTTGTCACATAGAGGCTGCCGTAGATCCGATACACTGAAATGGGCCTCTCCAGAACAGTCCATGGCTATTTCTAATGCCGCTGCTCTAATTGTCTGCGCTTGTGTTCGACAGGCCCTCTGTGAAGGACGGCTCTCTCATTAGGCATTCACACCCAGGACTCGCTCCAATTGGGCTGCCTAAGAAATCTGAAGGCAATGCAATTGTGTAATTTGCACACAAAGTGGTCCGGATTGATCCAAAATAAACCTCTCAACTTTAAATGTAGGAGGGAGAGGGAGGGCGGATAATTGCATCATTTAGTGAATTGATTGGCTCAGAGTCGATGGAAGGGAATCAGGAAGCAGCAGATAAACGGTGACAGCAGCGCCTTTTAGAGCGGGCACCCATCGACTCAGCGCAGCACAACACCCAGCTTTAAGCAACACACACCAGCTCTTAAGGCCACACATATATACACGAAAGAAACACACAGGAACACAGCAGAGCGCGATAAAGCGGTGCACACAGGCAGATTAGATAGCACAAAAGAGCCCGGGTCCACATCACACACAGCGCTCCAGGGTGGGACAATGGAAGACAGAATTAGAGGTAACAATAGATTTCATTAAGCCAAACTAGACTTAACGAGACAATCGATACGTCATAATTAAAGCGAGAAGGCCGAGAGCGACTTAGACTCCAAATGATGACTGTGCTTATTAAGATGGAGCAGATAGAGAGGGCCTGTCTGACAAAGGGGCTCTGTAACTACCACACCAGGTCTTTGTGCTCACAGCGGCTTTTCACACACAAGGATAGATTGGAGCGACCAGCGAGGATACCAGAGGGGATTGGGAGAGCACAAGAAGGGTGTACATGCTTCTAACTGTACTTTATGACATTACAATGAAAAAACACTATATGTTTGAAAACTGTCTGGGTATAAGAACACTACTTTTTGAAGGTATTAAAAAGAGATGAAGAAAGTTATGTAACTGGACTAGCTGTCTTTACTTATTCAAAAACTGCTGTATCCCATATTTGATGTCTGACCTTTTGATTTATGTGGAACAGACAAGAGCCAGGCAAAGGGATTCTGTTGCTTCTGGAGATTCTGAAGTTGCTGGAGTCCCTCGTGGAAAACAATCCAGACACAAACTAAAATTATGCAAACTTCTCCAAGAAGCTCTCTAAGAATACTTGGATTACTGGACTATGGCACTGATGTCTGTAGTCTGTCGTCATGAAGTCATGTGAGCATCGTATCCTGTTCCATCTCAAGTCCATCACCTCTCCCCTCCTGGACTCACTGCAGTTTGCCTACAGAGCCAAAAGGCCCTCCATTTCATCCTATAGCAGCTGTACTCCTTAGGAACCTACTCCAGGATCCTGTTGTGGACTTCATCTCTGCGTTCAACACCATCCTCCTGCTCCAACACCTGCTCTGCTCACTGTCTTCCTGATGGACTAGAACCAGCATGTGCACTGGTGAAGAATGTCTCAGACACTCGGACTATCATCACAGTGTCTCTACAGGGCTGTGTACTTTCTCCCCTACTCTTCTCCCTGCACAGCTACTGCTGCATGTCCACCCACAACTACATAAAGCTAATCAAGTTTGCAGATGACATCACCTTTATTGAGCTCATGAACTTGCCTACTGCCAGAAACGGTGGAGATGATCTCTCACCTCACAACAACAAGGTTTCGCATTATTGCCGCACATCATGTAGCAACTGCCTTAAAAAGTTACTCGTCAGCAATCTGCAAAAGACTCTTGGTAGAAAGTTTTATTGTGGCATAACAGTGTCCATATGTTCTTTTCATAATAGTTTTAAGGTGTTCATATTTTCAGGAGAGTGCGTCTTCTCCTCTGCCTCTTTTACCCAAGCGCAGTGACCCAGGGGAAGTGTGATTGTAACCCTCCACCCCCTGAATGCTATTGCCCAACTGTGAGTAACACCCAGACTCCTCATTTCTGATGATGTGCTCTGCAATAGGCTCTGAACACAATGGGCAGGCAGTGCAGCCCGCTACATTTAAAGTATGACTTCCTGCCGTAGTGGTAATAAGATCAGTTTCACCCATCATTGACTGGTATATGAAGGCCAGGCTTCAATGGGAGCACTACCATCGAGCTGAGGGAAGAAAGGCTCAGCATTGTCAGAGCGAGGCAGTTAAAGTGTAGAATACATCAGTGGATTAAGCTGCATAATGTGAGCCATTGAGAGCCACTGAGCAGATCGGAATATTAGTACAACTGCCTTGCTTTGTCTCTCCTTTCGTCACTTCTATAGCCTACGCTTTACGTTATCACATATTAAGTTGTGATGGATACAGGTCCATCTTTGATAGTCACATGTTAATCTAGATATAGAAAGGATAAGGCGTTACTTTTGGCATTACTTTTGGTTTCAAGTGACTTTTTGCAGGGCAGCCATGACACAAGGCTTGAGTTGGCATGAGGAAATTAATTAGACTAGAATGTGGTGCAAGTCATTAGAATATGTATGGGCATTTACTCCAAAATAATTGACATGAAAATTTGTTCCATACCCAACCAATAACCACTACTGAATTTACTACTCGCAGCCTACTGTGTGTTACATTTATGAACATAATGTATGCATGTCATTTTGAAATTGGGTGCTAAACCTCCAAATGCCCATTTACTGTCAATTGTTGTAAATATATATTTTTTCCATTAAATAACCTCCTATAATGAGCATGATGAATAAAAATGATCCTGTATGAACATTCAGCATTAAATCAAACTTAAGCCTAAATACTTTCAACAGCCCTGCGTATTTTCATTTTTTATTTTTTGAGAATAAAGCACAAGAGAGGTGCCTGCCCCAGTGAAAGGAGTGTTGACACTACACTGTCTTTGTCCTGCCATCTCTCCATCTCTCACTCTCACATGTCTTAGAGCCACTATCATTTCTGAATTATATTTTATGCCTCATTAAACCTCTATAGTGCTGGAGAGCGGAGGGGACGCAGAGGGGAGGAGCAGGATTGATGAAACCACTGGAGAAATATGAAGTGGGGCTGAGGGAGGTGAGGCCTCCTCCTCAGAACATACTGTATTTACACTAATGAAAAGATGGAGCTAATTAACACCAATTAACACACACACTGCACACAGCTGGAGATGACACGCACTCTGTAAGGGCCCCATCCAACACCATGATAAAGACTCAAGGGAAGGGCAGCTAACAGTCCAACTCATCTTTGAAGTCTGAGTGGACAATTTTTCTCTCATTTTTCACAGTATAGCTTTTGGGCTTTAGAAAAAAAAAACTGTGCAACTTAAGCCTACCAAATAATATTTATCTGGAATCTCCCAAACAAGTCCTAGTAATATTCTGAATGTTCAAAATAATATTACACAAAGTTGGACTGTTGAGTTATTGCTTTTGTTGCTGCTGTCACTAACTGAATCCAGCCTGTGACCTTCCCATAGTGAGGCTGCTATGCAATGCCACTACTCCACCATTGCCATGATTCTGATCAGAGGTTTTACAGGACTAAAACAAAGCTATACATCTCATCTTAGACTCCTTAAGGCCAGTGGTTAATACATCTACAGTCTACAAGAATTCCTCATCCCATGTAAGTTGGTCAATTATCTGCTGTCGTGCTAAGCAAAACACAACAAAATATCATAATCCATTTCCTGTCCTATACTGGGATCAACAATACATCCAATACAACTCTAAGTCTCTTAGTCTGGTCCCATTAGCTGGACTCCAGGTGGTGATGATGCCTTTCCCATGTGAAATGTGTTTGTGTCTGTGGGTCCTTCCAGCCACAAGGTCACTCCGTGTTTTTAATTGTGCTGCCCCTCAGCCCACACCCCTCAGCCCACACCCCCAGCCCGAGCCCAGGCCCAAATGATGAACGACTGCACCTTGTGAAAAGGGCCCTCTCCAATAAACAAGCTTATCTCTCCCCTCGGTGGCGCGGCCCGTGAATAATGAGAACCGGGTATCACTGTTAATCACTATAATTGTTAATGTTAAGAGGGGCGCTTGCTAGTTGCCCAATGCCCCACGCCTTTATTGATTTCATTTTTTTTTTTTTTTTTACATTAAACCACCACATGCCTTTGTCACAGCCTGGATCGCCCCCCACCACCCCCATCACAGAACAGCTAATTAGTTATTTAGTAGCTGTGTGTGATAGTGTGTATGTGGGATGGCAGAGCAGAGCTAAAGCCGTTATCGGGACCTGATAAAGGGAATTGGTTGTCCCCCAGTAGCGGTGAGAGCCAATGGCTGATAGCAGGCTGGCTATTATAGTTAGGACATACACACTCTCAGGGACATGCACAGTCCTCCACGAACTATGGAGGAACACATACTGCTTCTACCAATGGGTTAAACTTATAGTAACATAACTCAGAATTAGGTTATGAGAGTTTTATCATATTTGTTAAACTGTACTTGGCCAATACATTCTGACTTCCCCTTTTTATTGTCCCTAATTTCTGGATTTTTTCAGATTTTCGATTTTAAATCTCTGGATGTTCATTTATGTCTCTTGTGTGTATTAGTTGTTGAATGAAAAAAAAAAAAAAAAAACACTTATCAATGAGAACTTTTTAGTTGAAACATTAACCCTTTGAATGACTTGCAGTTATCCATCCAGCTATCCATTGTCTTTCTCTTATCCAGAGGTAGCAGTCTGAGCAGGGATGACTAGACTTTTGTTCCTTGCAAACCTCCTGAAGCTCCTCAGTGGAGAAGCCAAGCTGTTCCCAGGTCAGCTGAGAGACATACTCCCTTCAGTGTGTCCTGGGGTTTCTTGGAACGTTGAGGTCTCTGAGAGATGCCCAAGACAATTCAGCTGGCTCCTCTTGAATAAGATGCGCAGCAGCTGTACTCCAAGCTCCTTACCCTGTCTCTAATGTAGCACTGTGCCACCCTGTGGAGAAAATGATTTTGATCTCTTGTATTCTCTGTTATTACCCAAAGCCCATGAACATATAAGCATAGGAGCATAGACTGACTGGTAGGTCAAGAGCTTTTCCTGTTGACTCACCAAAACAATACAGTGATCACATCACTGCAGGCTGCACCTGGCAATCTCACATCCTTCTGTCACTTGTGAAGAAGGTCAAGTGCATGCTGAAGGTCCTGGTTCATGAATTCATCAGGACAATATCATCTGCAAATAACAGATGAAATCATGTGTTCCCCAAACCTGAGTCCCTTTGGTTTCTGATGGTGTCTACAAATTCCGTCCATGAAGACAATGAACAGAACCCTTAACATACAGCAGCCCTGGTAGAGTCCAGCATACACAGGGAAGAGGTTTGATTTATTCCTGCAATGGAAATACAGCTCTTCTCTGGTTATACAGGGACTGAACACCCCTTGGCACAGAGCCCCAGACCCCATAGTCCCAGCATCACCTAAAGGACACCATGGCAGACAAGGTTGAATGGCTTCTTCATAGGGCCATATAACACTGATCCAGGAAATGTAACAGACCTCCCTTTATGATGAGAGAAAACCTGTCCTAATCAGTAATTAGACACATTACATTGTCTGATATATAACTGTAGACTTGACTGTCATTATTATGTGCTGTAACAATATAACAAATATAACCGAGTGACAGAGGGACACTCACAAGGGCAATATAAGATGCCATTTGCTTTAGTATTATTTTTTATTACCAATACATATATTTTAAATGTGCTATAGGTTTGGTTGCAAATTTGCTTTATTTATGATTAAATCTTCTAACTTCTAGAAGTTGCTTTGAAGTACAATCTACTATTGCCAGTGGGTTCTGCTGCAGACTTTGGGAGCTTGCCATTTTCTGTGATTGAGAAGGGGCATGTCTACACTAAAGGATTTACCTGAGATTAGAGTTAGTGAAATACTCTTGGCCACTGCAACATAGTTGACTCTAAAGTTTAAAGTGTAATAAGACCTTCAAAGTTTTCAAGGAATGTTTTACTATATGCCAGAATACTAAAAAAGTACCATTTGATAGAGTATCCTTTGTATATTTGCATGTAATATGATATATATAATATATTTTCTTACAGAAGACTAGAAATCATGTAAAAATACACTCTGTCTGGCCTGGAGTACACCTGCGCAGTCCGGTCCAGGTGTAGCCTGATCCAGTCCGGGAGATTCTGAGAAGGAAGTGATTTTAATTAAAGATAAGTTGCTCAGTGTGCAGCTGTACTGAGCCTGTTAATCTGAATCCAATAGGCTGGATGTAGCAGCTACAAGGCCCTTGTAAAGCACAGGCTCTATTGAAGCCCACTGCATTTCATTTGGCCCACAATCAATGCAGATTGACACCACTTAACATGCAAATGGCGCAGGGGTCACATAGCGGCTTCCTGCCCATTGGCGGTGGTCCAACATCCACAGCCTTATGTCCTGTCCCACCTGTTACCACGGCGCCCATGTGTTTGTGTAAGTTTCTCATCTCTTCTGCACTTCTTTTGTCCCCTGCCCTCACCCCTCCTCCCTTTTCCATCACAATCCACCCTGCTGTTGTAAAAATCATATTCAGGATATTCGTCCATTTAAAGATATGAGAAAATAAAAGACTATTGATTGTTTGATAAAGTGCCGGCGCTGGTAACAAAATGCGGTCCCGTGCTGTGTTAGCGCCTGGTCTGCTGCGGGCTGTGTACGAGAGCTGCACTGGATCAATAAGCTGTGTTAGTGTGTGTCGGCCCTTAGCCATCCTTCCAATTACACATTTCCAGCAGCGCAGCGAGCACAGCGCTTTGTTAACACCTTAATGGATCAGCTGTGGAAGTGTCCACACACAAGCACAGGGGAACACACAGCGCCGCACACGGCTCCACAAGGTAAGCATTCTCAAATTGATTTGTTAAACAGCGTTTTGAGGCGGCCGCTCCGTGCACTTGTGTAATTACTGTGCTGGATCTGAGTGTGTCTGTGGATAATTTCATACTGCTGCTAACAGTTTCCAGATGAAGGAAGCTCCATGTGTCTGATTATTGGAGAAAAGAGCGTTTCATTAGGATCGACCTCACCTCAGCTCCTCTGCGCTCCTCCAGGACTCTTCTTCACCAGCAGATTTCTATTTCAGAGCAAAGCAGAGTTTATCCTTTTCACACTAAATCTAATCTGTAAGCACAAAGTCACAATGCGTTTTTGGAGTGCTGTACCTCACCTGTCCACTAGATGGCTGCATAAAGATTAAAGTCCCCTGACCATTACCTGCTTGTGATTCGATTACATGATAATTTAATGATATATAAGTATGTTTATGTCATCATATTAAAATTATTCAGTCATTTTTTATTTTGTAAGATCTTAAAAAACAATTTACTTTTTTACTTTACTTTTTTCTCAGATGTGCAGAACATACCTATTTCCATTCAAGTTGACTCTTGACAATAAACCAAACCAAATCTAAATCTATAAGAGTCTAATGATGATAATAATGTTTGCTGGCCCCTCCTCCCATGTGTTGGTGTACGAGTGTGCAGTGGGCAGTGGTCACCTGCAGACGGCCGGCGGCTCACAGACAGAACAGAGATGAGGCGCTCAGATACACCAGGCCTGAGGCAGAGTTGGTGTGGATGATATATACAGCCTATATACTCATGTCCCTGTTATGAATGGCTCCATGTCTGCCTTATATATGTTTAGCTTGTGTGTCCATGTTTTTATCTGACCTGCGTGCGCCTCCCTGGACACACCGCTGACTGTGTGTGTTTACAGCCAGGGAAAGACAGTGGCCTAAAGGATGAAATTGAAGAGATTAGCATGGTCTTCTCTGCTTTTGATTAGTTGTGACTGGAAATCTGGCCCAGCCACAAGGGGCCCCTCAGCACGAGGCGTTTCTCCTCTCCTCTGCCGTGCCTTTCGCGCTACGCTAGAAATTGAATTGATATTTTGTAAACCTGATTTGTGGATAACGCGATGTGACAGCGACAAATGCCTGGCTGAGAATGGTTTTCAAAGCCAGTCCAAATGAAAGTTATTACAGGGTAAATGCACATTTCTTTGTCTCGGCAGCAGCGGCAGCCCCTCCTGGCCCTGTGTATGACTTTATATGGGTTGAATATGGATCCATTTCCTGGGTAATTGAATTGATACTGTCATGCACGGGGGCAGTGCCACATTGCTCTGCAGGGCGGATGGACTGCTTGATTGAATTGGATAGGGGCTATGTGTGTGTGTGTCTAGGGCTTGTCACAGAGCAGTCATAAGATAGACACACCTCAGTGTCCTCCTGATTACTGCCGTACAGCCAATTGTCTCTTCAATAATGCCCAGCACAAGGCCTCACGCGCTCTCAGCCCGCACACTCCACAGATACGGGTCAGCCAGCACCAAAGCCATTTCCAATTCCAGGCGCCGCGCCACAGCAGATCTGCTACATATTAATTTTGTCCCGTTTGCTGAGATTTGCTCCCATTCAGTTAGAGCCGATTGATGAGAGAGCAGAGAGGATCGGACGGCTGCTCATTGGCTCTCCTCACCTCTGATTAGAAACACCAGCTCTGTCACTGCACCATTAGGAGGGAGGGGGAGGAAGGGAGGGAGGGGGGCAAGCAAAAAGAGGATGAAAAAGAAGTGTGGAAGAGAAAAGTGAAGAGGAAAGAGGGGTAAAGAATACTTTTATGTATTAAATAAATCACAGGTAAGGTGTTCACATTTGGGTGAGGATGTGACTGTGACTGTGAACTGCCTGGACGCATGTTACATTAACAAATGTTACAACTCTGGGCTATATAGAAAGTATAGTCTTAGTCTGACCACAGGCATGAAAATTCCAAACAGGTCTAATGTTTAAACTACTAAAACATAAGCTGCCCAAACAAGCTGCCCAAATCTTAATCTGCTCCAGGAAACCCGCTCAGTAAATTCTACTAAATAAATCTTAAATGTACAGTGTGTTTTATACAGGCGTATGCTTCGCCTCACAGAGATTGCCATTTACAGTTGCCAGTGGCTGTCTTTAGCGTCAGCAGATGCAGTCAGCATTGTGCTCAAGTTGAACACACCATTAGCTCTTATCAGCTAAACGCTGGGAGCTTTAACTTAAACTGTCCTCTCCATCTAATCGTCACTACCTTTAGGCCTTAATTGTGCCTTAGAGCTAATCGTGGAGCTGTAATAAGAGCTGTGTATGTGGAAATGAGCCCACCGCTTCTAATGATATAAAAACTTAACGATGGTTATCATCACGCTTCTCCATTCTGTGCTTTTCTGGACATTTACTTCGGTTTCTGTTGATCTCCATCTCTCTCTCTCTCTCTCTCTCTCTCTCTCTCACTCTCTCGCACTCTCTCTTGCTCTCCCTCGTTAAAGGGTTTCCCATTAACACAGTGCTTAGGTGGACTTATTAAGTTCACTTAACAGTTAATGCTCCATTCAGACTGTAAGAGCCTCTAAAGGTCCCAGTAATGTGAGATGATATCAGGATATCATTAGCGATGATCAGCAGCATTTAAACTTTTCCTTAATACTCAACTTTGACAAATGCTCTGTTGTAAAATGAAAGTATAACGTTCTTTTAGGCACAGTTTATACGAAGTATACATCATGCACAGGACTGACAAAAGACTCAACATCTACAAAAATGACCTTTTAATACTTCTAGTTCTAATGGCAATTTGTGGCAAAAGTAGTCTGTAGGGGTTTTTTTTCCTTTGCAAATTCCTCAAATGGAAATAAATCTAAGCTAAAAGCTAAAAGTTCAGCTTTAACTTAAAATTTTAAATATTAAGGAAATCAAAAAAATAAAAATGTCACACCCACAACTGAAGTACAGTGGTAATCATTTAGTACAACATGAAATCCATCAAAGCTGTGTGTTGAACTCCCTGGGGTTGGCCTGTGTCCCTTCCTCACCTCCTGCTAGTTCTCCCATGGATCACAGCATAATTAAAGAACGCAGCCAGGAGATCCAATTTAAGATTGGTGTCTATGAAGAATGTGTGGCGCACATGTTCACTTTGCCGGTAACAGGCACAGAATGTCTATTATACAGTCTGCGGATGGGTAATAAACCGACCATTCCCCAACACAGCATAACTCTGGGGCTAATTTACCAATATTTCCTCAAGATAAAAAAAAAAAATAAAGAAATGATATCAATCTGCTTTGCTGTATAAAGTAAAATAAGACAAGATGGCTGCTTGAGGTGTGATGATGGTAGAATGAGAATAAGAATGAGAAAAACTTGTATTGCATCCTCTTGCAATCAGGTTAAGATACTGGCAACCCAGGTTTGTTTGTGATTGCATTACTTTAAAAAAAACACACACAAAAACAGCATGAGTGCATGCTACATACAATTCATTTGAATAACCTTTTTTTTTAGTTTCTTTTCTGTGGCCACCATTCATCTTTCTATGAACTGAGGCATGTTTTGTATAGCTTGAGTTATGTATAACAATATTGAGAATGATTTTTCAGTAGCAATAGTTACAATGCATTATTTTAATTGTGATTTTTATCCCTTCATACTGTGCACACTCTAAACCAATCTTCTCAATGAAGAGGTGAAAAATATTTGCTCATATTATATGATAACCAGCATTTGACAACTGGGTCTTTTTACAGTTTGTAAATACAAGTATAGATGACCCTGCTGTACCTAACAGTGACCAGCCCCTTCTCACACACAGGTCACTCTGTAAATGCTTCATTTGATCAATCAATCCTCAGGACAGTAACACAATGTTGGCCCAATGGACTGAGAACACCGCTATATCTGTGCCGCTCTGCTCTCTCTGTCTAACAACTCTGTGCAATCACTTGAGTTCATTTGAGAACGAGCCCGTCTCCCTCTAAGGCTGCTTCTCACTTACACAAAGTCCTCTGGTGGAGCCGCACTAGCTCCATTCACTGGAGAAAAACTCAACCTCCACTTCAAAAAGTCCACTTCAATCAGCGCAGAATAATACAAAGGGCTCTCAGATTACAGCCGCCCTGCTGTACTTTAAATCCTGTAATACAAACTGAAATGAAATCCATTTTTTGCTCCGATGATCTTTCTAGGCAATGTTCAACATGGTCAGAGAGAAAGGGAGGGAGGGAGAGAGAGTGGTCATCTGTCTACCACTGTTACTGTGCCACCCGCCACCACCCACTCACATGCACGCACCCCCCCCACACACACACACACACACACACACCCCGCGCACATGACCCCCGTGGAAAAATGAGCTGCTAAAAAACCCCAGAGAGAGGAATGAGAGGCCGTTTTTCCATTTGTAGCAGCATGATAGCACAAAGGAAAGAGACAAAACATTATTTGAAGATAGAAGATACACGCGGCCATGATAAGAGAGAGGAAGGGTGTGTGTGCTCTGTTCTAACTTCAGAGCTAGATGGGGGCCACACACAGAGGGCCCCTGTCGCTGCACCCCCTGATGCCTTATGGGATTGTAATAATTCATGGAGTTAGCCCACTGCTTGCTGGACCAGACAAATGGAATTATGGTGGCCAGATGAGATGGATGCATACATGTGTGTTTGTGTTTGGTCATCATGGGACAAGGGGCCACTGTGAGAGAAATGGCTGCTGTGGTCCATAACCCTATCCACATGCGCTGGCCTGTGTATGCTGTGGACACTGATACAGCCTGTTCTGGCCCTCTGGTCAGCAGCTCTCCAAACCACTGATGTAGTGATTGTTTAGTGTAGAGACAGTAGCACAGTTGGTAGTGAGTTTGTCCACTGATCCAAAGGTTGATGGTTTGAATCCTGCTTTTACAGATGAATGCTGTGTTTTTGGGCAAGACACTCGCCCCCAGTGTCTGAGTACACTGGTGTATGAATGTGGAACCATTTACCATTTAAAGGTACAATATTGTGCACTCTTGTTGGTTTAGAACAATCACATCATAATAAGTTGCTAGTACCTTGATATGCAAATGGAGGACACATTTTTCTCATTGTCAGTACCTGGACAGAAAGTTCTGACCCTCCAGAATTCACTCTCTGAGCTGTAGAGGCTGCACTAGCACAGATTTATGATGGGCTGCAGGTGCTGGGGTTTAGATAGTGACCATTTTAAACCAACCGGATTTTGACATTTGAAGTGGCAAGCCAAACATCATGAATCATGATGTTTGGCTTGGTTTGTTCATCGTGAATCATGTGAGGCTCATCCTTGAGAACCAAAACACCAATGGCTCAGTGGAAAGAGCGTTCACCCACTCTCAAAGGTTTTTAGTTTAATCCCAGCACAGACAAGAGACCATGCTTCTGTTGCATCCTTTCACATATTCCTTTAGCCTTTCTTTCATGTATCAGTTACCCTTTTTAAATTAAACTTAAAGGTGCACATTCTGGCACCTAAAAAAAGAAGTATCTCTAGTCAAGAACTACTCACAAATTAAATACAGACAAATCTAGTCATATGACTAACAATAGTACAAAGAAAACAAAAATCTATATCATATACAGTTCCCCAGTGATTCTTCTCAGGTTCTTGAAGTGTGAAATCCTGATGTGCAGCTCCGTACAGATAACATTCAGGGCCTTTCCTGTGGGATTATGAACTAAATTTCTTTTGCCACTCCTCTAATTGCTGCTGGGAAAATCTATTATGGAGCATTTGGTGTGGAGCTCTAGCCACTGCAGCTCTCTGTCAATCACCCGCACGAGCAACAGCTATGTGCACTGTGCCACTTATTTCAAATGAAAGCATTTCTCAGGCTGACATCTGAGGAGCGTTTGATTATGGAGATGGAAAGTGGTCTGGACAAGACACAAACAACAACCACTGTCTATGAACATAACACCTAACCAGGATTCTAAGAGGAATCAGTCACTCAAAATCATGCAGTTTTCCACAAATAATTGGACAGCACAAGACTGAATAAAGATGCCAGTTAGTCAATAATGTATATTTAAAGGTCTCATGTTTGGAAAAAAAAACATTCACCTCATATGCCAGCAGGATGCTATGGTTGTCTTCAACAGCAAATAGTGTGCTATGTCCACATAACACAGTTCCCACACCAAATGTCTCTTTCTTTTCTTTATGTGTTTCTGTTCCTAGTATTTTTGTGTGTCAGGTTTGGAGAAAAAGTTTACATCAGTCCAAATAATGCACATTACATACTGACCAATTTCACATTTCACCTTTCCCCTGCCATCTCACTCTCCACCTTTCACCTGCCATCTCACTCTTCACCTTTCACCTGCCATCTCACTCTCCTCCTTTCCCCTGCCATCTCACTCTCCTCCTTTCCCCTGCCATCTCACTCTCCACCTTTCACCTGCCATCTCACTATCCTCCTTTCACCTGCCATCGCACTATCCACCTTTCCCCTGCCATCTCACTCTCCACCTTTCCCCTGCCATCTCACTCTCCTCCTTTCCCCTGCCATCTCACTATCCTCCTTTCCCCTGCCATCTCACTCTCCACCTTTCCCCTGCCATCTCACTATCCTCCTTTCCCCTGCCATCTCACTATCCTCCTTTCCCCTGCCATCTCACTCTCCACTCTCCACCTTTCACCTGCCATCTCACTCTTCACCTTTCACTTGCCATCTCACTCTCCTCTTTTCCCCTACCATCTCACTCTCCTCCTTTCCCCTGCCATCTCACTCTCCACCTTTCACCTGCCATCTCACTCTCCACCTTTCCCCTGCCATCTCACTCTTCTCCTTTCCCCTACCATCTCACTCTCCACCTTTCCCCTGCCATCTCACTCTCCTCCTTTCACCTGCCATCTCACTCTCTCCTTTCACCTGCCATCTCACTCTCCTCCTTTCCCCTGCCATCTCACTCTCCTCCTTTCCCCTGCCATCTCCACTCCTCCTTTCCCCTGCCATCTCACTCTCCTCCTTTCCCCTGCCATCTCACTCTCCACCTTTCCCCTGCCACTCTCACTCTCCACCTTTCACCTGCCATCTCACTTCCTCACCCCTCACCTCCATCTCACTCTCCTCCTTTCCCCTCCATCTCACTCTCCTCCTTTCCCCTGCCATCTCACTCTCCCACCTTTCCCCTGCCATCTCACTCTCCACCTTTCCCCTGCTATCTCACTCTTCACCTTTCACCTGCCATCTCCATCCTCCTTTCACCTGCCATCTCACTCTCCTCCTTCCCTGCCATCTCACTCTCCTCCTTTCCCCTGCCATCTCACTATCCACCTTTCCCCTGCCATCTCACTCTCCACCTTTCCCCTGCCATCTCACTCTCCTCCTTTCACCTGCCCTCACACTCTCCTCCTTTCCCCTGCCATCTCACTATCCACCTTTCCCCTGCCATCTCACTATCCTCCTTTCACCTGCCATCTCACTCTCCTCCTTTCCCCTGCCATCTCACTATCCTCCTTTCCCCTGCCATCTCACTCTCCTCCTTTCACCATCTCACTCCTCCTTTCCCCTACCATCTCACTCTCCTCCTTTCCCCTGCCATCTCACTCTCCTCCTTTCCCCTGCCATCTCACACTCTCCTCCTTTCCCCTGCCATCTCACTCTCTCATCCCCTTTCCCCTGCCATCTCACTATCCTCCTTTCCCCTGCCATCTCACTCTCCTCCTTTCCCCTACCATCTCACTCTCCTCCTTTCCCCTGCCATCTCACTCTCCTCACCTTTCCCCTGCCATCTCACTCTCCACCTCCTTTCCCCTGCCATCTCACTCTCCTCCTTTCCCCTGCCATCTCACTCTTCACCTTTCACCTGCCCTCACACTCTCCTCCTTTCCCTTGCCCTCACACTCTCACCTTTCCCCTGCCATCTCACTCTTCACCTTCCACCTGCCCTCTCACTCTCCTCCTTTCCCTTGCCCTCACACTCTCCTCCTTTCACCTGCCCTCACACTCTCCTCCTTTCACCTGCCCTCACACTCTCCTCCTTTCACCTGCCCTCACACTCTTCACCTTTCACCTGCCCTCACACTCTCCTCCTTTCACCTGCCCTCACACTCTCCTTCTTTCACCTGCCCTCACACTCTCCTTCTTTCCCCCCGCCATCTCACTCTCCTCCTTTCACCTGCCTGTTTACTCTCGTCCTTCTCACCTATTTACTCCTTTCCCTTTTTCACCTGTCTGCTCTTCTCCTCCTTTCACCTGCTTACTTACTCTCCTCTCACCTGTTCATTCTCTCCCCCTCCCTTCCTCCCTCCTTCCTTCCCTCCCTTCCTCCTGTCTCTCCATTCATCAGTATTTCAGCTCGGGCACTGATACCATCATTGCTTTAGTGCAGCTCTGCTCTGACAGTCTGTCTGTCTTCTCCGCGCGCTTTAAACACACTAAATCAAGGCCTGAAAGAAATAGATATTTTGCTTGCGCGATAAGCCCATTTCCTGGCGAGTATTCATTGAAATGATATAATAACTGACATGGATAGTGGTGCGGAAGAGGAGAGCACTAGAGAGAGCCAACAGAGATAAATACGGTATTTGCAAGTTTCCTTTTGTCGAGAGGAGGTGCCCCTTTTTGTGCTGGTGCAGAACGGGCTGAGGGATCTAAACGTTGACAGGGGAGCTGGTAAATTGAATGCCATGAGCCGTCTGAGCCGCTCTGTCTCTAAAAAGAAATTCAATTAAAGTGTATTGCGGTCTTGTGAATGTGGCAGAGCGCGGCCTCCCAGTGCCTGATAAGAGCTGCTGCTGCGCCGTATAGCCCAGCCAGGATCACTCGCCGCTAAACGTGTAATCCCCCGCAGCCGAACAATATGGGCCCCAGTCGGATTCAATACAGCACCAGCCAATTCCCCACATTAAATCAGCCGTGTGGGGTGGGGAAGCGATGGGGAGGGTGGGGGGGTCCGGGCACCCAGCAGCGACGCACTTCCTCCAGCTTAGAGGATCACACACACAGCCACACACACACACCGAGCAGCGTTGACAATGAGAGCTATCTTACACACACACTCGCACACACACACACACACACACATGCGCATTGTATAAAAGCTCCCCTGGGAAGTGATTTTGGCTCTTTCAGTGTTAAGTACCTGCCCCACTCTGGCTAATACCACACTAATACAGGAATTATAGCCTGGTGTGTGCGGGTGCGTGTGTGAGAGGGACAGATAAAAAAGATGGGATTAAACGGCGCTCCTTGGATCAGGCGGCCAACGCATACAGTCTGGTTCATGACCCGTTAAGCTCAGGGTCTGCACGGAGCCCACCACTCAAAGCTCCAAGTCAACCTCAGTCCAATTTAAAAGGCCTTCTTCAAAATAAGAGCAATGAACTGCTATGATCTACTGTGCACTCTGACACAATCAGTCATCACTCAAGATGGAGTAGAAGTATTTATCCGCCACACTTCTGAACACCAGGTAAAGAAGAGAGAAGTTGAAAGAAGTGTCTTCCATAGACGTTCTGAGAATGTGTGCAAAATTATAGATTGGTTGCTATTACTGTGATGTTATAACCCTTACAACCAACATTAGTCACTGAAGGATCATAATAATAATAGGATAATAGTTTTTTGATGCTGTATTTTAACAAAAACATAGCTTTTCCTCATTTACTTACAAGTACTTTTTATTTTGTATTTTCCCCTTGAGCTTATTTCTTAACTCCCATAGTTAAATACACCATTAGTCATCTCTAGCCACCTCTAGACCAAAATGACAAAAACACACTTAATGTTATCATCTCATTTAGATCTTGCTTCATAATAACTAGTGTTTACCCATAACATGTCCACTCCCAGCCTAATGCACTCTCCCACACAAACACAGCCACAGCCACATACACACAGTGTAAGTGACTAATAGGGTGCCTGGGAATAAAGCTCATTAATTAATAACACCAGATACACAATAGACCTGCGTTACCACCACACACACACAGCTGCCTCATCCAATCTCCAATTATTAATTAGTGAAAGTGAAATCTATGAATTACTTGCTCCATTATGTACTTTAGCAGCTTTAATTTGCATCGCAGCCTGTTTCCACCCTGGCCGGCAGATTAAAGTGGCTATTTGAAATCAATTTCTCTAATAACAGATCTTAACGAGCTCATCAATTAAGGCTTCGTTAATGGCTTGTTATACTGGCCCCATGCAGGCTCAAGTGTTGGTAGGCGTGTGCGTTTGGACCCCTGTCCCCTCCATGTTACCTCTGCATATACATCAACGTGATTGGTCTCTGCTGCTGTGTGTCGATAGGTTCAACTTTAGTCAAAAAAGCCTAATGGGATATTGGTTTGGAGGGTGAGGGGGCGTGTCCCGGCCTTCAACAGCCTATTTGAAAGAGTCTTTATGCAAATGAGCTGGGTAATGGCTTCAAGTATAGAGGTTGTGATTTCCATAAGTTAGGCTGTGCACTGGGGCATTTCGCGAGCACGCTGAAAGACCATTAGCACTCCTTCACACATTTATATAAACAGTTGGGAGATGGTGACCTCTGTGCTGACCCCACACACCCTCCTCTAAATCTAAGTGTTATATATGCATGACTTACCTTAACTCCTCCAAGCCTGGCTGGTAATAAGCACTTCATTTGTTTAACCTCACTCCCTCTGACGCACAGTCCTACAGTAGTACTCCGGCCCCCATCATTCATAGCTGTGCTCATATCACTGATGTAAATTAGATTACCAGACACACCTGAAACCTTTGGCATCTGTGTAATGATACAGTCTGGAGCTCTATCACAAAACATGGGCCTTTAATCAATTGGGGTATTGTGTTTCTTTCATACTCTATGATGTATAGGCATAAAAAAAAAAAAAAAAATGAATAGTTGTATGGCGTGGGATCCATCCAGGCTTCTTCTCAGGCCATAGACATGCGTGAGAAGAATATCTCTTGGACATAGTGAATCATGAGTACCCATGTGTCAGCCCTGCAACTAAACGACCATTTCCTGATGTGTTTTCAGGACTCGATCAACAGATTCAAAATCAATAGCAACAATATCTATCACTATCTATTAATGCAAGAAATGTCTGTCTGTGTCAACTCCTGTTGGTTTGTTTGTTTGTCTGTTCCACTCATAACTCTCGAACCACTCATCCGACAAGTTTCAGGTTGTGAGGGTAAAAAATGCCAAAGATCTTTTTTTTTTTAAAAATACTAGTAAGTATGATATACGTAACACATATAAAGAAGATAACTATAATGCATCTAAAGAAGAGGGAAGCGCACTGAAACTTGGAGTGACAGCCATTCAGACTTTCAGACTAGTGTATACCAGTGCGTCCTTTGGCAACGCACACGTCAATTCTCTGTATGTATATGATGTGTGGCAATGGAGTTTCTTGTGCTTTTGTTGTTGAAGAGATTGTTGTTCGCTGTCCATGGTGCTGAATGACTGCTGAATGCTGAGAATGCTATTTAATTTTCCAGATTTTGTTTAATTTACTCTTTATTTGAAGGGACAATGTACAGAGATATTAAGATCATAAAAGTGTTCCACACCAGATTATAGCTAAAAAGAATAAATTGTACAATGCAATTACATTCAGTCAGCAAAAGGAGCAATTTACACTGTCCACTCTCTGACCCACCCACACTCACACAATATCACACATTAATATTTTAATAAAAATGTAACTATGTAATATATGTAAAATACTTCCAGCAGGATGGAACACACATCTAAATATATACCCAAAATAGAACACTTTATCCTTTTTGGTCATTTTTCACTCTTCCCATCTTTTTCCAGTCCAAATTTCTCCAAATGTTCCTCGTGTGATCGGTGCCTTGAGAAGTTGTTGAAGTGTGCTGAACCTAAAGAGTGTGAACACATCTCATTACTACATGTTTAGCAGCACTAGCACCATGTGATCCCTGTGCGCCCAGTCTCTCCTCTCATCAGCGCCAGTTTATCAGCAAACTCGCACTTTAGTGATTGATACTGGGAGAACTAATTATGACACCTCAGTTCACTCATTAGGCTACATAGCTACAAATGATTAATTGATTTATCACATTTTCCCAAGGCTCCATTTATAATCGCATGCTGAAATGGGTTTGGGTGAGGAGGAGGAGGAGGAGGTGGGAGGAAGCAAGAGAGTAAGAAGAGGACAAATAAGAGGAGGAGAGGAAGGAGGTGAGTGGGGCATGATGGAGAGAGAGAGGGCTAGGGGCTGGCTGGGATTAGCAAGGGCTGAATAAAGGTTAAGGAATATTAATATACTGACGCCAGTGCACTAAAGTGTATTGATGGACTCCACACTCACAGTCATTTGAATATCAGGGCAACTTGACAGAATATAAAGATCCTATGTTACCCACAATTGACCCTTGTGAGCTTTTAAGTCATGTTATAATGCTGTCATCTCCCCAAAAACATAACTGGAGTTGAGCTTTGTTTCTTTCACACATGTTTGATTAACCCTCCATTATTACTATTAGTCTGTCTACATCTCCAAAGCTCAAAATACTCTGTTCCACCTTGTGATGTAGTTGTAGTTTTCAAGTTAGAACAGCTCCTTTTACCTTTAGTTCAGTAGAGATAGACAATTTCTGGACTGAAATCATTCAAAAGATTCTTGTGAAGATGTATGGAGTTTAAAAGCACTGTGTTGTTAAATATGCAGGATTTGTAAACATGCAGGATGTGTGTGTTAAATGTGTGTGAATATAACAAAACACAACTCCAGCTCTGTTTGTGGAGGAAACAACATTATAATAGAGATCAGAAAATAGCGGGCCCTTTAAGGTTTGTAAATGTAAATATAAAGCATTACCCAATTTTAAGGTGCACAAATTTTTTCTGTTGAGGGACTACAACTTGTGTGTCCTCATTAGTCGGGGAGCCAAAGTCTCAAAAGCTCTAGAAAATGGGTTGAACCTGACATCGCCTGCCATACTTTTTATTTGTGTTTTTTTTGTTAACTGTGACCCTGAGGACCAATAATTGGAGGGTCTGCTCTTCCGGAAATATCGCGAAAAAAAATTGTGGCCATTTTAGTGTAGGTAACCTTCATTTTGTGATAGAAAATTTTGAAAAATGAAAAATTTCCTCAAATCCTCAGTGGATTGGGTAAGCTGTCTACAAATACATTCCAGATGTAAAGAACACATGTGGTGACAACATTCAGTGAAAAAAATATTCATAAAACACATTTCTACATGATTTTGGTTCAATTTAATGCTAAAAAATAAGGCATTTTTTCACTTTTTTCCAGTATTTTCATCTTTACTTCATTGGCAATCAACTATTCCCCCACGTTTTGACATCAGCCAATATGCCATTCTTTTCTTCAAATAGTATAGTCATTCCACAGAAAAAAATATTAAAATCCAACCAAAATCAATGGATCTGTGATGATTTCTTTACCATCAACAGGCCCAGAACCTCAATAGAATGTTAGGCTCCTCTCAACATTCCATAAGGCACACTGGATATTTAGCATGGTTGTTAATGTCCACATTATTAAACATCATGGCCTAGGCATCTAATAATAATAATAATAATAATAATAATAATAATAATAATAATAATAATAATAAATATAGCCGCAAGCGGCAATGATCGGCCCTCGCTTGAGCCTATGCCATGCCCATGCCACGCCGCACCCTGGCCACGTTGAGCTCTGCACATGCCGTGCCCCACGAATGCACCTTACTCAATGATCTAACTTCTAAATTAACACTAACCTCTAAACCTACGTGCACTCCTAACTAGGGATGGGCATTCGATGAAATTTTCTTAATCGATCGTCGGAAGAATTAACGATCGATTATCGATTAATCATTAACGTTTTTATGTTAAAATGATCATCATTATTATTACTATCTGCACTACTAATCTGCATAAATAAAATCAACTTTACGACATATAAACTGTAACCACTCTAGAGCCACATCAATCCGTTTGAGATTTTAATGTGTTTAATTCAGTTTTGCGCAACTCTCACAGAAACGAAACTTAAAACCGCATCGCTAATTTGCATAAACTCAGCAAAGATAAAACTACAGCTCTTTCGTCTTCCTGGTTTGTAACGTAAGCATGAATAGAGCTTGTTGTTCCACAGTGTGGCATTACACCAATGCATCTTGCAGGAGTTTTAATACTATAATATGATTATCTTTAAAATTTAATTTAAGTAGTAAGATATCATATCCTTCACCAGAAAAGTTACATAGTGCTCGTTTTAATAGTCTGACAGTATTATTTGCATCTTTTTCAGTCTCCTTTTAGATTCACTTTTACTACCATTACTTGAACATTTCTTCAAGTACCCTCCAGTAAATACTTAGCATAATATTTACCAAAAAGTTTTTTAAAAATTATGCAGTGATGAAATATTAACATCTGCATATATTTTTATTGTAACTATTACACTGTATTGCAATATGCATCTGACAGAGTTTAATATCTTGGGAAAATAAACACAAAATTGAAGCACTCACATAGTATATTTGAAACTTATACGCAGCCTGGAAGCGCAGGGTTTGCATTTGTTCTCTTTGGCCACACAGTGTGCAGTGGATCAGGGACAGAGCAGGGCTGGGGTCAGGACAGTCACTCTCACATCCATTTGGTGTGAACGGCCCGTATCTCTAGCGGGCTCTTCTATCAGCTCCAGTGTAATGAGATGCTGAGGCTGGCCTGCCGAACAATAGCTGCTGTGTGTCGCTGCTTAGCCTGCTGCTCTCCACCTATTTGTCATAATCACAGCCAGTTTTCTCATTAGTGGAAACCATTAGCCCTTAAAGCTTTATCTGCTCCTTATCAGCCACACTGCTACCACGCCACTGACTGCATACGCACGCACACACTCACTTTCACATTTGCACTATGAAAACTCCACCAAAAAATAACCAGAAGGACAATCTCATGCAAATATACATCTATAAAAGCTCTACTGGCCATAATGATGGCTTCACGCTTCAAAGAGTCATGTTCACATAATTTTAGTTGAATTAAAAATATTAAGCTTCTTTTGAGTCACCTTGTTTATTAATTTTGTTCAAAATATATTGAGAAGTCTATAATTGTTAACTAATTTCATGTTGCAAAAAGTTGTTTTGTTTTGTTTTGTTTAACTGCTTGTGTAAGAGCATAAATAAACTTGAGATATTGAGAACGAAAAAAAAAAAAAAGTCTTATCTCAGTTCAGAATTTTACTCATTACTAATGGATGAACAATTTCTGTGTTACCATTTTTTTTCCTCTGAAAATGTGGCTTGCGTAACAGATTTATTGAAATAACATATTTTAAAACTCTACTTTTACTAACAGCCATTTACCTAATTTTAACTCCTGTATTAAACTGCAGTACACACATCCCATATCACAGAGCAGTTAAGCACTCACATTTAAGTCCAACAGTGCTAGTTAGTTGGCACACCCATCCTAATCTGGCTCTATTAGCGCAGCCTGTCCCTCCCCAGCTCCACAGACTTTGTTGGGGCTGTCAGGATGACCAATGACGTCGCACAGCCCAGCCTGATTCATGGCTGCGACCCCAAGATCACATCTGAAGGAAGAGTCCTGGCAAAACGACCAAACGTACCCCTTGCAGCCCATTATAGTCTATTTATCTAGCTGGACATCTAATGGGGAGCGCTTCTTTTCCACTCCTACACAGCGATGGTATCATGGAAGGCTTGGTTAAGACTTGGGGACAGCTCGACTGGGGCTATCTGAGGGTGGTGCGGGTTAATAACTGCAGTTGCTGTTACTTTGTGAAAGCTATAAAGGGGATTGGACTTGACTGATGGCTGGGGAGACTCCTCTGTTTTCAAATCAGGGCAGTGCAGTTGAAAGTGTTTAATCATAGGAACGACTATACTTTAAAATCTCTTATCTCCCGTGGGCAGACAAGTTAACATCTGCATACAGTTACAGGGGGTGCATCTAACAGCTACAAGACAGCCATGACATGAGGCAGGGGTCTGGGGTCATAGGTCAGACCATTTATGCTGGAAGGAACAGAGGCAATGTCACAATTTCAGATAATTGAAAAAGAGAACAAATATTTTTAATTTCATCTTTCTTTTTTTCATTTCAATATGCTCTCATTTTCAGTTTTAAGTTAAATTTTACTCTGGTAAAATAACCTCACTATTTTGCTGAAGAATACATTTAGTTACAAATGATGAGTTCATTTGCAAATGTGCCTTTTGAAAAAGTCATCAGAAGCTTGTAGTTTACCGTTAGCAATGTAATATTTCCAAAAGCCAATCTATTTTACTGCTACCAAAATATAATTCCCTGGTAAAATCCATTACACCATATTGTCATTGATAATATTTCTGGAAGTAACAAAAAGAAAACGTTTTTTGAAAATCATTTGAACACATTTTTTCTATAACTCTTTGAATTTAGATGTAGCCAAATACAAAATAAAAAATATATATAGTTGAGTTATTTTTATTTTATTTATTTATTTATTTTTTGTCAGAAAAATATGTGAATTGTGTATTCAATTGAACTAATGTAATGCAAAATGAATTACATTTCACAAAGATACATTTTGTCAAAAATAAGATTGAATTGGAAATTGGGGACAAGGCCACTGAGCACTAATAGAAAGTGAGACAAAGCCTGCATACTTACTCCCAAACTACATTTAATGAATGACAACATTTCCATCCGTGGATCTTCTTCAGGTCATGAGCATTTATAAAGATATGTGGCTTCTCATTTGTACATTCCAATAAATCCATTTAAACTAGCTTTTAACACATTTTTGTCTCTAAGACTTTTTTTGAGAGAGAGAGAGAATTCCAACAATTTAAATGTTTTCATTAATATGTTGCCTTTGTTCTGGTTCTTCTAATATCTTCTTTTTCACACCTCACGACACTAAACTGAGTGATGTTTTAGCTACATTGGATTTATCGTATCCCTCCCAAAACATCATATGCACAATCAACACTGTTCTTATGGGTGATTTCTTTGTGTTTTCCGAAGCTGTTAGTTCTGCTGGCCTGTGATGAGCCTGATTACTGGAGCTTATGTCATCTGTTACTAGCGCTCCCCTCCTCTCGTCTCCATGTCATTAGGCTCCGAGCAGCCACGCACTAAAACATGTAAAAGAGCTTCCCATTTGAGAGAGATTTGTTTGTGGCATTGATAGTCTTTAGTTTTCCGCATGGTTTGCCGGCAGCCACAGACATTAGAAAGAGAAGTGGGGTGCAACACATCTCCGCTCTCATCCTCTCATGCTCTGATCCCAGCCTCATCCGTCAAACAGTGGCAAGAGAGGGAGGAGGAGGAGGAGGAGGAGGAGGAAGAGAGGAAACTTAAAACATTAGAGAGAAATAATTTGTAGACATGATATTTCCTCTGCACAAGGTTTGGTGTGGGGGTGTAAACATAGAGTACAAGGTATATGTATTTACATTTTTATGCATAAAAGTAGTTATTAAGTATAAAAGTAATATGTAGATTTGAAATTAAAATAAAGCCTATAGGTGACTTTCTTTGCAGCATACATTTTTATTCCCAGATGTTTCCATGTTCTGCCTGTGTCTGCCCATTTCTTCTTGGTCCACATACCTCCAACAATTTGCAGATTATGGTTGAACTCAGTGTTTTTTAGGTGGTTAAGCAGAGAAAAAATTTATTGATATTGAATCTAAAGAATGTATCAAAGGTATTTCAGTGTATTTATAATAATTTATTGTACTATTCTATGTGTGAGGTTTTTGAGTTGTTGTTATTATCAAATGTCTCAGCCATTATCCAAAAACTGATGTTCAGTAATTGCAGGCTGTCATGCATTTTGTTAATGGAAGTTACAATTATAGATAGATTTAAATTTTTATTTTCAAACACTGAAGTAGTCATTTTATTTTTTGCTATATGAATGGTTTACTATTCTGTTAGTGGCCGTTGCGCTCTAATGTGAAAAGTAGCTGTTATAATTGAGGCAGTGTAAGTGATATTAGTGGCTTGAACATTGTGATATTGTATGTAATTACCTCAGCCTTAGTCCTCTGTCCAGCTCCTGTCTGCACCCCTCCCTCCCCAGTGTCGTTCCCCCCCCAGTTAATCACAGTTGTTCCCCGCAAAAGGAGGCCCGTTAACGGCTTGGTGCGTCAGGAATGGTCTCGCGCTCCTCCGCTAATCGGACCGTTACGACTGAGAAGCTTTGCATTATGCAAATCACTGGCCGGGAACAGGTGACATTTGTAGGGGAGCGGGGCGACAGGGCGATGGAGTCTGGCTGATTTAGACATTAGTCCCTGTCAGCAGCAACACACTCATCTGCATATGCACACACACTGTACACACGAGCCAGGAAAGCATCAATTACCACAGCTATTCTTTTGTTTCTAATCTGTATTTAACTTTCATTTTAAATACAACACAGTGGGAGCATAAATGTATACAAATTGCTTTTCAATGTACAGTACTTTCATGATTATTTCCTTTAGTTCACCTTCATTATCACTTTTGGGTAAGTTTAAATCTGGGTGCCTTCTCAGCATGTGCACCCAAGTGGTAGTGTCATGCCCAAAGTTAAACACTGTGGAGTGAAAAGTTCAAGTATCTTAAGTGTATTCCTGGCCTGCATATCAGAAACCCATTTAAACACACTGACATTTGTCTGGCTCTTATGTCCATGCAAATGTGCCATTTTAAACTGACTCAAACACTAATGGTTTCAGAGTACCGTCCAAAATACAACTGGACTAACTGTGGTCTGAAGAATGTAAATTCGCTGAGAAGGAATCTAATGCTGAACAATGAAATGCCACTTTGAACAGGTGGAGCTTCTCAATTTTTCAAATTTGAAGAAGACGCCACTAGGCTTGTTTTTACGACCAATTTTAGATATATTTTGCTTTTTACAGAATGTATTAAATAATAAAAAGAAAAAACATAAAATTTAAATAAAATGTACATTTATTTTGGAATATTTCAGACCAAGAACCCCCGCAAAAATATTAAATTAACCCAGAACAAATTGAAAATGTTGCAAACTTTTGTGGCATGTCAACGATTAACTCTTATTTTTGGATCTTGCCAACAATGCCAATTTGTAATATGGCAAGGGTTAAAATAATATTTTGAATGTCCAAAAACACTATTATAATAGAGAATTCATTCTATTTAAAATGAGCCACAAAGGCGCACAGATAATCTTATGATGTCAAATTACAAGCAGTGTTCCATTTGTATCAATAAATCACCATTTACAATTAGTAGATAATTTGTTGCCAGTTCGTCCATTCTCTCTCTTTGTAGTACAATACAATTTTTTTGTTTTATTCATTTTAATACAATTCTCCCTGTTCACTGTCCTGGATGTTGCTCCTAGTTTACTTACTGTTAAATATTTAGTTATTTTAAAGAATATAGATAATAATATCACTAGTTTGGGGACCACTGCCAAATCACAACACCTCAGATTGGTGTGCCTGCTGTCTGCCATTTCTTATATTTCTTATTGTGCATCTCTTTAGTCCACCAGCTTGGTGCTTTTATCACATCAGAGTCAGTGAAACGTATTCATCTTGCAGAGGCCATAATGAGAGGCCATTATGAATGCTAACCAGATCTTTTAACCAATGACTGAATGACATTGGCTCATACACGACCAATGAGCTGTGATGTGGCTGGCCTATAGTGCAATAACACGCAGAGTACTAATCTACAGTGTGTCTGCCTGAGCGCGCACTGAGCACACAAGCATAATCACTTTATCAGAGTGCCTACATAAAAGCCAGTGAATATGAAGAGGAGGAGACACTGACAGAGGACAGGCAAATTAAGAGAAGAAAGGAGGGATCAGAGGAGTGATGGAGTAGTGAAGCAGGACAGGGAGGAACACAAATCATTTTAGATGAAATCTGAATGTTTTAAGTTTAGTTTATGTTTTTTAGAAGTTGTCTAACAAAAACAGAAGAATGTTTGTAGGTTTCAGTTGCATCTGGCATATAAAAAGGCGCATTATATTTGATTTAGTTTTGTTTTTTACACTTTGCACACACCTGTCAATAATCATTATTGTGTTAATCATGAGGATCTAAACTTGTCATGATACAATGCAGTGTAGGTAACATTATTAGACCGTTTCAAACTTTAAATTTCAAAATTTTATTCTGCCAACTAGACAAAAGCTTTAGAGTATGTCTCGCCACTCTTCCAAGAAACTTCTTCAGTTCTGCCAGTTTAGTTGGAGAATCAGTATCTTTTATTTGTTTAAAGGGAGGTGCTAACTACATTGAAACTACCACTCGAAGTTCTTAACAGTAAAGAGTATCTGTTAGTTAGGTCCATTGAGAAAAAATAAAAAATGAAGTGGAACCAATCTGGACAACTGAGGGAATACACATTTTTGACACAATGTTTATACAAAAATACAATGAGTAGAAACAACTAATGAGCAAATTTATAGAGTGATGTCTCAAAACTGAAGCACAGATGCACTGAAATGTATTAATCTGTACAAGTGTGTGGGGCAATCCAACAGCCCGATTGTGCCCAGTGTTAATTAGCAGTGGCACGACGCGGCTCTTCTCTTGTCTCAGTGTGTCTCGCTAATTCCGCCTCTCGTTAACAACGCTTATACAGCCAATTACCATAAATCCCTGTTAGCTGCGGCAATTAACAGTAACGAGGCAGCGCTGCATGTGTTTCTACTGTTGTAATTAAGCCAGTGTGTTGTTAATTAGCAAAATGTGAGTGGGAGGTTTTATGCTCGTTAGTATAGCCATTTCATTCAATTAGCAGCATCATTAACGAGGTGTCTCTGTTGGAACAAAGTTAATGCCGGGAGGAGGCGGCCACCGGGCGATTAGCCTGGACAAACATGACGAGAAGCATGGCACAGAGCCCAGCCGCGACCGGAGATGGAGATGGGCCTTTAGTGTGGGAGGCAGAGGTGCAGGGATGCGATGTGATGGAATCTGATGCAGGTGGAGGGAGGGGGGCTATTGTTTTATTAGTACTCCAGTGTAAATGAAGATCACAGTGCTAAAGCTGTTTGAATATGACTGAGCTAAAGTGTTTAAAAAGGCCACTATGTAACTTTTCTACTTGTCCACATGGTTATTGCTTTGCCTTGAATGTTCCAGTACAAATGTTTTACAAGGTATTTAAACTTAGACTTAGACAAACTTTATTGACCCACAAGAGAAAGTATTAGGACACAGTAGTAGTAGTTTAGCCTGATTCATCAGCCAGTTTCACTTTGTGGAAACCGTCTGACCTCACAGCATTAGGATTTGTTTGCTCGACGGTAGGCGGGTACTTTTTTATTTAACCAATCACTGCTATTTGGTCGTGATGTATGTAATGTGCCAAATCTCATAGGAAGAAGGGCAATAATGTCTTTCCCCTTGATAAAATTTACCAAACATTCTCTTTGTTCTGGCTTTAAATCCTCAATTTTGGGAATCATTGCCAACACAGAATGTATGTCTTCATCTACATCCACCTCAACTGCTTTGTTTACTGTTGTGCTGTACCACAAAAGGGACCCAGACAGGTGCTTGAGTTTGACGTCATTGCTTCACAGCTCTTCACTGATTGGCCGGTGTGTGGTCTACAACTTCCGGGATTCTTGCAAACCATCTAGTGTATTCCAATTCCTGACCTAGTCGCTGGAGAGAAATGAAATTGAGCAAAGGCACTAGGTGGAGCCAGCCTGGCTAGTAGTAGTTAAGAACTCAAAACATTTTCAAAAAATTTTAATGGAATTTTTACATGAATCCCTGGACTTTTTTGTTTATTACAAGTCCCTAAATCTTATTTTCCTGAGACATGCTTCAGCTTTGACATGGGAATTGTCCAGATGTGACAATGCACAATCTTTTTCACAATCTGTCTATCAGACCATCCCCAGGTGCACCAGCTATTCCACCAGCTACACATACGCCTATTCTCATATATACTGCAAATAATCCAGAGTTTCCTGTGTGTAGAGCTTTGAGAGCTTGTTCCCAGTTAGAGTAGATCAGACAGCAGAGGCCCAATCTACAGAGCCTAAGCTTCACAAAATGTCCAGCTATTTGTTTGTGCTTCAAAGAGTTCAGAAACAGATTCAGTTTGAACTGAAAATCATTTTAGTCAGACATTTTAGGAAAAATATGCCAGAATAGTAGCATAGTGTGGAACATTCTGGGCAATGCAAAACCTTCTCCATGGAGACAACCAGGTGACAGACTTTAACTTTATGTCATTCTGTGTAAGTTTGGGGAATTTACTGTTTATTTAGTTATTTACATTTGATTATTATTATTATTTTCACTTTATGGTGCTTGGCCCACCAATATGCACCCCCATGCAGTAAAAAGTGACTCCAGCTACGCTCTTAAACTAGAATGCCAATGGAGTGTTTGGAGTTGTGAGCTGTGACAGAAGATGAACCTGTCGGACTCTCTGGTCTCTGGTCCTCACTTTAGCTTTGGCTGCTTCTAATTCTCCACAAGGCTCTCCTCCTCCCATCTCCTCTGTCCTCAGATAAGAGCCTGTTCTCCCTGACACCTCCGTCTAACTCCATTACAGCTAATAGAGAGAGGCCATCTTGCTGCTGACACTCACATCCACTGAGGGTGCCAGGAGACCCCAGTGCATGATGGGAAATAAAACACTGAGTGGATATCTACAGGCCAGAGGAGCATGGTCCCATTTTGAACAGATGTTTCAGTACATGTGTAGCAGCACACACACTGTCCTCTGTCTCCTCACAGTGGCCCCACTATTACATGAAGAGCTAAGTGGAGCGTTGACATTGAAAAAAAGATGAATGAGCAATGCCAAATGGGAAAGTACAGGTAATAGGGCAACGTTTTTTGTGGTTGACACTGCTCTTAGTTCAAATGGCATACTATTACAGTGCAGTCACAAATCTAGGTATACTTACAGCTCTGGTGGGCCCACTCCCTGAAGTTCAAACATGGCTGCGAGTTTATGTCAGTTAAGTGTAGCATACTGAACCATTTCCAATTTTAAGATTTTAATAGCATGATTTAGTCCTTCACAATGTAGTATTTAGCTATTACTTAGAGGTAGTGCTAGAACCACTTGAACTGTTAATATAAGATACTTAACAAATTCCTTTTTTCATTCACTTTCCACAAAAACATGGCTGTCAATTTGTACCAAAGGCTCTCACATACTCATACTGCCATCCTTCAAAGAGAGGACATTATAAAGTGTTGCAGTAGCTCTTTAACCTATTGCTTTGTGGCTAATCTGAGGTTTTTTCACCAAACTCCTCTCCTGATGCTCCCAAACTCCTCCCTTGATGGAGATTACACAAATGTAACCCCTGTTGGCTAGAGACGCATTCATAACCATACATAATGCTCACTGTTGAATGTCCTTCTGTGGCTATGCACCCAAAGAAAACATAAGACAATGCTTTACATCCAAAGTGGAATTCCTTCAAGATATATAGGTTACACAGAGCGCCCCATGTGACCAATGCCCCCCATCAGTGTCTGCCATGACAGGGTGATTACAAATGGAGAAGTGGGTGTGGAGTGGGGAGGAGGGAGGGGGGTGGTGCGGTCAAATGGCCCGACAATAGACTGTGAGTTTGTGTTATGTTTCAATACTGTGTGTGTGTGTGTTGTGGGGTATATCAGTGTATTGGCTGCTGATAAATGGCTGCCTCTTTAGGGAACTTATCTCTTTAAGTGTTGCCACGGTGAGGGATGACATCATTTGGATCCCCCCGGCTAACTGGCTGCCATGACGGCACCTCACCAACCTATCCATTTACCAGATAGGCCGATAGTGTCCGCCGTCCGCACACACCCTCGCACACAGGTAATAGCCACATGCAGTCTATGGCACCATCTTTCCGATAACACAACCACTGGAGAGAAAGCCCCGCCCCCTCACCGTGTCTTATCACAGCGTAGCAGGGGGAAAAGCATTGAGGGGGAAAAATTAAGTATTGATCAAATTAGCAGTTTTTAAAGCGCCCTTATGGATATGTTAACAGAGGGTGGAGGCTATAATGAACCCATCATGATAAAATGGGAAAGGCTGCAGACAACTTGACTAAAATAGATAGTCAAAGAGAGGGGGAAAAAAAATTTCAAAAAGCTTGAACCTTATTGACATATAGTTATCATTTGACAAAGACTTAATTTGCTATTGATGCTGGAGGCTTGATAAGTCTTCATTTGGTCAGCTAATTGGCCATGTCTGCATGAAAGTTGCTACTCTTTAACTTTACGCTTTGTACTGTACAAAATTTTAAACACATTCTATTTCATAATATATAAAAACAGATTTCAAGAAAATTCAACATTTTGACATATTTGCTCATCAATTTGTCAATTTTGTGGCATTAATAGGTGCCATTTAGATTTATTTATGTATTTATGCATGTATTTATGTATGTATTTATGTATGTATGTATTTATTTATTTTTAATGGCATGTTGGTACAGTCTTGGATTTATAGATTCTTTAAATGGTAGGTTAGTTTTATATGGTGATTTTAAAATGGGGAAACCAAGTCGGTCAAGTCAAGGAACCTATAAATACTTCAGTATTTCACATCCCCTTGTCATTCGTAAATATTGTGTATTGCATTATCATAATATCTTATGCATCAATTCCAATACCTTTCCCTTTGTACCATTTTATTTGCAGACATTTGAAAGACTTAACAAGACACATGACTTTGTATAACACTTTATATGACCTCTTCACATAATGTTCCCTAATTCTGCTCCAGCTGACATCCCATAAAGGTAGGTTCACATTCCGTTCACTGATAGCTCTCTACTCCAGTCCACTATCTCACTGGCCATTTTTCACCCCTAAAACCACCTCCCTTGGCCCTGCACTAAACTAATAGTTATATCTGTGCCAAAATAAGTCAAAGAAATGTGTCTATTAATGATGAGCTATACGTTCAACTTCCCATGTCCATTATGGTGAATATTCAGTCCAGGAAACAAACACTATTCGACCCCCCTGACCTCACATACAAAGCCCGAAGCACACTCACAAGGGGAAACTTATTAGGTTATTATCTTTCCGCACCATAAAATAGGAATAACTTAAAGTGCCGCCACAATTAATATCCCAACTATAAATCTGAATATTCCCCATGAATATTATTCTATATTACTGGCACACATAGCGATCAGTGGTGCGGCATGGTGCGAGTGGAGGGAGAATGATAAAGCCATCAGACAGCGTTCTGGATGGAGAGGTCCTTGGGTGGCGTGTCTCCCAGAGCATGTCGAGTGAGTGTGTCCGCCCTGTGAGCTGCATGCATGGGCTCACACGGAGCTCTGTCAGCCTGTGTGTGGTGGAGGGCCAGTCCCAGTCACATGTGCTACTGCACACACTGGTGAAATCAGTGCTCTATGTAACCTCGGCACAGCCTCAATGCTCACTTGTCTGCTGTGACCTTGTGCAACTACACACATGAAGGCAATACAAATGGAATTACTGGATTATGCTGAAAAAAAAAATGCATTTGGGGTTTTGGTAAATAGGTGAAAGTAGTCTGATCATGAATTAAAGTTTCAAAATTTCATGAATCATAGCATGTGCTATCAGTACAAGTGAGGGCTCACTGGCCATTTTTCAAATCTGTCAGGTGATTGCACTATGCAGAAAAGGTACAAACAGTATAGGTAATAATAATGGGTAGATACTGAAAATGGAGCTTTCATTCGATACAAATACACAAATTGTCTTTTTCCCACATGTGTATTGTCCCACATAAATAAATTATGGTCCACTGAAGAACTATATTAATTTGTATCGACAGCGTCCAACACCAAGGCCAAAATATCATCAGGGATTACAAATATCAGATGCAAAAGATCATGTTACATTATATATTATATTGTCAAGCCAATACAACACCACATTGCATAAAATGTGATGGACCTGTTCAATGGTGTCAATAGAACTCATAGTTTCTGGTCTTAGGTGCTGCAGATAGACTAGTACTTTCAAAAATATAGTTTATGGCTCAAAAAGTAAATTACTTGAAATGAAGATGGTTATGACATATTACCTTCCACAATCTTTACAATCCAGGAGCACACTGCTTACAACATATAGTTTTATTGCTTGTTCGTTACAAATAAAAAATGTTACAAATATATTTCCAGACACGTTGACCTTTGACCCCTGCCCTGTCAGATTCACCTGGTGGCAAATCTGTAATCATTCTCTCTCATTATCAGTGTACCACACACATTTGACAAAGTGGGGTCACTACTTCCTGCTCCCACCACCACCCCACCCAGCAGCCCTTTCTCTCTCTCTCTCCTCTTTTACGCCTCTGTCTTCTTCTGGCCCTCTTCTGATCTATGTCCCATAGTTCAATCTCTCCTCTCCAACATCCTCCCTCCAGCCCGGCTTCAATTCTCCCAAACAGATAGCATCGCAGAGGAAAAGGCAGAGGAGCTGGGGAGGCAGGGTGTGCGCTTACACATCATAGCCACTCAGTAGGTTGACAGATGCGCTAGGACAATAAAAGCGTTTGTAATGGAGGTAATATGATTTAAAATACTATCTATTAGGCTGGATGGCCCTGTCAGGTGAGTGTATGTGTGTGTGTGAGATAAAACAATGAAGATGGCAGAGAGAATATAAGGCACGTCTAAATCACAGCAGTACAATTCATCCCATTACACAACACAGATCTGAGGCTATACGACCAAAAGAAGATACAAACACACATCAATGTATTGTATATAAAGTGGTAACAAGGACACTAACATTCATATGTCATATTTAGATCAAGGGTAATATAAATGAGATATCCATATAAACTTTAAAGGGCTTATGTTGCACTATTTTTGATCTATGACCTAATGTTGTTTCATAATCACAAACATACTTGGAGTCACTTTCAATTGAATAATTTGGATAATTTCAGAGATTGTCTCTACTGAAAAGGTAAAAGGTAGCAGTTAACTTCAAAACTGCTACTCAAACATGTGTGAATTATACAAAACACAATGGCAGATATGTTTTTGAGAAGAAAACAGCATTCTAACATGGCTTAAAGCTCACAAGAGTCAAATTTGTATAATATAATAATATAGGACCTTTAAACATCTTTCACTTTCATTTACTTGGCCATCTAGAGCACTCTCCAACAGATCACAATAACAATAAGTCCATGGATTGACTTGACCTTTGATGATTTTGTTACATTTGGATTAAGTCCCACATGACTCACAACTCTTTTGACTAGTAAGGCTATATCCATCACATATGCACCTGTCCCAAGAGAACACTATAATTTTTTATTATGATTACAAAGTTTTGAATCAAATACTATTATCTAATTTACACACAACCCAAGCATTCACATTCTCTCCTCAGATAACACCAAAAATTGTGCCTGTCTGAGACCCAACTGGCGAGTAAAATGGGAAAAATAGCAGGCCATAAGCATCAACCGGCGCGATAGCCTTTAGATGGAGTAAAAACCTCCCAGCGAGTGGAGAAGATAGGAGACGTATCAACATGGACAGAGAAAATAAGGGACCTCTAAAAAAAGGCGCTTGCACAATCCAATTGAGCTGACACTTTTTGGGCCACATACCATTTTCTGTTGTTTACAGCCTTATGAGCGGCTGACCTGTGTGTGTTAGCACACCGTGATTGAGCCTGATGGATGTTGACAGCTGCGGAGAATCACTTTCCTGTTGGTATAGCAGCATATTGACCCTGTAGCCCCTGGGTAAGCAGAGGTGAGGCCGGCCCACTGCATTAGTCTGACCCTGAGGAGGGGACGGGACGCACCAGCAGGCACCTGCTCCTGGAAAAGGTGAGAGGAGGGAGATTGGAGACAGACAAGGACCAGAGGATGTACTGGTGAGGGGTACTGAAGAGCACAGCCATCTTAAGATTTGTGTGGGCCTTATATGCAAGTGTGAACAACTGAAATGGAGATTTCTTATTTGTTATACCAGGCAAACTTCAAGAGAGTTATTCAAATTTGAATTACATTAAAATTATCTAATGGTCTTAACTTGAGCTACAGAAACAAGTTAACTAAAATAAAGATACAAAATTAATAAAAGACCAATATTTTCACACTAGAATATATGTGTCACTGAACAACAGCTGCTTTTAACAACACATTCATGGCAGACTTCAAAGCAAAACTTTCAGTCTTGGGGTCCAGTTCATGGTACACATCAGTTTAAAGCTAGAAACAGCTCTGTAGAAGAAAAGCTTGCTCACAACCAAAATAAAAGTACACCTAAGAATGCAGTATGGTTTGTTATAAATGTGAGAATCCAAATTAATCACAAATTGAATGTAAAAATTTAGTTCAAAAAAAAAAAAAAGTCTCATCTGCCAATAGTTTTCATCAACCTTACATGCCAGAATTTAGATTTTAATTAAATCCCCTGATGTCTCCTCTTTCAATTAAATCACAAAAGATTAGTGCCTATATTTTAGTGCGTTCGTTCACCATAACTGAATAGTGATTTATTTTCCCTATTTCTCTTATTATCTCTCCTCCAATCTAAAAAGGTCAACAGCTGTTAACAAAGGCCAAAGCATCCCCCTAGTGGTGGCTCTGGTCTCATATGAAGTGGAAATGAGAAAAGTACAATGATCCTGGCTGATCTGGCTTCACACAAAACCAACCTCTCCATGCAAGCCTGGGCAAACTGCAGACCGCTGACCCAGGCTTAATGCATGTTCTGTATGTAGTATGTAAGCATGCATCTACTCCAGTGAAATGCAGTGTACGGCCTTGCTCACCTGCCTGGGGTTAAAGCTCAGTGTGGTGGCCCTGAGTGGAACAGGCTGCTGTGACAGGCCACTGAGGCTCCACTTTAATTCATGTCAGACTCAAACTGCGTGCTGGACCACCCTGACTTAATAACAAGGTTGGTCAGCCAGCGGGACCCCTCTCACTGAGCAGCGCAGGCTGGACACATATGAGGTGCTTATGGGGCAGCCGGCGTGTGCGCTCTGGTGAATGGTGTGTAGGTGAGGGGTTATTCACCTCCACAGTGCAGCAGTAATTTAAAACAACTAGACCAAATCCCCCTTTGTCTCTGCCCGTGTCTGGCCCATGTGTTGGCTCTTACATTCACTCTTTATTACACAGACTAGCAGGCAGCTGATTGGTGGAGATTACTAAAACATCCTGGTGCTCTCAGCAACACTCTGCCGGCCCACTGACATGAGTGTGTGAGGCTGGGGTCAGTCATGGCCCATCACACAAAATGACCAGAGGGACCCTGCTTCCCCCTGTCCTCTCAGGCTCACTATTCAGGGATGTTGTCTTTGATTCTTTTATAAATAAATAAACAAATAGCAAGAGGTTTTCTTTTGCATTTTGGCCACTCTTTGAGACCACTGGCATCTCCAGAACAAAGCTGGGTTCAAAGTAGAGTTATTCCAGTTTATTTCAGCTGGAGGATAGCTGTTTCCATTTCAGATAAAACGTAAGTTAAAAGTTTAAAAGCATAAAGGGGACTAATTAGAGTAACAGTTTTATTTCAAAATTATATTTGATTATTATTGGATGATCTAATGTTTAATAGAATATGCTGTATTTTGAAGTTCAAATTATTTCAGTAGATTGATTAATATATTATGTGTTTATGTACAGATTAATTTTTTAAATTAAAAATATGAAATTTAACGTGATATGGTCGTAGTTACTGCAGTAGTCAATATCAGTTTTATTTTAGTTTATGTGAAAACTGAATGGGACTTTTACTCCTGGAACCAGAAAATCCCACTGTTCCAACTGTTGAGCTCTGTTGTCTTATTTTCTCAAAATGTGGAATTAATTTATAATAACAATAATTTATGTTATTCTGCTTGACAGACATCTTGACACAAACTAACTTCACTTTTCACAAACAGCAAAGAGATCAAACCATAGCTGTGCAATGGTAATAAAAATAAACTACCTCTACCTCTGTTCCCTGAAGACTTGTGTAGTAGAGGTTGACGCAACAAAGTGTAACCCCTTTTAAAAAAGCAATGTACACCCCTGGTTTCACACAGCAATGATTCTGCCTATTGCTTGCATGTTCCACTCTGGTTTGCATGGAGAAGTTGTCGGTTCTATTCCCTGAACCAGGAGTGAACTGCACACACATCCGTCTTCATTTCTAAACAAGCGAGTGTGACTCTGCAGACTTGACTTTGTGGCCTTCATGTCACCACAGTTCATTTCTCCCTATGAGCTATTGACTGGTCATCTATTGATCCGCCTGCACAATGTATCTCACAAATCATCTGTCTGTCGATCAATAAAGAAATCTCCTGGAAAATTCATATTGAGAAGGCGTGGGGGCCTGCTGAATGGGAGATATCGAATGTTTAGTTGATTAATTGGGCTAGTTTAAATTTGACCATGGCTAGCTCTATTAAAACAGTGGCTGTTGTAAATCAAGATGCTGCCGTTTGTGATTGAAATGAGCTGAGCTGTGCAGATGCTGCCGTGGAGGGTAAATCAACGCTTGGGTTTTTATATTTTCATCGGCGGTAATAACCAGTAATAACTGGATGGAAATCTGGCAATGCCAAGGTCTTAGTGATGATGGAGAATCCACACTTGATTGACTGACTGGGATATGGATGTCTGTTCATTTGCTGTATGTTTATTCAAGTTGGTGAAGTCTATAGAAGTGAGATTGTTCAGATTATGAGGTGGGCCGGCACAGTTGGAGTGATTACATATTTTCTAAACGGATCAATACTGCACTGGTGGTATTTGAACTCACTAATGCTGCATTGACCTAACCCTGCAGATTAAATGATTTTAATATTAGCTATTATTGTTCAGTGATGCTCTTATAAGATTAGCACTGTCAAACATGAACAGTTACCAATAGGAATATAAGAAACAAGTTATATAATTCTTGGGCAAAAAGAATCAAAGCATAACCAGTAGCCCAATGGTAAGCATGCCTATAAATCAGGTTGCTGGTTCAATTCCATCTCTGATTTCTGTCTATTACATTTTATTTGAAATCTTTTATTTCAAATATATACAATCTTTTAATATACATCATCATAAAGTAACATGGACAATAATTTGTGAATACAGTCAATAAGTTTAAGTATTCAATTCCACTGTAGTAGTACCTTAGTGCCTTTAAGCAATTATAAACCTAATGTGTTGTATCATTGACTATATATTTAAAGACAGTCTCCCAAAAATGTACTTTATTAGAAATTCACATAGTGTGCATTGTTGGCTCATATTACTGTTTTCTGCAATTTTTTATTTTATTTTATTTTATTATTTTTTTTATGTTATAATGTTGTTTCCTCATCAAAAACATTACAGCTTTGTCATGTGGTAATACAGCAAGTGCTCCTCTGTGTTTTTAAACTCATACACATTCACTAGAATAATCTGGATGATTCTAATCTTGGAATTGTCCATCTTCTAGATGGGTCTACTGAACAAAAGGTAGGCAAAGCAGGGTAAGTTTATTTGTAGCACAATTCGCAAGTCGTAATTCCACAAAGTAATTCAAAGTGGGTAAAAGGTAGCTGTGAACTTGAAAACTACCACTTTGTGACATCACAAGATGGATCAAAGCCTTTTCTGAAGGATTACTCAGACAAGTGTGAATGAAACAAAACATGACTAGATGTATGTTTTAAAGTCCACAAGAATCCATTTTATTGGACCTTAAAGTGGAAACTACCACCAAAGATGCATTAAACCTCACAAAAAGCCTTCAGACTAAATTGACTTAGTTTAGTTTGAAGACAAAAGCAAAACATCATGACCTCCATGCACACGCACACACTGAGCAGAGGTGTGAGTGAAGGGCATAGGGCTGTTGCAGTTTTAATTTGTGAGGAAGATAACATGATGCTATCAGGATCCACAGATGACAGGCTGACTCATAGGGACACACAGAGGCACCCAACACTGAAAAGTTGATTGGAAGATATAATTAAACATTTATCACTAACCATTTGATCAGTACTACTCCAACTTTGGATCTCTGTAACTTCATTTTGAACATCACCAGCTTCCTAAAGAGTCCCATATAGCCTGCATGAAGTAATTTTGACCCTATTATGAAGGACAGCTGTATCAGAGTGCGTGCGTGTGTGTGTAAAGTAACAGTAGAGATGATGACCTGATGAGAGATGCAGAGATAAGAGCACAGATAGATGGAGGAGAAGACAGAGAGCTGGCCAGGCCGACAGGATTAGCAGGGCAGAGGTGCAGCTTTGTACCACGAGAACATGATACACTGCAATACAATACACACACTGTACATGAGAGGGTTCCAACATTTGGTGAAGTACTATAGAGAGGCATTTTAGTACTATATGAGGTACAATTAATTGAATTTGAATAGAGAATGAGATGAGTCATGATATGCTTGGTTCTTGAGCAATAGAGGCCCAGATCTACCACACCAGACAAGACCCACGGTGTTGACTGTGCAAAGAGGCTCCTGAGACAGTCTAGCACATAAATGCTACATATATGTATGTAAGATGCATACATGGAGCGACATAACCAAGTGGTGGGCATAGTGTACAAAAACATATGTGCAGAGTATGGGCTGGAGACCCCAAGATCAAGGTGCGAAACATCTGTAAAAAGTTGTGGAGAACGATCAAGCCAAGATCCTGTGGGACTTCTAGATACAGACTGACAGGATGGTGATGGCGAACCAACAGACACTAGTGGTGGTGGATAAGCGACAGAGCAGAACCGTGGTGGTGGACATCGCAATTACTACACGATGGAACATGAGAAATTAGAGAAATACCAGGGCCTCAAGGAAGAGCTGGAGAAGGCCTGGAAGGTGAAGCCATCAGTGGTGCCTGTGGTGATCGGATTTGTTTTTTTTTTTCTTTCTGTGCCTTATGTTCAGGAAAATTAATATTGAAAGACATCTTTTAATAATTTAGATGTTCAATAGTTCAGTTGTTTTAAAACTGAAATGATAATCTATATCGATCAATGCAGTGAGAAAAGTGTTTATAAAAAGATGTAGTGATGTCAGGTTATACTTGTTTGAAAGAGTTAGTGAAATATCAAGTGCAACAATCAGACTGACACTAAAAGGCAAGAATAAATATAGCTTTGTACAATAACTTTCATACTTCACCGAACAATATTCCTTTTGTAACATTTTAGTGTTTTGCTCAAGGACACAACAAAACCCTGCGCACAGACAAAGTTGGAACCAGCTATTTTTCTGAATTTCTTCAGTTAAATTTAAACTATGTTTCTAATTAGTGAAAACTAGACCAAACAGACATATTCACTGTGGACTGTGCTAATGACCACATAGGATGTATTCAATAAGTCGTTTGCTTCTTAATTAATGCTCTAATTAGACTTCCTTCCTCTTGCTGCCACCACACCACAGTGTCTCACACATGCACTGTGGGAGAGGTGGTGACCTTGTGATAACCTGTGTGTTCTTAGTTCAGTGGTTGAGCACACAGGTAGAACACACATATAGACTCACCATGCACAGAGCTGCTGCTGCTGTGTCTCCTTCTGACAGAGATAATATCCACAAGGACTCAAGGCAGACTAAATTCATCAAGGGCTCGACCCACGCCAACCTTAATGGCCATTAGGAATTAATTAATGAGCGTGAGGAGAGTCTGCAGAGAGCTAGGGAGAGAACAATGGATGGTAATGAAATGTAATAGGGCAACTAAACAAAGCTAAATGTAATGATTATAAGGAATTTTATATTTGATCAAGGCAGGTGTTAGGCCTATATGCATCGTATCAAGATCAAAGGTTAGGACAGCTCTCTTCTGTGGTCCCTTTACAAGTTGATGTGTTTTTACTGTCAATTCAGTCTCACAAAATCCACAGCATCTACAGCTTGTCCAATTACATGTATTCATAGGCCTACATTAAAAATGGTGAATGAAGTGTCTTTCCCTGTTATGAAACCATAACGGGGGGTATAGGATCACGTATCAAAATATAGCTTATTCAGTCAACAACAAAAATGTCACTGGCTTGTACAAGCTCTAGACACGCCACAAAACCTTTTTTATAGTCTAAGACCGCCATCGTGTGGACAAAATATGCCAAATCTAAACCCTGGTGAATCCTTAGGCAGATTGTGAGCTTTAAAATGTATTCAGACTAACTCCAGACAAGTGCTAAGAAAATTTTGATTTTAGAGGAAAAAAAATGTAGATTTGTAGCATAGTAAGAATTTTAAGCCCCAGCCCTTGCTGCATATTACCACAAGTCCAAACATCGGTGGCTTTCATCTCAGTGGTTTCTGCTTCTCGTGGATACAGAGCCATGCCAAGTCGCATTTTGACTTTTTCTTTCACTTTGCGTACTTTTTTTTTTACATGATTTAAGGTTTAAAACCAATCCCAATTTGCCTTGCAAATTTTTGTTACGGACTACAGGGGGAGCTCGTGTTTACCAAAATGATGTGCCATATTCTTAGAAGAAGAACCATAGCAACCGTTAAACAAAGATGGCGTCCTTTTATGCTCTATTTTACTTGATGCTTGTGAATATTGTCATAAACAATAAATTAATTGCTTCGGAGAATAATACGTCCTACAACTTGAGTACGACGGTGTATCCTGATCAGAACAACACATTTAACATTACAGATGTTTATACTCCCACAGAACCTACGCAGTTTGAGTCAACAACCCGAATCTCAACCACGACCTCCAGCATCAGCACCGAGCCTCCAGAACCAGACCTGCCTGAGGATCCCTTGCCCTTATCCGGCCAACTTCTCCAACCTGCCACTAGTGGTAACTTGCTTATGACTTAAGTTTTTAAATGACACATTTTCTACATGTTGATAATGAATTGCACATTTGTTTGTTGAAATGTTTCTTCACCTATTTACTATGCATATTTAGGAAGGCACCTGAGCCATTTTGCCTAAGATAGACTAGCAGTGATTCAAGTGAATGAATAATGCATCAAAATGTTCAATGTACTGTCTACAAATGCACCACTGAAAATATCTCTGTAATCTCTTTTTTTTTCTATAGCTATATTTTGTGAAGTGATGTAATTGCAATTCCTTCTGTTGATTTATCTTGTGTAAGGGTTATATAATGATAAGATAATAATAATAACAACAACATGGCACTGTATTTATTGCCATGGTCAATAATGCAATGATGTGATGCCTATTATTTCTCAGTGGCACTAGTGTGTCCATGCGATATGGACAAAGATATGTGTGACATAAACTGCTGCTGCGACAAAGAGTGTGGTCCTGAGCTGGCTCTGTTCACCAGCTGCTCCGTGAACACTGTCAGGTAAATAAATCAATTGTTATTTGCAAAGATAATCTAAGACTATTCGTAAATCTGGTTAGGCATGCAATTTTTTAAGATTTTTCACAATTCAGTTTATTATTCTGTTTTGAATTGTTAGTTCATTACTATGACAACAGTTGTTATTTTTCTTCACTCCTAAACAAAGATGAATAACTGAAATTAAAACATTAATTATTTGTTTCCACATCTGTACTCAGAGGCAGTAAGAGGCTGTGTAACCAGGATGTGGCCTCCTACTCATTGAGTACTACAATAGATGGCTACTCAGAGCTACAGTCATCTGTACAGAATGACAAGAATTATGATCCTTTTTGTATTTATTTTGCTAATCGTAAGTTCATGCATTTTAGTGAATAAACATGCAGATTAATTTCAAATAATCCATGTCTCATGACCTATCCTAGGGATTGAAGGGCTGTATCACCACCCACCACCAGCTCTACCAACAGACAGAAACTTTGACTCTCTTTTTGAAAAGTTCACCAGTTTTACTTTCAGCCCAGACAGTGGGCAGGGATCTGCAACAGAGCCACAGACCTCACCTGGATATCAGGTAGTAATGTTGAACTGACACAGTTCACTGACACACACTGGCAGATTTGGAAAGCTAAATAAGATAAAATTCTTGTGCATTTGATTTTAGTATGGGGATATTATGCAAACTACAGTGGCCAATGGACAGAGAGACATTTTTTATCTTCCATCCTCTGGTATTACTATGGACTGTGTGGATAGAAACCCTGCAGGTATTGTACATTTATGCATACAATAACACCAGTTTAATAAAAATTAGTAGGATGGATTTGTCCCTTGAAAAAGAGAAGAATGTTCAGACACAAATGTGTAACATTTACCATCACATATGAATCAAATGAATGAAATATGAATTGCAATTTAAATGTAAATACAGATGGTTGTCCATTTACATGATTTTTCTACAGCTTTCCTGAACAAGCAAAATAATCGCTGTTCGAGGCGTGTGGACCTTCAGCAGGACTGTGAGAGCCTTCCAGCTCTGAGCATAGACACATATATCAACATCCAAGTCTTATCTGTGAGCTTCTACATAATTTTCAGATGTGGATTTGTAGTTATTTATGAAATGTAATAGATTAGTGACTTATTCCTTTGTCTTAAACCTCACTAAGCCCATTTTGTTTTGTTTTCAGGGGAAATCTATTGATGCAACAGTACGTATTATGTTGTGGGTTCATGTGACATTTTAGGATATGTCAAAACAAATACAGAAGTATTGGAAATATTGACACACTAAAGAAAGGGGAAGTAATCAAGTGTTGTCATATAGGCCCCAAATTTCTAAACTTATTACTACAAGAAAAGTAAGAAATATTTTTTAGCATTTATTCTTTATAATTTTTATAGCTTGTTCCTGTGGAAGTGGCATCTATAGTAATGCAGTCTTTGGAAGGTGCTCAGATTGAGGTGCAGTTCAGTGAAGGAGATTTTCTTCCTGTTCTTCTGAACCCAAGTTTGTGTGCCTATGTGGTGTTAGAGGTAGGAACGACCTTATGTCTCTCCTAGCACAAATAGCCAGTCTGCTGCTAACTAAACATCTCTGGTTTACAGGTTGCATATGTGGTCAAGTACAATTCTGCTGGAGAGATCGTTAATGTGGCTGCATCTTTGGTGCTCGGATATGTACAAGACACCCCTATGTCTTTTGAACAAATCTTTGAGATGAGGTTTTCTGAAGTAAGATCATGTTATTTTGTATGTGACCACATTTCATTTAATTTTGTCTTTAGAGAACATGTTTGTTTTTTAACAGGACAATGGACTTAAGGTGGCTGTCCAGTTCAGTGGGAATCCTGGTTATGTGGTTGGATTGCCGCTTATGTCTGCATACAAAACACCAGAATATCCTTTTTTATAAAGTTCAGTGAATGAAGCATTCAAGATAGATGGTTCCAGCTGTGGCAGCTGTGGCAGAAGATGGCTACTTTCTGTGGCCATACCAGCTTGTCAAAGCCTGATCCCATCAGATCTCAGAAGCTAAGCAAGGCCGGGCCTGGTTAGTACTAGGATGGGAGACAACTAGGAAAATCAGGTGCCACAGGGGGGCGCCAGTCACAAAAACTGTCGTCGTGTCCTTAGGCAAAGCACTTCACCCTCATTGCCTTGTATGAAAGTGGTGTGTGCGTGAGTGTTGGTGGTGGTCGGAGGGGCCGTTGGCGCAGATTAGCAGCTGCGCTTCAGTCAGTCTGCCCCAGGAGAGCTTTGGCTACAATAGTAGCTTACCATCACCCGGTAAGGAGTGAATGAATAATGCTCTGTAAAGTGTCTTTCTGACATATGCCTGTGAAAAGTGCTATTTAAATAAAAACTTAACTTACTTACCATCACCATGGGGAGTGAATACATAGATAAAGCAATGAAGGCATCTTTAAGTGTCCATTTTATAAATCAAATCCTTCTTTTTTTTGTTGTTGTTGTTGCTTAATTTTTCTTTACACACATTTTTCTTAACAATTAGCTTTCACAGGTCTTTCTCGAAGCATCAATCCCAAAGACACACTGTCCCTTTTGCAAAGCTCAATAGACCAGGACTGTCTGCAGGGTCCACAGCTGCGATCTCAAATTTTATTTGGGCATGATTCTGTAACCGGTTGTACATTGAGGCAAGTCATTTTTGCATTCACTTTACTGGATTCCTAATTTTAGTAATCCAGTACATGATTTTTCTTTCAGACTGGCTGATGTAACAAATTGCAGACTAATCTCTCAAGTGTTACTAGATATTCTAAGAGGACAAAATTATCCCCAGTTTGTGGCATCTTTTGGAAATTCTCCCATAGAGAAATCACTAGACTGGGTGGCTATCAAAAGAACATTTAATCCACAGGTTAAAATATATATACATTTTGATTACTTAACTTCTTTCTGTATATTTTAATAATGCGTGCTGTATTTTGTAGGACTCCGAAGGCTGTGGCATTCCTCTGTCACTTCATTTAGAAATTGAATGGACCAAATACGGAACCCTGGTGAATCCTCAGGCACAGATTGTAAGCGTCAAAGAAATTATTCACACTAACACCAGTGAGTTGGTAAGAAAACTGGAATTATAGTTTTACAGTTTGTGTTTACAGTTGTAAAAATTTTAACTCAGAAGGTTTTCCCTAGGCCCTGCTGTCCGGAGGAAGCGCTGTTTTACCAGTCCAAACATCAGTGGCTTTCATCTCAGTGTCTGCTCCTGCTACTCCTAGATACAGAGTCATGCCCACAATTGATGCCAAATTGCCTTTTGACTTTTTGTTCCCTTTTGAATAATACATGTACAAATAGCAACATTTTTCAATTAACTCAGGGGCAAAATTGTTTAATGGCAGCTTATTACGTGCGCATTGTATAAATAGTTTTGTTTACACGTGACACGTGTTTATGACTGAAAATATAATATTTATTTTAATGTAAATAAATCAAATGTTATATATATACATATTTTGATATAATTATTTCAGTGTATGTTCACAGTTTTATAGTGATAAAAGTTTGAACTATATACAAACAAATGTAACTGATACACCAACATTCAATTTAATCTTGATTTAACATCAGTCACAATTGTGTCTGACAAAATAATAGAAAAATAATTTCACTGAAATTTGATTTCACAAAACACTGAAACTTGTTATTTCTCATTGTCATGTGCTAAGAATCAAGTCTATAAAACTCAATAACAGTAGTGACTTCAAAAATATTCTTCATCTACAAATCTATGTTGTGTTTTTTCAGGAGGGCTTGAAGTTTCTGATTTTCTTGTTCCTAGAATAGATGCATAGTAAAAAAAGCAGTTAATATTACGGCTTTACTTATGACTGACAGTTCCACTTCATTCAACCTAGTTATGCTGTAAATTATAATTTTTTTAATCTGAAAAATCTAAATAAAAACAGTATAGTCACCAGTTTATCAGTGCGTGCTTGTAGCTCTGTGACTCTCTGGACGAGGTGGTCATAGCTCTCCTTCAGTTTGTGGAGCCTCTGGTCTGCTCGAGTTTTCACTGACACCAGAATACCTGGGGTACATGTCCATGTTAGGTTGACTATTTACGGCTAGATAGATTACAAAATTCTGAGCCAGTTCAACAAAGAAAGTCAAGAAAAAATATTCTCATAGGTGACAAGAAATGAAACACCAATTGGTTCTTCAATTTCAACTTGTATCCTCATTAAAAACCTGCCAGGAGTTGTGTTGTTTCATTCATAAATGTTGAAAATTTAGGCTGTGTTTTTTTACTCAAACTGAAAACACTCTGTTGTTCTTGATGTTATCAAGTAGTAGAAGCACTCCACTGTGTTTTTAAACTCCACACACTTTCATTAGAATAATTTGAAAATTTGCAGCCCTGCTAAATTTTGAAGCTACAGCTATTGTTTGAGCCTATTTGAACATTCTTCATTTCTCTGTGAAGGATATTGTGGAATTTATATGGCAATCTCAGCTGAACAAAAGATCAAATAAAAACTAAAGGCATAAACTTAATGTTAGTGTAGTGTATTGCAGAGTAAGAAGTTCAGCTGAAGCTATTAACGTTAAAACTACCACTTCATGACATTACTAGGTAGAACAGAGCATTTTGAGTTTGGATAGGTAGACAGCCTATGAGCCTAATAATGCAGGATAACTTAAACATGTGGGAAAAAACTAAAATGTGGGTGTTTTTGATAAGGTAACATCATCTAACATGTCTAAAGTCTCACAAGAGTCAATTTGGTGTAATATAGGAGGATTTTTAATCTGTCTAGGCCTGCTGGTATAAGTGTTATGTGACTTTTATCAAGTTTATCTTTTATTTTGTGTGTGTGCGTGCGTGCGTGTGCGTGTGTGTGTGTGTACCATTGATTATTCTGGCCACTCTCCAGAGTCGAAGCAGGATGAGTAGGCCCATGGCATCAAACGCATCCTCTCTGAAGATGAAGACAATGTCCAGCACAAATGAGACAACTACCACCAGTCCATCAAACACCTCAAATTTGTGCTGGAAGAACTCCAGGCGGTAGGCGAAGAGCTTTCCCATCAGCTCCACCACGAAGAAGGTCAGAAGAGCCAGGCTCAGATAGTGAAAGATCTGCACAGGAAATCAGCTTCTTATTTACATGTTTAATAATACCCTTCTAAGACTTGATTGTGGCTACTGTAATGTGAACTTGATAAGTTAAATTTAACTGCAGCTTCACTATCACTCAACCAGACCTTTCCCAATCCACTATTTTGAGGCATTATTCTAGATGACAAAACTGTTATACTTACCTCAGGAGCAATGTGTCCATGTTCCACCTCAATAATAGACAAATCAATCAAGAGCTCAGCCAGTACAAATATGGCATCAAGTATGACCAAACATACAACTGCAACCTTAAAGAAAAAGCACAAACCTAGGCTATTGGGAGGGTCATGTTTGGTCAAAATGGCACATGCAGAAACAGATATGTACCTGGAAGCGTTCAGAGCTGTAGAGCCTCTTCAGAGATTCTCTGAAGGTCAGAGCTGAAGGGAACTGTCCCGTGGCTGGACTCAGTTCTTCACTGGCCGTATGCAGCTCCTCATCATCCCACTGAACCTGCTGCTGGTCACCCACAGCAGTGAAAAATCGCAGGTATTTGGCCATTGCACTGGGCTCCAAGGGACAAGGCTTCCCTCACTCTTCCACCAAAAAACCCCAAAACAAAACAAAACAAAAAAACACAGTTTAACGTAAAAGATCAACTATGTTTTGATTTTGCAGCAAGTAGAACTCGTATACTCGTATGGCAATGGGTTTATGTAAACTCTATCCGGAGGATCTTCTTAGGAGTTAGACAATCTCTATACTTCTCTTTTTCTATGTGCAACATGCAAATAAAGAGCGCTGTAGTTGCTTAACGGGGCTGGGGGCATCCATTTGCACAGAATATTGTTAAATATTAGAGGTCCAATATTGCGTAAAACTATTTTCATGTGAACAGCTACCTTTTACTTTTTTATCCAAATGATTCTAGTGAAAGTGTGTGGAGTTTAAAACAGAGAGGAGCACTTTCTGTGTTACCACCTGATATCACAGATGAATAGTTTTTTTTTGTTTGTTTGAAATAACTCAGCATAAATATGCAGGGTTTGTGTGTTAAACATGTGTGAATAAAACAAAACACAAATTGGTTATGTTTGTGATGAGGAAACATGGATCAGAAATAGCGCAATATGTGCTCTTAAATAATGAGTCTGCGCATAAATTGATGCGTATTGTGTTGTTTGCGTTGTTCTCATTGGGTCAAAACCAATTCTGTAATTAACGGTAAATAATGTGGCAACAGTTTGGTTAAAAGGGTAAAGTAAAAATAGAAATCTGTTTGCTTATAGTGTACATCTCGTGATGAAACATCCGTTTAGTTTTTGCCAACCAAGCATTTTGCGCACAATAAACTTAGACTGCCTTCATTTTATTAACAGGGAAGGACGGTTTAGTTATAAAGTCCGCATTGAAATCAAAAAGGTTTGACGACTTACCAGAGCTTTGGTTTTAATACTCTTTAGAACTGTCCAGTAGTATCCTTCTCTCGCCTAGAGGAAAAATCTTGGGTCTTCCAAGTTAAGTTGAAGGAAAAACTCCACCTCCATTTCAGACCTGCCCCCTTTTCTCTTGGCAAACTCTGGCACTTCAAACCATGAATCTATGACGCGTATAGGCTGCGTGCAAATCGTGCATCTTGACCCAACAAGTTTATCGGACCGAGCTTGATGGTTTCACACAAACAGGCTACAGGCAATATTTGGATTAACCACAGCTTTACTACCTTGACAGACGAATTGCACGGTATAAGCATCCAGTCAGACAATACGGTCCCCCTTTTTATTTCAAATTTGTCCAACAGTTCAGTTTAATGCCTTCATTTTTTTGCTTATAGGCAGTTTGTCTTTACCACCATTATACCAGCACAGTAAAGAGACGATGTTAATATTGTACATCTTTAATACTATTCATGATCCACATCACTCAAAATTGTAACCAAGCAATACAAACTTTTGCAACACCAGTAACTAAACTACATATGCTTAATTTCAGTATAATTTAAATAACCATTATTGCATATATAAAGTTCACATGTACAATGTAAAGATGGCGGTTTCTTGTACCAGGTGAGTCTTATTCATTGAACTTACATTTAGACCAAAGAAAAAAAATAAACCGCAGAGCATCTCCCAAGCCTCACACACCCATCTTAAGCAAGATCTTGATGCATTTGCTGGACGGATCTGGGGCAAAATATATAAAAATATAAGTCAAAGGCAATGAGTTTAAGAATAACTGTTCCAGGTCTTCAGTCAGGTTATGGTAAACAGGCCTTACTTAAACCTGTGCCAAAGTCCTGAAGATACTCTCCCAATTCTTTGATTCCACAACAGAGATGAAAGACTCTGACATGGCAGTACAAAATTGGATTGAGCATTACACATTCATGGCGTGTTTCTTACCGAGTCTTCAGAGGTTTTAAGTCTTGCTAGCGTCTGTTAAAATAAAAATGTAGTCAGAACAGAGAGGCCCTGCATCACAATTTTGAATAGGTTAAAACGCTCAGAATTTATTACGAATTTTCACCATGGCATTTGGTCAGCATGATGTGTTATTTCAAACATCACAGCAGGCAATGAGCAGAATGACACATTTTGGATACTCACCTTTTTCCAGAAGCAAATGTGTTCTTGTGGTTTAGCTTCAGACTCATGGCCAGCTCTAGCCTACAAACAGAATGAGAAAATGTTAAAATATGTGTGTTATAATTACTGATGTATTTACTGGAGATGTGGAAGTGTGCAGCCCTATACTAGGCCCACCCTGCTAGTTGATCAGGGAGGGCCACTCTCATTGGGCTGTGCTCTGCTTCACCACAGCAGCAGCAGACTCTAAAACAGAACCTGCCAGGCTGAGGACTAGTACAGAGACTTCCTCTACCAGCCCCGTAACACTGAACCAGACATGGAGGTCAGGACAGCTGACTGAGAGCTGGAGAGTGAGGGAGGGGAGAGGTAGAGGACAATAAACCATTACACATTTTTCACCTGAGGACCTACACCGCCAGCAGACATATGTGTACATCTTCATTCCAAGGTTATTTTCCCCAGGTTTGGTCAAGTAGGGAGAGAAACTTCCTGTAGAAATAAACATTGTAAAGCATACAAATGAAATGCATGGATGTCTCAAACATTAATACACAGCCTTTGAGTATATCCAATTCATACATAAATCCACACAATTGTGAATAGTACTAATAATAGTGTAGTAGCAGCAGTTTCGTCAGAAAGCCTCATGCAAGAAGCTAGCCAACCATTAAACTCACATGTTTGTAAAGCAAAGAAATAAATAGCAGGCTAAAAGATTGGCAACGTCAAACGTACAAATGAATATACATATATCTCCTAAATGTAACAAAGATGCATTTGAACGTCTAAAAGCTTACCAAGCCGATAAGCGCAGCACACCGACCACACCACATGGTTGCAGCCAGAGAAAGAGAGATTGGGCGGAAATTGAATCACGTTTTTGTAGGAAGGCGCAATGGATTCTGGGTAACTGAGTTTCTTATGCAATGAAGCAATCACGTGGTCGATTCCATAGTTGCGTTTGCAAGGTAAGTGAATTAGCAAATAAATTAAAGTGCAAAGAATGTGATTCCTACATGAACTTGCTATTTTCACATTTGCCATTGCCATACATATTTAGGCTGTTATTGGCTACTGTTTTACTTTGAAAATTACTTTATAAATTATTAACATTTAAATGCCGTCAGGCTATGTGCATCACAGTCTCACACGTTGCTTTTCGTTTTTATATATTTTTTAGTATTTTATTGTTACTGTTTCTGCGTAATATTTTTGCAAGGTCAGTAAAGCAATAAACTGCACTCTTTGTTCATCCTGAACTGATGAAAGAACAGCATTGCTGTTGTTCAAAACAATATTACACACACGTTCAGCTATAGATGACTTCAACGGTCTCATCTTAAAACAGATGGTTTTATGAATGCTAAAATCAGGGCCATCGTTTGCTATCAATAATGACAGTCATAATGACATAACTGCTGAGATGGTTGAGCTGTAATTTGCAGAGTGCACACTCCTGTGAAAAGACACACTTATTTAATTAATGTAGTTACATAATGTAATCTAATTTTACATATTAAACCTCGGTGTTACCTGTTAACATTGTACATAATGATACTTTTAACAGGGGTGCTCTTGGGACCTGGTGCTGGGTGAAAAACTGGTCCCTGATGAGTGGATTTGGAGCGGCGAATGGTGTATGGATCAGCAGAGTGTGAAGGGTAAGTATCAAATGTTCCAGCCTTCATTCCTCCAATCTGATAAGGTCAAAAAAATTTTTGGGGTTTTTACACATTTCAAAAATATATTCAGGTCTTAATTAGAATAAGAACATACTAACCCGTTTACTTGGAGATGAGGGTTTGAATGGAACTGGGGACACTTTCTTTATAGAGGGGAGTTTCTTCTGTTCCTGGGGTGTTGGTTTGTCACTGCGGTATGGATTGGCTTGAAAAAAGTCTTTTGGATGAAGGTTCAGTCTGAAGGGTCCAGCCTTTACCTTAGATTGATGTGACAGTACCTCTTTCTTTAACACACAAACAAATGATCAGCATGCTCCACAGTTTGTAAATGATGCCATTACAAAAAAGTGCCAGAATTAGGCATTTTTGTTTTGTGTATCTTATCACGGTACTTCAGGGAAATCCAACAAAAATACATGGAATATCACTGAAATTTGAGTGTTTCTATATTACAATTTTAGGGGAGCTACCATATTATCCAAACTGTGATGTGTTTGGGTGACTATGTGTGAAAACACATCAGATCTCAATGTGAAAATAAAAGTTGGTTATCTATACAAATATGGACAGGGCAATGTCTTAAAAACAAAAGGATGCTACTTTTTTTTTTTTATGGAAATGAAGAACAGGTGCACTAGAGTAGCAACAATGAGACAACCCCTAAAACAGGACTGGTTTTGCATGTGGAGGTCATTCAATCTCCAGAACATGGAGGAGATTTCAGGAGATAGGCAGTTACTCTAGGAGAGCTGGACAGGGCCGTAGAAGGTCCTCAACCCATCAGCAGGACCCATATTTGCTTCTTTGTGCATGGAGAAACAGGTTGAGCACTGCCCTACAGAATGACCTCCAGCAGGCCACTGGTGTGAATGTCTCTGCCCAAATAACTAGAAAAAGACTTCAGAATTGGCATTTGCTAGAACACAGGAGAATTGGCAAGTCCGCCACTGCCTCACCCTAAGAACCTGTGACAGATGTGAAAGAGTATTGAGGAAACAAGGAGAATGCTATGCTGCCTGCAACATGGTTCAGAATGAGCAGTTTGGTGGTGGGTCAGTGATGGTCTGGGGTGGCATATGCAATGGTAGTCTTACTGCCATTAAGTATAGGGATGAAATCCTTGAACCCACTGTGAGATTTTATACTGGTGCAATAGGCCCTGGGTTCCTCCTGATGCACGAGTCAAGACAATGCCCAGTCCCTTGTGGCAAGAGTATGCAGTCAGTACCTGGAGGATGAAGGCCTGACTTAAACCCAAAAGAACATCTCTGGGACATTATGTTTGGGTTCATCAGACGTTGCCAGGTTGCTCCTCAGACTCTACTGGAGCTCAGTGATGCCCTTACACAGATCTAGGAGGACATCTCATAAAGCACCCTCCGTCGTCTCATTAGGAACATGCCACCGTGTTGTCAAACACATGCATTCAAGCACATGGGAGCCACACAAGATATTGAGAAACACTTTGAGTTGCAGAAATTACATTTTGGCAAAATGGACTAGTCTGCCACATAATTATTTCACTTTGATTTTTTTAGGGCATCTATAAGACTAAGCCCTCTGTAGGCAAAATGTTTTATTTCCATTAAAAGAGGTGGCATCCTTGTGTTCCTAAGACATTGCCCTGTCCGTATTCGTATAGATATCTAGAGATCTGATGTGTTTTCAAAGTGTTCCTTTAATTTTTTGAGCAGTATATTTTGGTGAAGTTTGAAGAAGAACAGGTGAATACTAGCTCAAAGTTCTGGGAAAGCTGTATCTAAATTTCTCTTACCTTTAGGATTTCCTTGGCTCTGTCATATGGGTCAGAAGCATACAACTCAATACTGGAAAGGGTCACATTAGGATAGCTGCAAAGGAAAACATTTTAGTTTATAACTAAAACAGTATGTATACTAATAACTGCTGAGGCCAGTTTTAACCAGAGTAATGTCTTTTATCAAATCTACATGTGGTGCACTTTTGCTTGCCATAAACCTGTAACCGCTGCCTTTCTTGGCAGGTGAGGTCATAATGTTGCGCCCAGATGACTTGTGTGGTTTTTGGGGCAGTGTCTGGGGGCTCATTGCTTCCACTGGTCCAGAGAGTGTGCCATAATAACTACCCGATCCACACCTGAACAACCAAAGGAACCAGTGCAGTAAGTTCTATAATCATAAAGCAATAATGTCAAAGTCATTTATTTCCCCTCACGGTTTCTTTATGGTACTGGAGGGCAGGAAGGCTTTGCCCAGGATTTTCTTGGCCTGCTGGTTCCTATACTGCCGGGCCAGTCTTATTGGGTCATTGAGTGCCTCGCGTTCAAAAATCCGATTGTATGTTTTCTCAAAGAAGCCGCTTTGCAATGCACAGCGTTGTGTGGCACAGCCAGCTTGCATCTGCCGATTGCGGTGGGCTGACTCATTAAAGTTACCTAAAAATAGATGTAAAATGAATTGTTAAGAATTGTTATGAATTGTAATTTTTAAGTGTGTTTACATTTTTATTATATATTCTAAAAACACATGCTGTTACTCCAGAAATCTCCCAAAACTGTGGATGGATAGTCTCTGCAAAGGTTTGTGCCCTAACATCTCAGATGCCTGACTTATAAACATTTAATAACTAGCCTATTGCTGCTCAAATATATCCACCCAGATTTTGGAGTAAAATTTGCTTTTCTCAGATGACAAATATAACTTGCTTACGATTGTTTAGGGGGTTGTACTTGTCACCTATGGAGATGTAACCCATCTCCTTGAAGATTCCCAGTCGCTCCATGTCACTCTTCCCTTCAGCAAAAGTCATGTTTCAACTCTGCAGTAATAGGAATACAAGACAAGCACATATGTAAAATGCATAATAATCCATATGCCCTAAAAGCACATATCACATACCTTTTAACACTTATGCACACAATATACAAGCACCAACACAATAGGCTCCCTCTGTCTGTTTGTGTCCTGTCAGTGTGTACAGCTGGTTGCCGTGGAGAAGGTAAGTCAAACCCACAAACATACAAACCCATAAGGCAAGATCGCCTTCCTGAAGGTCATGTGCCTACAAATTAAAAGCTGTTTGTATGTCTAAAACAATAAAAAAGAAAACAATCAACAGTTATCAGCATGGAAATCACAAGTGACAGAGATACAATTTTTTTCAAAAACTGTTTTTTTCAGAACCTAAACTAAGATCGACCTGGGGCTAAATAGGGTCTAAATACGAATATAAACACATCTAAAAGGGTTAAACCAGAACTAAACCAGGACTAAACGAGAATCTTGTGAGGGTTTGTTTTTATCCTTTTTAGTCACTTATGTATTTTTTATTGTGGCCACAAGGTGTCAGGCCAGGCTTGGATATACACTTTTAAACCCCTTGACTTCCTCACATCTTCACCCTCAGCTGAAACTCTTCAACTAGACCAAATCAGGTGATGTTTTCCTACAGAATGCGCTTCTGTTGAGCGGCAGCTGATAAATGTCTGAAGTGAACTGGGAGGATGGGGAAAATACATGAGTGAATGAGATTAAGCGAAGCCGAGGGAGATTTAACTGTCTAGAGACTTGTGGCATAAAGAGCACTGGAAAGACTCTAGAGGGTAAGAAGACACAATACATGTCCTTGGAGAATGGAAGGATCTTTTCAGCAGCTGGGAACACACAGTGACCGATATGAGCAATATGCATGTGTTAAACGTACATAGAAGATATTTATTAGACTGGAAGCTTTTTTTACTGTAAGTTTCATTGGTACTAATCATGCAGCAACTGCAAGCTATACTGGCTCATTACTACTACTTTTATGGGAGTGCATATGGGAAGATACATCTGGTTGACGACCAATAGGAAGCATATGTCCTCATAAACATTTTTAGATGCTAACAATTTATAACACTACTTTTATAAGACAGTGTAAAATACAGTGGTGCTCATTATTTTAAATTGCATTTACAAGATAAATTTTGTATCCACATAAAGTGTAAACAAGTAAACTGACCTATTTCCTTCTGAAATAGTGATAATATAATTTTATTTTTGTTAGTCCTTTTGCTGTACAAAGTTTGAAGGGGTTTGGTAGTTTTGGACTGATTACCTGGCTGGGGCAGGTTGGGCTCATTGATTGGAATGCTCATCTGCCAAACCAAAGGCTGACTGATCAAACCTGGCTCTTAATTCTGCACAATGTTCACTTCACCCGCCATGTATGAATGCAGTGAGTGATTGATGTTGGTTGAAGGGGCTATTGGCAAAGATTGGCCACCTTGGTTTTGTCTACTCCAGACTTGTATAATTATGTAAAAGTGCAATAATACTAATGCTCTATAGGATTTTGTAACAAGTACTGGACATTATATAAACAGTTGGCAAGTAGCAATGTCCCTAATTAACTTTTTAGGTAGTGCTTATTAGGCCATTTATACATGGGCCATATGGCACATTAAAGTGTTTTTCTCATTTGAAAACATTAGGGCTCTATTGATGCAAGATCTTATAAAGCAAATTTTGTTTACTTCTTAAAATATATGGAAAATAAACTCTAAAAGGGAAAAAATACACTCTGCAATTTGTAACTGGACAGAGGTTAGGGCAGGACAGGATGGTCAGAAGTGACAAAAGCAAAGGGACAGGTCTAATTGGAACTAACCATCAGTGGGGCACCTGAGGAGGAGCCGCTTCACACAGAGAGGTGTCTGGGCAGTGACATGTTGATTAACTATTGGAGAAAACAAAGTTAATGTGTTTCCTGACAGACCTAAATTGCTAAAGAGCAGCAAAATAAAATGGACAAAATAGCACCAAGAAGCTGTGAAGTCAAACTTGTTAGTTTTAGAAACTCCTCAATTATTTGAAATGTCAATGATGGTTGTACACATTTAGTGTCATTTACAAAGTTGATTACATGACTACTACCTGATATAACGATTCAATATATAAAGACTGAAATATGTAGCCATCTTCAGCAGCATGTTAGCTTAATTTTAAATGTCCTATATTTCACAATATAGATTCTTGTGAACTTTAAGCTATGTTAGAATCTTGTTACTTTATCAAAAACATACCTGGAGTTGTTTCAGTCACACATGTTAGAGTAATCCTTTAATATAAGTCTGTCTGCATCCCCCAAACTCAAAATACTCTGTTTTACCTTGTCATGTCATGAAGCAGTCATTTTCAACTTAACAGCTATCTTTTACCTTTAGTTCAGTTGGCAGTTCCAGGGCTGAAATTAACTAAATGATTCTAGTGAAGGTGTATGGAGTTAAAAAAAACACAGGGGAGGACTTCCTCTATTACCACATCACATCACAAGGTGGAACAGAGTGTTTTACATTTGAGAGAAGAACTCAGCCTAAATATGCAGAGTTTGTGTGTTAAACATTTGTGAATGAAACAGAAGACAACTCCAGGTATGTTTTTGATGAGGACACAACGTTATAACACAGATCAGAAAATAAACAACCTGCAATACGGTTTATCAATTTCTCCCAAATGTAATACCCATTTATCTTTTCAATATGTATTTTAATGAATTTTTATTACCGGTAAACTGAATCACAAATGGTCAGAAGCAGTTTACTCTTGTTGCCAGACCCAAACCCAGATAAACGGATAGGTTGTGGTGTTAAATTTACTGGTAAGGCAACTGTCTGCTTGCTAAGAGACAGATGGTTGGTTGGATGAAAAAGCATGACAATAGATTTTTACACTTTTGAAATGTCCATGGTGTCCTCTGAGTATGAATGAAATCTGTGCTTTTCAAAACAATAAAGCGTACACCTGTGTGTCCTGCTTGAACATTCTCCCTGCCAATAAACAATGCAGCATCTAAGAAAAAACACTACAAAACTTGTCTTTGTACAAAAGCAATCACCCAAGAATGTCCTCCCATCATTCTCAAAAGCAATATAATGAACTCATACTCTGAAACACTAAAATTATCTTGGAGGATATTTCACATTTTCACATAAATTCCGTAGTTTAACAGTTTCTTTGCTGAGATTGGCGGCCGTGTGAACCACGATTGGTGGAAAATAGACTTGATGATTGAGGACACTGAGTCAAATTGTGTCGAGATCCGCTATTACCATGACATAACACAGAAGGTGCAACAATGGCACTTTGGTGTGTGGAGATCAAAACCCAAACCAGATTCTGTCTACTAAAAATTGACTACATTCACAGCCACCCAAACACAGTGTTACACCAAGTCCCAAAGTTATCTTGTATCAAATATAAAGAGTCACTTAGGATGCTTGAGTGATTTAAATGCAATAAACACCGCTTCTAGCCAACCCTCTGTCTTCACTTCTCTGGCTTAGCTTTATTGACATAGACTACAATACAGCTAAGCGATTCCATTATGTTTCCAAGAGGAAAATCACTGAAGAATTCACTCTAAATTGATTGTATTTTGGCTCAATCTGTCTGTTTTAAATAGAAATGTAATAGACACTCCAAAGACAGACTCTGGCTGTCAGTCTACAGCTGATTAAAATACCGCTACAATCACAGGAAACACTCGTGGCATTCTGGTGCAGAGGAAACCTTGTATGCCAGAATTGCTGACATTTTTAACATTAGATGTATTCTAATTAAATATCATCAGTGGTAATGAGAACAGGTGTTGATGGAAATGGCTCTCACCGTGTGCCAGTCGGAGCATATGGTGCCAACCACCAAATTAAAAACATGTCAATGAATTACATTAGAGTTCTATTAAAGAAAACATCTCAGAAGGAGGAGTTGTAAACATGTATACATATATTGAGAATGTAAAGCTTGCTCTACCTGCTGTGATATTGTTTTTTACTTTTTGCGTAGTTTAAAAAAATATGCAGAGATTATATGATGAGATTATGCTATTATAAACTGGTAATTTTTATGTATAGTAGTAAAAACTGGTTATTAGAAACCACAGTGAACCATAATTACATGTACACAAATATTGTCCAACAGTGAAAGTACAAAACATGTAATGATGAGGTTAAAGTTTAAAAGATATCATTTTAAAATATAGTGGAGCACTTCCTGTATTAACACAAGATAGGAAAGAGTGTTATCTGGTTAAGAGAAGAGCTCAGTCTAGAGGTTTGGGTTGCCTGGAAATCCAGAAGGATATCTCTCTGTATTTGTTATACAGATGAATATCAGCCACTGGTAAAGCGATGAGATTCTGAATTTTTCCAGGCAAAGATTTGTGTGTTAAACATGTGTGAATGAAACAAAACATGACTTCAAGTATGTTTTTGATGGAAACAACAGTATAACATAGAATGTAGTGTAATATGAAGCACATTTTGGCCAGTCACTTCTTTGCAATTGAGGGACAAGATTAAATATTACTTACAATAATGCATTTGCTTTATCACAGCTTTTCCAGATGTCAAAAGTTGGTGCTGAATTCAGTCACTGCCAAACTTGTGCCATAGCTGTCCCACTACAGAATGACTGACAATGCCTCACTCTCTGCTTTCTTTGCGAAGTTTCCATGTTTTTCCTGGTGTCTGGGTGGATTTCCTCCCATCAACCCAAAACACACACAGTATGTATAATCCTCCAGCTAAGGTAGTCCTGACCTGGACTCTGAAGATCTTCCTGATTGTTTCTGACAGGTTGCTCCAGCAGCATTGAAAGATAGGTCAAATGCAGACAAATTTCTACCTTTCTACCCTCAGCACCACACCAAATCCAGTATGAATAGTTTTGTAATAATCAGCTCACATTACAAACAGAGCGCCTGAGTGTGCACCTGTGTCATGAGTCAGTTGTCTGATTGCAGCATACACAGCCTGGTTACAAGGTGCATCATCTCCTCTGTATGTACCTGTCAGTCTGTTGTACTCATCCTTCCAGTTAGCACTCGTTCATCAATCCATTGTGTAGCCATTAGCAGAAGGACTCTAAGCAGTGTTTAGTGACGGGAAAGCAGCCTCCATTTCCACTTCATGCGTTCACTTACCCATAAATCACCACTCCCCAGTCTCCCCACATGCTGTAGTAAAAGTGAGGCAAACACTTCATTTTTTACGATTTCTACTGCATGTTCATATTCAGATGCTCCATGGAGTATAGGTTATGATTTACTATATAATGGTGGTAATAAAATATCAAGCACGCTCCACCAGGCCATTTGAATAAGTGAATAAGTTTTTAGCTGACAGAGAATTACAAGCACCATTACTTTTCCAAATGCAGTGTAAAAAGGTGATTTGTAAAGTATTATTTCAAAAACAAGAAAGTGGATATTAAAAAATACTGTAAATGTTGTAAATGTTTTCATCGAATTCGATTTCATTTCATTCCAACCCAGAATTATATAGACTGAGATAGAAGTTTTTATTGTCTAATTTAAAATAAATTATGTCAAATGTTTGTGACTAGCTTGTTTATTTATTCCAACAATTGCAGAATTGAAAACATCCAAAATTAAAAAAGACTATTGAAAAAACATTGTATGATATTTTTAAAGAAACATCATCAATATTTGATTGGGTAAAGTTGACTATTGTGAGTTATATTATATTTTCAATCTTTTTCCTGACATGTATTTTCAAAATAGGAGTATGTCCTGTATCTTATAAGAACTAATATTATGAGACACCAGAACAACAAAGAAGAGGACTGTAGTGGTTAGAGGGACCAAAATAGGAGATATATTTCCACAGAATGTGCCTGGGGAGTCTGTTTTTTATTATGAAAATGAAGTAAGGTTTCGTTAGCGTAAGCAAACGCATTTATTGCATTGTCTTTCTTGCCCAGCATCTGCACTTTTTCATGATAGCAAAGTGGTCATCTAAACTTGACCTGTATGACTACAACAGCTGCCATTGTAAAAGATTGCTGGATGACAATACACAGTTGACCTCCCTTGAATGGCGCCACGGTCACCATGTATTGCACCTTGTCTTGACCTTCTGATCTTCAACCTCTTTTCTCTTTTCTTGTTCTAGGACTCCATGATGTCATGTCTCCACACCACCCATCTCCCCTGGGACCATAACCAATCAGGCAAAGTGCTGTCCCTCCACTGAACCTCTTAGCTCCTCAGCCCTCTCTTAAAGCTCCTGACCTGTCACCTTGCCATTATCTACCTATAGAAACACCTAGCATAGCGCTCCTGTGGTGTAAGTACATGCTTAAATATGCTTGTGCGTTGATAGTGGTAGTTCATGTGCAGGTGAGTAACTGACATTCAGGGGTCAGAGGTCAGGCACATGGCTTTTTACCCAGCTTTTCACCAATAACAACTAATGATAGCGAATAAAGATCATCACATTTAAAAGACTGTTAATCAAATGGGTGCTATGTAGGCACGTTGTACACCATATACACAACAGCCTGTGCATATCTTTCATGCTTTCATTGATTTAGCTATCAAAAATATTTCGCAGAATATTTTAGTGGTGTACATAGGTAAAGTAGGTTGCAGTTCTGCATTTCATTACTTTCATTACTTTGAACCTCAAATTAGATGACACAATTTATCTGATTATCCTCTCTGTCTTTTGCAAGTTGGTGAATCCACCAAATACATATACCTCTTAATAGGATTAAAAGAAAAATTTTTCAAAAAGAAAACTTTCCTATTTCCTTATATGGTTTTCCAAAAGTATTTATATGCTTGATGCTGGTGAAACATGTTCAGTCTTTATTTAACCAGTTAAGTCCCGATGGGATTCATAATACCCTAACACTGGGAGAACGTGCAAACTGCCAATGTTCTAACTCCTGTCCACTCTATTTCGATTTAAAAACTCAATTCAGAGTGCCCATTGCTTCCTCACTATTCCTAGAGATAAACCTGTCCCTCTTGGATGTTTACAACACAAGAAATATATATTGTTTGTCTTTTTCTCCTGGTCCCAATCTTTGATTTCTTTGTTCACAGACTTTGCCATTGGTCAGGCACAGTTGGAAGAAAGCAATCTTGTCTCCTAGTGTGTCACAGCAGTCCACACATCCTTATACATTGCTGTTCCAGGTAACTACAACTGAAAAAGCCTATTGTTACTTTTCTATTACAGCGCTGTAATCCATAATATGAATCATTATTTTCTTTGTTTTAGCATTTTGTAGTTTGTAAATTTATAACTGTACATGGCCAAAAGTTGCTCATTTAACTGTTTAAAATCCCCCTATTGTTGCCTGTAAACACAGTTATGGTTGTATGTAGAATCTCTGCAGTCACTATCACTGAACACAATGCAGCGCTAAAGCACAGGCCACTATCTGCAGCTTTCAAGGGCTGGATTACAGACGCTCTTTTGTCTGACAGACTGTGTAGTAAGCAACTCCTCATATCTCTGCTCTTTATGTGAGCGAGAGACAGGGACACAGAAACCCTTTAACTGCAACAAGAAGTTAGTGTCAGAGCTGCCAGAGATATGCAAAGTTCAGTACATTTTATTTTAGATCTTAAATTGTACTAGGTAACTTGTCTGCATGTCTCCTGGTCTCTTTACTTTGCCTGAAATGTTCCACAGTATGGCATATAATGGAATTGTCTTGCATTTATTCAGTGGGTTATGTTTTTATTGCACAGAATACTTAAAAAACCTGCATTCTTAATCTAAATTGTCTCCTCTCCACAGATCTGACTAACTTGGTTTGGTGGCACTGGCATCATCTGCTTGAAGAATGAACGTAAATACGTTTAATGCCATATGGTACATCATCTCACACAAAGTAAAAACACTTCCATGGAGATAAGCAGGTGACAGACTCCCCCAGAAAAGTAACATAGTGAAACTGGACTTAAACACAGGCCTTTCTCCATAAACATAAACTATTTGTTTTTACAGACATTTTTGTTTACACATATACATTTTGCAATGTGCTCTGTGTGTCCACATACCTTTGTCATTCTGATTCTCGGCACAATGTTTACTCTGGCGCATATCATGTTTACTGGCTTCATTCTTCTTATTGGGCATAAATGTGTGGGGAAACAGAAGTGAGTCTATTATTTTGTTTTTTTGCTTCAGGGTGATTCCTTCCTGACTGACTCCATGGGGTGTTGGATGTTTTCCATGCGAGCAGAGCATAACATGGTCCAGTATCCTATCTGGTGAGCTGTGCCTTGTATCTGCTGCAGCCGGCTCAGTCCTCATTTGAATAGAACAGCTAACATCCTCACTGACAATATACACTTGGAGATAGGTAGCTATTCCCTGAACCATTTTGTTTATGCAGATTTTGATACATTCAGAGGCTTATTTTATTTTGGTACAAAATGAATGATCCACTTCAAGTTCTGTTTTTAACTCACAATAGATTGGAATTAAGTAAAAGTTAACAAAATATTGAGTGTGCGGAAATATGTAAATAAGAGATTGCATAACTACAACTATTAGAGCACATTACAGCACACAGTAGTGCTATAGTGTTTAATTGAGACAGGTACATAAGTCTTTATAACAAAACCTTTTAACATCTGGGTTGAATTGGAACAGTTTTTCTCAGTTCAGTATCATTAGCAGCATAAACACAACACAGATAATGACATTACCCAGGGCTCCTTTTTATTAATACGTCCTGATGGCTCATGCTCTCCAGTCATCATCAGGCAATTATCATTATTTTTAATGTAATGTTGAGGGTACTTAACATTTTATTAAAACAAAACTAAAGAAGCTTGGCAAATAATTTGAGAAGCCTTATTAAAAGTTTTATATTGCACTGTGTGAAATGTAAAAGAGTGCAAAAATATTAATTTCACTTTAATCTTTTTAGGACTGTTTCCTGATTGGCCATACATCATCTAGACACATATTACCAAAACCAGCATACATTTGAAACTGATAATGGATATATTTTAGCATAGTAAATTGTATTAAAATGGAGAATGATTAGATCTCTGTGCTCTTAAGTTGTCATACGGTGCCTATCAGTGATTTGGCAGCTCATGGCGTGATCTGTTAGAAGTACTCTTTGTGTGATTATCTTTGATCATCTTTGCTAAATGGCTAGCCTGCTCACTCAAAGTGCTCACTTCTGTTTTGGACCTGTCAAGGTTGTAGATAAAGAGGTCAGTGTTCAGCAGATGTCAGCAAAAAGCAATCACAAAAAATGATCTAGATGAGACAAAGAGGCTAAGTGTCACTCAACAAATATTTGTTCTGTCTCGATTTTTACATAACAGCACATGGATTAACTATTCTGCCTCTGTCAGCCTAAAACATAATATGCATACTATCAAACAAAACAACTGTATGCCCAAGCCACTGCTGCCCGCGGTATGTACAAGTAACCACAATGATAGTGGTTTGGTAGTTTAAAGAGCCTATACTACACTCTTTTCTGATCCATGTTATAATGTTGTTTCCTCATCTCAAACAGACCAGGAGTTGTGTTTTGTTTCATTCACACATGTTTAACACACAAACCCTGTATATTTAGGCTGAATTCTTCTCTCCGACAGAAAACACTCTGTTCTACCTTGTGATGTTATGTTTTCTAAATGCCATACAACCTTCACTAGAATAATTTCAGCCACATAATTGTCAATCTCTTCATCACAAAAAGTAAAAAGGCAGCTGTTAACTTGAAAAATACCACTTCATGACATCACAAGGTGGAACAAAGATTTAGAGATGTAGACAGACTTATAACAGAGGGTTACTCAATCATGTGTGAATGAAACAAAAGACAACTTGAGGTATGTTTTTTTGTGGACAATGTTGTAACATGTCTTAAAGCCCACAGGAGCCAATTTTGCATAATAAAGGACCTTTAACAAATTAAGTAATATTACAGGTCCAAAGTATTTGTACATGTCACATTCACCTCCTCTCCCACATTTCTAGCACATACTGTACTGTAAACCTCAAATCTTAAAAGATCTTTGGCTGTGAAAAGATAAGATAGTTAGACACGGGTTAAAAATAAGTGTCCTAATGTTATCTAGGGTCGCAGCACGAGGCACCACTTTTGCACTATTCTCGTCAGCATTCCCCCTGGAAGCAAATTACTCCCTCCATTATACATTTACTTACCGCTGCCATAGCACTGATAGTTGCCCGGTCTATTTTCCTCCATACCACATCACCAGTGATCCACAACATACATACTCAATGATAAACCTATTTACTGTCCTGAAGTGAGATGATCATCGGCTTGTGATTTGATAAGAATGGATGTTTTCGCCTAATGTAGGACCAATTAGAAGAGACAGGAAGGACGCCTCAGGACTCCTAAGATTGCTATCTCACTTAGGATGCTAAATATGAGTGTTATTATACAGTAGAATTGACTAGCTGATGGGTAAAAATAGCTCTACAAGTTGAAAAGTGCAATAGTTTGTTTATCCGGTGCTTTGAAAAGTCTTCGTAGCATATTGCCGATGTATTATAGATGCTGTTGTTGTATTAAGCCGTGGTGTTCCTAGTCCGATCATTCAACTTTTCACCAACGCTCAACTTTACAGTTTTCGCCTCCTAAAGATTTCCTAGGATTATTCTTTCTTTTTTTTTTTCTTCGGAAATTTCTCAAAATACCACACATATATCCACGCCTGCCTATCAAAATGACAGCAGTGATGTGCACAGTTATGGAGAGTCCTGCCAAGATAGATTCACATACATGAGTTTGCATAAGGGTGTAGGTGTGCCACTGTTCTCCAGAATAAAAAGGCAATGGCATTCCTAAGCATCTCAAAGTACTCTATCCCACCCTGCTATCCAAGGATTTTGTTTAAGCAAATATTTATGTTATTATTTTGATTATTATAGTGTAGTTTACTTTTTATCAGCACCAGATAGCAAACTTTACCTGAACTCAAATAACATGCTGGACAATAAGTGGTCTATAGTTCTCCAAGCCACATTACCATAGAAACAGGTGGAGGACCTGGGATACTGTCTAACCCTTGAATAATTGGAATAGTTGGCATGAGTAAGTAGCTGGCTCCACTAACATGTGCCTGTTGAACACTGGTAGGGGCCGGGAAGAAGTCAGGGTAGAGCCACTGCTCCACATCACTGAAAGGGACTTGAGACATTATCTGAACAGTAAGTATGCACACTGTACAATTCTTCTAGCCATTTTAACTTAAACTTGGCTTTACATCCTCTCCATCTGTATAGAAATATAATTAAACTGTTAAGAATCCTATCAGATACTCCAAATATTTTTTAGTTTATTATATGCCAGGCAATAGTTTATCTCAGTTAACAAAAACCTACAATTGAGAAAGTGATATTCAGGAGTTTTTACTGCTCTGTTGGGTCTAAATCTAATTCTGTAATCTGTACATCCTCTTTTAATGCTCATAACATATGTTTAATGCATTTGAGGATTTTACCATTACAGTCATGGATGGTATATGTGGTCAGATTTTAACATGAAAGGCAATGCATTCCCAATAGTGTCAATAATCTGTATAAATCATCGGAGCAATATACCATGAAGGATTGACTGAGCCGTGTTGTGCCCTGAGGCTCACTCTTGGTCCAAAGTTCAGTCCTAGGTTAATTTGGCCCTGGATGCAACAACAGTAATGCAGTCACTGTATTGGAAGCAACATGTAGCAAAGCAAAGTGTAATGGAAATTTGATTCTTTGGTCGATTTGTAAGGCTCATGCTTTGGAAGAAGGAGAAAACAGCTCATGCTTAATATTGCAGTCCACATAATGTTGGAATAGCTACTTTCTCTGATTGTCAAGTGTGACCAACAGCTGTAGACCTATCAGCCAATGAGTGCTTGCATGTACTGGTTAAATCTTATGGCATACGGATGATTTCTTGTTCAATTTGCTAAAAGATGATTGGCAATATTGCATTTCATTACTGTGATATAACTGTACTTCCATAACTGTATGAATATAAATATAGAAACAACCCGATGCATGTGTAGCAAGTTGGAGCGAATCCCGATCATGAGTCACTATGGGAGTTTACGGCTCATACACTTTTCAACAAGCTGTCTACTGTCGTCCTGTAGCACTCGGCATCTCTCTCTCTTCTCCCTTTAGCTTTCCATTCATTTGGAGCTCAATGTGCCTTATTAAATCTCTATCTCTCTCACTGAATCTGTCTGTCTCCCTGTAGTCCCTGCTGGCACTGACTTCTAATGAGAACACACAGGGGACCAACACAATAATTAGGTTAACTCGGATTTGCATGTCCCTGGTCTCTCTCTCTCACTTTCTCTCTCACTATCTCTCTCTGCCTCTCTCTCTCCATCTCTCTCTCTCTCTCTCACTCTCTCTCTCCCTTTCTCTCTCCTCTTCCAAACAAACACTATGTAAATACGATTATAGCTGTATCGTATATGCATCCATATCCACATCTGTGCTCATATGGAGTAGGTGAGTTGTGCATGTTATTCTGTTCCTTATCACACACGCACATCGCCATCCCCCGTGTCTCCCGAGGGACTCAAAGATAGCGCCCATTACTGTCAGCCTCATCTGCCTCTAATTGGTTGTGATCGGATCCCAGGGGGAGGGGCCTCAGATTCAATTAAAGCCTGTGATTGGTCCCTTTAAATATTTAATGTCCAGGACTAAAAACAGCCAGAGAAACACTTCCTGGAGTCAGACTGTTCTTCTGTGCTTCTACATGCAGTCTGTTTATATTTATGTCATGTAGGTGAGTGATACTTTCTATTTCCAAAATGCACTATTTTGAGTTATTTCTTTTATTACATATGAGAAGGCATAATATTTAGCCACCAGAGCCTTCTTACGATAACTGCATCATACTGAGTTCTCCTAGATTTAGTTCTTGGGCACTTTTAGACTTGTCATGTTGTTAATCTGCACCAAAAACTTGCTATTGTTTAATAAAAGTAATCAAACTGTAGTACTTTTTAGAGACAACCTAGGGAAAACATATTCACTTTATGCTATCATTATTTTCTGTCACTGGATAAAGACGCAAGACTCAAGACACTCACAGCTTTCTGATTTAGCCAAAAATGCAAGAGACATTGCCTTAGTATTAAACTGATGAATATCAAATCCACAGTAGTCATGTTGGTTCGTTTCAAACTCTTTTTATACAGATGGTGTTTGCAATTTTATGAAAAACAAGTATCCCTGGGTGTTGTACTTTTATTTCTGTAATGAAGAGTATTGAAGTGTTTATGTGCTATTGAAAGAAAGCCAAAATGCTAACATCAGTGATACACAGGACAAAGATGCCAAACTAATACAAGAACACATAGTTTATTAAAGAAACATATATTATTTTGTGTTGAAAATTACACTATTTTCCTTAGAATCAAAATCAAATAAAATTTTAGTCCTGTGACAACTGACAACACAAGTGCATTTCAGATTTCCCTGTACCACAGCTGGTCTATGTCAAGTACTGACTGACATCAAATCACAAACTCATATGTTTTTATGTAAAGAAATAAGCTTGCAGTGGCTTGAGGATTCTGTATCTTAGGGTTTACATGTCCATGTGCTCATAGATGTCTTCATAATCAGTTTGAGGCTATAAATTTGGCAATGCTGTATGTCCCGCCTGTGTGAGTATGTGCCTGTGTATAAGTATGGTCTATGTTTGTTGGTATGGGCGATTTTCAGCTGTTATATTTGGCTGTTTACATAGTGGATGTATGTGTGTGCTGTATGTCCCAGATAATCCGGACGGCTCAGGGGAGAGTGACTGGAGCCATCAGAGGCTTTTCTCCACATCTAGAACCAAACACACACAGACAGACAGACAGAATGCACTCACTGACTATCAGCAGGACAAGTAAAAGGCACAAGGAGAGGCTTGCACTTTCAATGACATTTTAAATGCACTAACTGAAGAGTTTGATGCATTAACAATTAGTGGAATATTCTGAGATTTATCATATGAGTAAAACCAGCCTCTCAATATGCTTGTAGAATATATAGCCAATTACTGTAACTCAGCTTTTCAAAAAATTCATTCAACTTTTAATAGTTTAGAAATTGCTGAATTGCTGAAAAATTAGTTGTTGCTGGTGTGAAAATGCATGCATTTAAATAAAAGACTGAGCTGTTTCTTTAGACTGGGCATGTGGGTCTGAAGAAATTTAGTTTGGGGTTTTGATGGTGGTTTGACAATGCTCAAACTAAGATCAATAACTCTTGTTTGGCAAGTTGACTTTGATTGGACGTAGACTGATATTAGCTGATTAAAGCAATTCCCTCAAATTAGCAATGACATAGACATAGACAATAGATTCCAAAAAACATAAGGACTGTTGGCTAACTGTAGCTACCAGATGTTGGGTACAGCACTGGGACCATGTATAAAAGACGATGTAAAAGGTACAGTGGGAGTTAGTGAGGCGGACAGGAGCTTCCAGGAGGGACTGAGTGGGTGCAGAAGAATGGGAGGATGAACTATACACAGAACACACTGCACTGAGGAGGAGATACGTGTGCACAGGAGAAGAAGAGCAGATGACAGTGAGTGAGATAAAAACAGCATCTGTGGACATGCGCTCGGGAGATTACCAACTCCATTTAGACTATCAAACACAACATGTATTTACCAGACCCCTGGTAGACTTGCTGTGTACTGAACTGCTGAAAGAATGTATTCATGTTTTATATTTAGTGGTTTATAGGTTTTGTGAGAATGATATGCATGGAACGTTAGTTGGACGTATTGTGTGTGTACCTTACAATAGACTGGAAAAGATACAAAAAAGAAAAACTATTCATATCTTACTTTTCATTCATTATATAATATGTTGCAATATGTTGATGTATGAAACAGTTTTTTGTTTACCTGGCTGCTATATTGTATCAACTTGTGAAGTACTTTTATGATTTCTGTAAATAGTTATTCAAGCTGAACTGACAGAAATGTGTTCTTCTTCTGAAAAAACATGCTAATACCATAATAACCTTATGACCTAAGGCACTTTCTATCCAAGGCAAAATTCAATGAATATTTCGCTTTTCTTATAAAACATCTTAAAAATGGGATGTGCATATTGACTCAAGAACAATTTAATGCATGAATTAGCCTCCTTTATTGTAAACAGATTGTAAACATTATTTTTCACATCTATAGTAACCAGTCGTGATAGTTACGCACTCCTGTGTACCATATACACTTAAAATTATGACACGATTAAATTTTATGCACTCTTTAAGCACCCTTTTTGAATATTAATCGACCACTTGCTTCCAACCTTCAAAGCACATAATTTTAAATAGCATTATTTCTCGAGTGTATCCTGAACAGTGCAGATTTGAGCCAATTTTACAGCACTTAGCTACAGAAACTTATGATTTAGTGGTCTTATAAATGTCTCTACTTATGTTTAACATTTTATTTAGCCCACCACCAGTGAACACATCTGCCTTGTCAGTTCTTGTGCATGTGCTCACACCACAGTGTAACTACAGTACATGACATCATCATTAATATTACTTTTATGCTCCATAAAACAATGATGTCATCATCTCCCAGAGGACGGCCTCTCCTTGTTCACACTGACACCAGGAACCTTAATGCATATCTCTTGCTGTTGATAAATTCTTGAAAATATATTCTGCACCTCAGTTCAAGGAATAGAGAAAAAGGTGATAAGTATTCTTGTATTATGCACTGTTTACTCTGTTTGCCAGAGTGGTGTAGTTGCTATTGTTCTATAGAACTACACTAGGGAGCCATGAGCAAAACATGATGAATTAATTTATATTAGTCACAGCAGTTTAGTGAGATATATGTAATTATGATCCATAATCACAAGCATAAACTATTAATGTCTATTTGTTACTTCAAAATGCTACTTGAAACGTATGTACATTTATGGTTAATTTTAGAGGGATTACTTGTTTTGGAAGCTACTTGTAGTTTATATTTTTGTAAAGTCAAATTCATCAATTGTAAATTTTTTCCTCTTTTTTCAAATATTCACTGTTCTTAATTTGTTTTAATAGAAAACAGATTTAACATAATTTACAATGATGATATTTTATTCACACTTCATTTTAATTGTTGCAATGCATTTTTTTTTTCTAGTGTTCTACTGTGTTTTTGTTTATTCCACCTTGCAGCCTTCAATAAATGTCACCTTCCTTCAAGATGACCTTAAGAGTATGTGGCAGGTCAATAGGTTGGCCTGTTTGTATTGGGAGCTTAATTGAATGGTGTGTTGTAAGGAAAACTTCTGCATTGGACTAATGGAATTGGTCTTTTATTAGTCTCTTTAAAAATAGGAAAAATGTGTTGAGCAAAATTAGCTAAAATGTTAAATCACAGCATTCACAAAGTGCCCATCATCACATGGAGCAGATAAGAAAACCAAGTACGCTAGTAACAACAAAGCTATTTCAACGCGTCTTGCTCCGTCTGTTCTACGATTCATTAATGGTGTTTTTTGTCAAATTTACTCAATTTTCTTACACACTTTAACAATGCTAGTTCCTGTGCTGTCACGTTAATAAAGATGAGTGGCAGTGAGTGTTTTTTTTTTTTTTTTTCAACCGTGATACAAGCTTTGCATCTAAAACGTACAGGAAAAATAGAGGGAGACTTGGCGGGATGGTAGAGGAATAAAAGAGCAGGAAGCCTGTGTGCAAATGTGTGATAAAGCTATGGGCTGGGAGAGATACACCGCGGTGGAGGAGAGCGAGACAGGAACACAGGAGACAGACAAAGACAGATACAGCAGCTCAATAGACTCTATCGAAATAGGTTCCTCTTGGTCTCAGGGCCACTTTTAGGTTTAACTTCTTGGGTTCTTTTTAAAGACAATACAGTAGGAGATGTATTTACCCTGTTGGCATGTTTCGGCTGCTAGTTGTGAGCCATCTTCAAAACTGTCACTGGTGTCGGTGGTGATGACGTGCCGTATATCAGCTGTTGTTACTACCTGTGGGTGTGGTCAGCCTGACAGACTTGGTAAGTCGCCCAGCCCAACCATGCCCACTGTCACTTGGGGGTCTGTGGAGGAGAGTGTCCTAGATGTGTAAAAGGAGGAATGCTTAGCCATCAGGGTTGATGCTGCCTGTGCCCGTTTTCTGATTTCAATGACCTCCCTGATCCAGCGTTTCCCTATCCAATGACCCATACCCCATCCCAATCCATATTGTGGTTACTTCTTTTACAATATGATGATATGGCAGATTTTAGATTTTCTTGCTCTGCTTTGTCTTTTTGTGTTCTAGTGAGTTTCCCTGATGTTTCCTTCTCAAATTCCTTTTGGTGTTCCTTTTTTTTCGATTACGGAATGCCCACATACAGACTGTTGGCAATGATGCATATGTTGTATTTTTTCATGACCTTTCTATCTATTCTATCTATTCTATGTGACCTTTCTAGATAGACAAGCTATCTAGAAAGGTTACATAGAGCACCTTTAATGTAATGAAATATAAACTGATACACAACAGATACTGTATACCATGTCATTAAAGCTGAGTTTTGGTGAGTTTGTATTTGTATGTGTTATTTATATTTGAATACGTCAGATTTATTTTACTTATTTACATTGAGCTTCAGAGAGACATGGCCAAGGTGGCAGATCAAAATACTATAGTATAAACTCAACCAAACATAAAGCATCCGGAAGAGCAGGGGACCTCAACCTGTTTATGCCAGGATATGACTTGGTCTGCTGTTGTCTGATGAGCAAAGATTAGTATTATGAAACTGACTGTGTTGTTGACTCAATTTATTGAATTGCACGTCTGTGAATACCAACAAAGAAAATTATATTTGCACTGCAAACAGCCACTCATGCAGAAAGACAGCTGTCATGTAGAGGAGTGGAGCTGAGTCAGTATCTTATCAGTTGGGTGTGACAACAGTGTGGCACAGAGGACATGTGAGCAAGTGTGTTGTTATCGCTTTAAAATGAGCTTTTATTTGACCAGCAAATGAGTTCATGGCAAATAGTGCATATAGGATGACAGCAAAGGTAGACTCAGATTAACATTATATTTGATATTGTCATTTACTATACTACTATACTAATTAGTGTTAATTGAGCCTTCAAGCCCGATTTTTGAACAGGACACCAAGCAATGTGAAATCAGGGTGAAGAGAGGGAACAATATTCAGCAAATTGTCGGTTTTGGGCATTGCATGTTTGAGTCCCCTTAGCCATGATGCAGTACCAGTTCCATGTGTTTTTGTCAGCTTTTTAAACTAAATGCTCTATCATCTGCAACCAGACACTTTTCGACTGGAGGACAATGAAAAAGTTACTTTTTCAGCTAAACAAGAACAGGATGTGCTCAATAAAACTTGGACCTACAACCTTCCAGATTGTGGGTGAATGGTTATTCTGGATAGCAGGCTAATAATTTTTGTTTGTTTCCTTCAGAATTGATTTGCTAGTCTTGTTTTACATTGTCATGTATCCATTATCTTTACCTGATGAAGAAGTGGACTAATGTGACATCACCCATAGTTTATGGCTCCAGTTATAACAAGCTCACAAGGCTAGCAGTTATAGGAGCAAATTTGGAGCTGAGTTCCAAGAGGGGCGACAATTTTTCAATGTAAATTCAATTAGAGCCAGAGTCGATGAAGCTGGAAGCACACCCATGCTCACTTCCTATTTTGAACACAGAGGCTAGCGGGTTAGCTATGTCCATTTATATATACAGTCTATGGATGAAACACAAATTACAAAATGTCCATCCGCCGGTATTATTTGCATGTGTCCCTCTTCATCTCCTCAGTCTGTGTGCCCATGCGTGCGTCCCTGTGTGTACTTGTGTGTCCGTGGCGTAATGCGCGGCTGCTCGCTCGTTTAGCTTGTTGACACTTTGGGGTCAGAGCCATGCAGGGTGAATGCTGTTGGCTGACAGTGTGGAACCTCTTCATTATCCCGCCATAATGTTCTCATCGCCGTGGGCCCTCCTCTGCGCCCCTCCCCTCTCACTGCCACACAGCACCATCACTCTTCCTCTTTACCCACTCTCCCTCTCTCCGCCTCCTCCTCTACCTCCTCCTCACCTGCCTGGATGCTTATTCATGGCGTCTGTCGATTGGCTGGGTATCTGTTGTGTCTCGCCCCAAACCTGACTAGTCTGGCTGACCCCATTCCACTGGAGTTATTACCTCGCCAATGTTTCACGCTTTGGCCTCTCCGTTTTACCTTCATTTGTCAGTGGTGGCATTGATTCATTGGCTCTACTGGCCTGACTTTTTGACAGAAACTATATTGGCAAAACAAACCCAGCTTTGCCACCGATATTTCATGCAAGCAAGGTGTATCTCTTTGTGTGTCACATTCTTGTATGATAGATAATATCTGTGTAAATATATAATGTTATACTAATATGATTTCAGTGGTGCAAAAACAAGCATGGGAAGGCAATGTGAATTACGTAAGTTGACAACTGCCATTACTTTATCCCTCAACAGCAATAACATAAGAAATAATGTCCCCAGGATTTACAGACCTTATTATTGCAAAAAAAAAAAAAAAAAAAAAAAAAAAGAATGAATAAATAAATAAAAAGTCAAACACATATCTTTTGTGTTCAGTAGTAATACACAATCTGAATTCAGGATGTATCAATTGATACTTTGCAGTGATATCACGCTGGGGTGTTCTACATGTATCTCTAAAGGTGGAAAGTTCAGGAGTTGCCATGCTGGCACAATGCACACATTAGCAAACACTCCCCAAAAAGTTTTAAGAAGTTTGAAAATTCAAGAAAATACAAAGTATGTATTTTATATTTTTCAGGAGCATTTTCAGGAGCCTGTGATTAATACAAACATTCATGGTCCTTTTTAGGTATTTGATTTTCAACAAAAATGGTGGCTGTGAGTAACTCAAAAACTGTTTACTAATGCTATCTAGATTGTGAATTTTATGTTTGAGAGACTTGTTTAACGGCACAAATCAGCTCACCTGTTGTAGTTAAGTTAAGTTAGTTCTTTATAATAGATTGTGTTAAAATAAAGCACAGATTAAAGTCTAATAAAGCCCCAGACAGAGCAGGGCCTATAGTTAGCGCCACAACGCCCGGGAATATTGATGACAACAGCGGCAAATTATCAATATGATTCAAGATACCAAATAAAACTTAAATGAAATAACTTTTATGATTCTATATGATCCTTAAATGCTTCTTATAAATTCCCAAAACTTAATCTGCTTTCTCTGGGCCAAATGCATTTTTTCCAGCACAACCCAATGGCATGTAATTTGTAGTGAAGCAACACATAGCCATAGTCAGTGATGACTTTTTTCTGTATAGATCAGAACTGGAACAAAACAAAAGTTAATCTTGATGCAAGGTCATACAATAACTGCACTTGTTTTTACTTATAGAGAATTTTGAAATAATCATTGGTAAGCAGTGAAAATAAGTTTGAATGAGTTGACTTTTTCTATAAATTTCAATGTCTGGCTTTTTTGCCATTGCTTTTGTACCATTATACAATTTAATTTGAACATTATGTACTTTTAATTTGCACAGTAGAGTTAGTCATTGTCATGTATCTTCTCTTTTCTCTTTCAGTCTGAATATGTCTTTCCTTGTGCATCTCTCTTGCGGGTCTTTATACGTCCTCCCTTCAGCCTTCTCCTTTGAAGTTCTCTGCTCCTCTTTCTCCTCACCTCCACCTGTCTGTCTCTTTTCAGAACATCTCTCCTTCCTCCAGAGCCCAGCCCTTCTCAGAGTCCTATTTCCACTTGCTGTGCCGACTTGCCTGGCGTCTTTTCTTCGACCCTCCACTCCTCTCTCCAGTCACTCAATACTTTCAATTTACTCTCCTACGCTCTAATCTGCCACCGCATTCATCCACCTCTCCCCTTCATTATCAGGGCCCTATCACCGGCCGCCTTCTGTCCTCCTCGCGACGTGCCTTTGCTCTGAAGGATGGATTCGAGGATCTCTTTTCTCTGCTTTTCTCAGAGCACTCAATAGCACATATACTGTATACTATTGTTCGGAGTGTGCCAGTGGATTTAGGTGCTTGGACCAACTAAACCACGGACTGGTATTCGAGATTGAAACTGGTGTTGTTCATGCTGCAAAATGACATAAAACTTTCATCAGTGATCAAAAACTCATACATAATGACAATACAGTCTGATGACAAAAACTATATTTAACCAACAAGAAATATCCTTCTCTACTTTTCACAGAAAAGCAACTTAATTTACACATTTATTCTTGCACCATTTTTAATTTATGCACTGCATTTCCCAACTGGTGGTTTAAATTGCACTTGAATGTGAGAATGGATGAGTAACTTTAAAAAAAAACATTACTCAGGCCCAAAAAAAGCAACTTGCTTGTTTTTATACACTAATGATCTCAGAATGAATGTAGTAATAGCCAAATAGAAGTCTTTGTTAAATTTTAGTTTTTGTTTTACTTGGCAGTCTGAAAATATAGGCCCTAACTGACCAAACACATTGAACTGCTCACCAAATCAGCATTTCTGTCACTTTAACTATCCTATAGACATGACTTGAGGTAGGTCTTGTCTTTCTTTTAAGACTAACTTGACTTACCTGGATCCCACCTACAGTCTAAACCAACTAATTATATTCTTTATACAGCCATGTGCATTTATCCTCTATCTTGTTTTGTCTGTGGGGAATTAAACAAAAACCTCCCTTGGCTGTCCTCTGCTGTGATAACAAACCAGTCGCCTCCTGATACAAGAAATAATGAACCCGATCATCAAATTGGCCCTTTAATTTCCTGCTGTTTAACAAGATTAATTCTGATCATTACTAAAGCCACTCATTAATTTAAATCCCCATCCAATCAAGAGGTTTTATGCTGGAGATCCAGGCTAAGCTCAGCACAGCACAGTTTATGGCAGGTTAACGCTGTACACCATACCAAATGAGCTGCAGAGTGCTCTGTTGTTTTTCAAAATCAGGCAGTCAGCCTGACCCAGCCTTCACTATGTAGTCATTTCTTTACTGATGCGTCTCAGAAGAACAAATTTCCATAAAGTTTCTAAAGAGGATTTTGCTGTCTCTCATCTGCACTTGTGTCTCTGAAAATCTCCACACAAAAACAGACCACTTATATGAAACTTTAGTCTGTGCACATGGTTTTAGACTTTTGTCTTGTGTGTATGTTTTTCAAAATAATGGAATCTTAAAGAAGGTAAGATTTCTTTCTTTTGAGAATACAAATATGCTTGTTTGTTAATCCGAGCCACTGAAAATTCTTTAGGTGAGGCTTATTGTGCTGACTTTTACTCCACATTAAAAGTGCACTGTGTAACTTTTCTGGTCTGCAACCTGTTTGTCTACATGGAGATGTTAATGCTTTGTTTAAATTGTCCACAGTATAGCAATAAACTAATCTGCCTTGTATTTATTGAACTGCTTGTGTTATTTATTGCTCAAAAACATCTTAAAAAACACTCATTCTTACTGTGCGTGGGGTTGGCTCTCCACAAATCTAACCGGTAATTTGACAAATGTTCATGGACATTCTTAAATTTATAGCCATACTGTGGAACATTCTAGGCACATCTCCTTCGAGACAAGCAATTGATTGACCCTCCACCAGACAAGTTGCACAGTGCACCTTTAAATTAAAGCAGAGGAGCATTTGGCCTCTATCTACCTGCACACACTGTACTTTTCATTGGATGACTCAGGTTACATCCCCCCTCCCCTAGCATCACTAAACTGTTTTAGATATTGTTTTCATGTCATAAAGTCATAAAAATGTATTTGTTTGCTACAGATAAATTGTAAAAACTGTGTGCTTTCTGCATCTAATTATAACTCATTTTTATCTAAACAGGAAGTACTGCTGATAAATTTAATAAGCCAGTGCACCTTTATAGCACTCACTCAGACTGCAGTCCAGCTGCTGCTGCTGTGGTGGACCAATTTTGTTGTGATTAGGGATGGGACAATAACCAATAATATTGTTTATCGTGATAAAAAGGGTAGACAATAATATTTCGTGGGTCATTTTATATAATCATTATAATCACCAACAAAAATAATGGTCATATTATCAGCAGAATGTGTAGAAAAAACTACTTATCCTTGTTGTTTTCTTCTAGATCATAGTTGTTTTTACTTATAACAAAGGACAATTCTTACATTTACACAGTTGTTTAAATATGGAACTTATTCATAATATTAAACATATAATTCATTATATGCATAGCATTTTAATAGCATAATTATGATATAATCATTAATCACAATTAATTTCACTATGATTATTGCAACACCAAATTTCAATACTGTACCATGCCTAGTTGTGATGTGACACTGTGCTGTGTTGTTGCAGTCTTCACACAATAACCAACCACAGGGAAAAGGGAAAGGGAAAAGGCTTGCGGTGGGCTTGGGCTTATGTATCGATTAATGAAAAGCGCTACATCTAGTATGAAAACTATGATCTCAGTGGTTTTAGCACAAGATGATGACCCATACTTTAGCTCTATACACCACCATCTAAGAATCAGTGCCTTGGTCAAAGTGAGAACAAATATGAATTTTTCTTAGCCAGTTTTTCTTTTCATTTCACTTTTTTTGTCTCAAGTTACAGGGTGTAGGCGTTCTAAGCAACAGCTGGAAACATATTAGAGCTATCTTATTCTTTCAAAAATGTAATAGGTTCCCTCAAGCAATAAATATGACCAAGGACTTATCTAAGAATTTCTCAGTGAAGGAAATGAAAATGAAACAATAATAATGAATGAGTCGACAGTGGAGTCCTGATGAATTCTTAAACAGTACAAATCAGGCTGCTCCTTATTATTGTGGTGAGGCTCTGCTCATTTGTCTTGTGGCAGACTATTTTTTTCAAACTAACAATCCAGTCAAAATCACAAACTATAAAAGATAACATTTGGCAGGATTTGATGACGAGCTGATGCAGATTTAGATTAAAGTTCCTCCAATGCCAGATCGAACAAGACAATCAAGGAAAAAAGTTAATGTTTTCTCTTCCGCAAACAACTGACTTAAATTAGACAAAATAACCAAATAGCACTTTATTAGGTACATCTTCACCAACAAGTATTGCACTGTAAATCTGCATAGCAAAAAGGTTTGAGGAGATAGAACTTGTCCTGTTTTGTTATGACTGTGTCAAGCACATTAAATGTCTTTTTTTTTTTTCTAATTATGTGTTTTAATTTGCAAATAAAAGTATATTATTCATTACTTCAGATTATAAGACTCATGAAATATGTAAACGAATAAGTTGTTAAAATCATGCGCTGAAGTTTTAAATGTGTTTTTGGACAGTGTTAGTTACATTAGTTACCACGTATCTGATTAGCTTCTGGCATGCCTTTAAACTCTTTATAGCTGGATTTTTGGAAAAGTCTGTGGGAAGAATGAATAAGAAATGTACTCGTGTAATCACAGAGGGCTGCGAAATGGGCGGGATTCCTAAGCTCCCTAGCATCATAGCATGGTGCCCTAAGCTGTTTACTGTAAATATATGGTGCAATATTCCCTTGACTTCAGCTAAGGCCTTACTCTATAACTGAACCTTTTTGGCATAAGTTTGAATATCTGTGATGTTATGCATGAAGAAATCCTTGAGCCAAAAATAACTTGCTAATTGACAAGTAAATAGTATTTCTATTGTTACCAGTGCTCTGATGAGTGTGAAACACTTTTCCCCGTGTGTTTGAAAAAATGTTTCATCATTTAATTGATGTCTGTAAGTGAAGTGTTATAAATGCTGCTCTCAGCCTGAGAGCGGCTGAGTGGCAGCAGCAGTTCTCTTAATAAACGAATACAAGTGAACATAAGGACGGACAGCTCAGTGTCCTGTGTTCCATTATGGATGATAGGAAGTGCCAAACGCCGCTTTAATGGCTGACAGCGCCAACTGGCATTTATCTCAAGCATCACACATCTGCTGCCATTCAACAAAATAGATTTTTTAATGCAGTTTTGTAAGATGTTTGAAAACAAAGAAATATGTCATTTTTTTTATTTGGTGTGGAGATGTCCTTACATAGACATTGTGATTAGAAGGGCTGCAAGAGTAATCTAAATTAGTAATCTAAATTTAAATGGTTACAGTTATCAATATATACAGACCACAAATATTAATTCTCTCCCAATGTACTTATTTTGTAAAACTAAATACTGCCGCTATAATTTAAAGTTTTGAAATGTGTTTCTTATATTCTTTCTATAGCTTTCTAATGTTAATGTATGAGTTTAAATAGTCTATTGTGAGTTACACCATGAGCTTCAATCACTGGGTGCAAATCTATTTGAAATACTGTTCTGTCCATGTAACTGCAGTTTGATATTTTCTTAAAGGTGCACTACAGACATTTTCTGGCAGAGGGTCTGCCACCCGTTTATTTCCATAGCAATTATTACTTGAATAATCTTGAAAGGTTACACATTATGGTAGAAAACGTATCTATCTACATGAGGATAAGCAGGTGGTCAAGTTACACTTCAGGTCTGTGGAGAAAGTTAACAGTTCTAAACAAGATGATTATAAAGAGCTGTCTCTGATCTGGCTGGGATAGTTGAAGAAAATTCTAAGTTTCCGTAGAATGAAAGAAAACTTTCCAACGATTTACACTTCATAACACAGGGGTAGACAGTTCAAACCTTGCCCATGTGCATGCTATGTTGTGTCTGTGAGCTAGCCTCTCATATTTTGCAGTATTTAGCTTCCAGTTTACTGTATCCAATTGCACTGTATTGATTAACAACATAGAAAATCGCATTCATGATCTGAGCTTCTTCTTTGTGTATTCCCCTAGCACAATACAAATTAGATGAGTGCGTGTAACGTTGTAGACGGTATCATATTAGCATGTCAGCATCTATAAACGTCAGCTTCCATACACTGTAACAAGTGTCTTGAGAGTCTGTTTGACACCACACCTTTCCATTTCTCACTTAATCATTGTTAGTCTACTGACATGTATTAACAAACTGACAATCTTATGTACTGCATGTTTGCATATAGGACTTGTCAGTTATTTCAGCTCAGAAAAGGTGTGGTTTTGTTCTGTAATCCCTTTTTTTGTCCCTATCTTTGTGAATTAAAACCCAAGAAATTAATTCAGGCATCATAGCATGGTGCTCTTATAAAACTCTTTGCCCTTGTATTGCAGATAAGACTTAGTGCTGCAGTAGCAGTGCAGCAGGCCTTGCTCTATAAATGAAACTTTGTGGCATAAGTTTGCACTATATTTGTAATATTATCCATAAAGAAATCCTTGACCCATAATTTACTTTCTGACCTAGTCCAGTAAAATGCAGTTGACCATTAGCAACATGACAGACATCAAGTAAGTGCTATCTTAGCCATGCTAGAAGCATGTCATGGTAATATCATAGCATAGTCATATACTGTTTGAGCCAATATCTTAGGTGTAGCTGTCTTTCTGTGTTCCTGTTTTTAAGAGTTTTTTCTTCTAGCCAAGGTTGAACGATGACTTTTATGAACATTTACTAAAATGAAAATGATTTTTGACAAACAATATCTGCTTGAAATAAAATGTTATTGTCTACAATATAGGGTTATAAACAGGTACACAATAGCATCAGACAGAGCAGTGAATTATCTCCGTCAGCACAGTCAGCAGAGGCCTCCATCTGTAGAGGCTTGTTTATGGCCCACAGTCACGCTCACGCTCCATATATGCCATATGCAGGCATTTATGTATTGTGCTTTATATCCACCCAGAGCACACTGATGTCTATCTGTCTCTGTCACTGCGTCACAACATCGTGCCCATCTTCTGCTTACATTTGCACACTGCCTTCATAAATTACAAGCTGCCTCTCATAACTAACGCAGCACTACTGTCTGTTGTGTGGAGTGCTAATTTAATTTATAACCCAAAAGCTCCTCCACTGTGCACAACTTGAGGAATTCATCATCAGAAAAGTCGAAATATAAACATTAATTGAGAGCTGTACAGAATCCTTCTCAGAATCGGAAAGGAGGCAGGTATGCAGCAGAGAGCATGTCAGAGGTCTTCACATTTATGAGACTAAAGACAGACACACACACGCACAGATGCACTGGTTATTAGAGAGGGAAGATTAAAATGATGTGAGCTTATTGATTAAGTGACCGTGATGGATGTGATCAATAGTACTTCAGTGCAGTTATTAGCAGTGTAATTAGATTTCACACAACAGAGTCAACACTTTTGATAACCCCATGTAATTTATATCTAGCCCCCTTTAGCTTGTCTTTTGTAAAACGTTTGGTTTAAAAAGGTGGGAATGGAACATGCCTTGTTATCTGCTAGTTTTATCTTTCTATATTTGCCTCTCAACCAATCATGTTTCAGGAAACCATGTACTGTAAACCTGCATCACTTAATGTACTCTTGCATTTTTCTTTCTTTCTGTGTATAAGAGTCCTCAATACATAAATGAAAATAGAATACAAATTTATCTCTTATATTACACAAAAAGGATTCTTGTGTGCATTAATTGACTACATCTCCAAAGCTCAAAATGCTCTGTACCACGTTGTGATGTCATGAAGCAGTAGTTTTCAAGTTAACAGCTCCTTTTACCTTTTCTTCAGAAGTATTAGTGGCTGAAATTATGGTAATGGTAAATGGTTACGTTTTTATATCTCACTTTTCCACCTTCAAGGCACTCAAAGCACTTTACATCAAGGAACCAGTCACATTCATATACCAGTGAACACAGACACTGGGGGCAAGGTGGGTTAAGTGTCTTGCCAAAGGACACAGCCACATTCATCTGTGGGAGCTGGAATCATACTAGCCAACCTGTGGATCTGACCACTCAACCAATGATGAAAATGCTCTACCAACTGAGGTACTGGTTGTAGTGAAGGAGTGTGGAGTTTAAAAACAGAAGGTGGAACAGAGTGTTTTTAGTTTGAGAGAAGAACTCATATATGCAAGATTTGTGCGTTAACATGTGTCAGTGAAACAAAACACAACTCCAAGTATGTCTGTGATGAGGAAACAACATAACATAGATCAGAAAATTGCTTAATATGGGCCTTTTAAGTTCACAGTGTTGTAAAATGTTGCAAACTAAATAAACAAGCTATCCAAAGCCACCTACCATCCAACCAATCAAACCTAATTAAATGATTGTTTAAAAATCACATACAGCCATAGAGGCATGCAAGTGTATGTGACCTTGTTAGTAGCAAAACATTGTCATAATAAATATCTACAAGTTTGTACCAGAGCTGGCCTATTTTAGAAACTTGTCAAGCCGTATTACTTGAGCAGCACTGCTTAAATGATTCTATATCTTTTGAAGTAACAGTGTCAGAATGGGCTGCAGAGCTGGTGCACTTGTGACTGTGTATGCCTGAGTGAACTGCCAGTTTGTTCTCACAGATTCCTGTCCCTGTCTCTCTCTTCTACTTTTGTAAAATAGTCAAAAGTACTCATTGTATGTTAGGGCAGGGCAATATCAGTTTTTTCCTCTCAAACTGATCGATTCAGATGAAAAACTATATATATATATATATATATATATAATATATATTATATATATTATATATATATATATATATTTATTATTTATTTATTTATTTATTTATTTATTTTATTTTTTTCATTACAAATCCATATTTTCCTATTATGTATATATCTTATATCTTTTGAAGTGTTAGTGTCTGCGTTTGGTCTGGCAGTGCAGTTGTGTCCATGCATGCCTGAGAGGACTGTCAGTATAAAGTCCTAGTACTTCATATTCACGCTCTCTCTCCCTCTCTTTCTCTCCTCTGTCTCTCCTTCTCTTTCTTCCTCGCTGCGTCTCTCTCACCTGTTCATTTGTCGCTGCTTGACAGTTCTCATTATTGCCTTGGCACTAGCTCAGCATGTCCTGCCAAAGCAAGACACTGAAATGGAATTTGAGAAAGAGCGCGCGTGTGGGAGATTGTAAATGAAGAAAAGCGAGGGAAGAGGCTGGCAGAGGAGAGATCGGAGAGAGAGAGAAGGAAAGAGGAGAGGAATGGGCAGGTATAGGAGGAAGTAGCAGGGAACAGGGTCGGCGAGGCGTAATTAAAAGTACTTAACTCTGAGAGGAATGACAATGATGCAGCACAAACAACCCCGACAGAGGTATTAACACGGACATGCACCGCTCCCACAGACAAACAGTCACAGTGACAGAGGAGAAGGCAGGAGCACGCCAGCGCACAATACCACACACAATGGAGAAGGGGCTCCCAGTAGCTTTGTATCAAACTAATGTGATACCTCTCCAATCTAGACACAGTGCTCCATGCCCACTGTTCCAATTGAATACCACTCAGAACCACATACTATTTATTTTCATTCTGCAATGACTAGAGTTTATTCTAAAATTACATGTAAGTAATTTATTTTAATCAATTAATTGTATCATCTTGCAAATACCACTGGGACAAAAACTGTCTGCTGAGAGACACACACAGAGTCAAACCTAGAACCTGCTGTGAGGCGAGAGTCCAAGCCATTACCTACGCATGCTCAAACAAAACACAACTCCAGGAGTGTTTTTGACAGGGAAACAAAGTTCATTGAGCATAGGACCTTAAAAATACACAGGAAGTTGAGTGGGAAGGGGATAGAAATATTTAATGTCATTGTAATTTTCATCACTATTTTTATATAGATTTTATTGTCATTTGTGTATTCTGTGTTTTGTTTGTCTAAGAGCTGCATATGGAAAAGAGGGTCCCTGTAAAATAAACTAAATACACTATTATTTTCTGTCTTCCGCTCCTGGAAGTTGCAACTTTCACCCACACTGATATTTTTTTCTTTGGAGAAAATTTGTTTGAGAGTTTGGTGGCTGAACTTTGAAAATTTGTATGCAGCGGCCATTTCCGGAGGTTGAAATGTTAATTACAGTCTAAAATATTACCACATATTTAGTGTCCGTCTTAAGAGGCTTTAATAGCCCCTCAGTGTTATGTGGACAGGAAATTATTAAATCAAAGTATTTCAGGAACTAACATCACACTGAGTTTGTATTGGACAATGGGCCATTTAGCAATTAAATCAAGAGTATGCAAAGTTTCACCAAACAAGGCTTCATCATATATTCTCTCTGCGTGTATAATTCTGCATAATAATATGATTAGTTGTTTCCTGTAGACATTCCTATTAAAAGTTAGACTTAAGAAGAAAAGTCTTGTGCCCTCAGTTGGTGGTTAGGGTTAAAATCCTTTTACTTTTACATACATTATTTTTTACCAAACATTACAAGGCTGGTGTCCAAAACATGTTTTAAAAAGATTTAACAAAATACTGTGAGAGTTTGGGAGTCTGGAATCAGGAATTGAACCCATGACCCATGTGCTGATGCTTTCATTAAAAAAATTCTCTGTCAGATATTTTAACGTTTTAATGTTGTAAACCAAGGAGACCTAAAACAAAGAATCAGCTGTATTGGTTTTGTTATAGCCTTAAGTATTTGCCAGCTCAGTAGGTTAGGCTCGTTGGTCAGTGGTGTATTTTATTTTGCATGTCCTTTGACTGTAAATATCATATAAGATCTTTTTTATAGGTTTGTCTGCTAAAGCAAGTCATCATTTTATCAGAATTTATCACATGTTCTGGCTACATCCATACTATTCATTTATGTCAGCACAATGCAGTATTTTTTTTTATATATAATAAACAATAAATTATTTATGGACAGTAAAAAGTAATATAGTTATAGTTAAGGAATAGGATTGGGAACAGTTTCAATTTTAAATACCTGTATTTCAGCAATACCTTGTTTATGATACTGGGAATTGATCTGTTCTACTTTTATAGTTTTTTTTTAGATTAGATTTAATAATCTTGAGAAATTTATAACATTAGGTTTTCTTTGAGCAAAAGCAGCAAGCTCCCCTCCCCTTAGGGCAGTATGAATTTTATTTTTACCTTTGAAACATTTTCTACCATGGAGTACTCCTGAACAAATGAGGGATTACACCAAGTTATCTCTTGCCAGTATTTTACAACTTCTCTTCTGATACCACAAGAGTTCTTCAAGGATAGTCCTTTTTTCAGTTCATCCATATGCAAATGATTTGTTGGTATCCTAATACAAACAGGTGGACCTTCCTCTAACGCAGTATTGACAGACCGATGCACTGAGCATGTGGTAGTATTTGCAGAGTATAAATAAAACCTGCTCTGTGCGATCTCTCACATGCAGTGTACAGGCGTAAGGTCCTGTCTCATTGTCTCATAACCATGTGTACAAGTACACTCTCTCCCCTCTCCCCGCGCACGCCTAGAGCTGTATTGATTATGATGAGTCGTCCATCCTCTCAGGTTATTAAATTATTGATCAGAAACAAAGACTTTTAATGGAACCCAAATGTCATAGTCTGTGTGTGTGCGTGTATGTGTGGCAAAGTGTTGTCCCTGGCCTCATTCAGACCTGCTCAAGAAATGGATTTTTTCATTACAGTAATGTTCAGTTTCGGAAATTTTGCGTAGCTCCATTTTAGCCCCTTTATGCTGTATCTTCTGTTATATACTGTATTTAAGAGTCTAATTTTGTCAGATGTTGTTAAAACATATCTAGACTGATTCAAAGTTTAAAGCTAGACACATATCTTTATTTGGATGTGTGCAAATATTTAAATACAAGAACAAGGTCAAACTTTATGAACGAGTAAGTGTATATTTAATAAAGTCATATTTACCTTTTGCATACACTGCACTTCCTCCACTTTCCTACTGAAAACATACATATCCTGCACACAAGTCTTATATAACACATAACAGTTTTCAAAGCCCTCCGTTACTTATGCAAAATATATCTTATTCATTTCTCCTATGATGCTTCAAGTGAATTGGTAACATTTATGCTGAAAAACTAACAGTAATAAATAAATATGCATAAAATATGTAAATTATTATTAGATTATTGTGATGTGTATGCTACTGTGTTCAAATAATTTCCCTTGTGGATCAATAAAGGTTTTCTTAGTCTAAGTCTAATAAGTTATTGTTACACTGACTGGTCCCTGCTTCTCATAGGGTGCTTCAACTACAGAAGACTTTTATACATTACCTGTTCCTTGTCAATGTATATTCTTCTGTAAAACACTATTAGTGACTATATATCCCCCATTCATTCATTCTGTCTGTATGCATTATATATTATTCTATCCTTGTTGCTGTTGCTGTTGTTACTTTTTGTTTGATTAGATTTTGTTCTGCAATGATGCAAGTAGTTGAAAAGCAGACCAGACGCCCCTAAAACATTCTAATTAAAGACAATTTAATCATAATTCTCTTTGCTAATAAACTTTTTAATGTGACACATAATTAGTTTTAGCCTGTGGGCACTCCTAAAGCATTATGAGAAAAAAATATTAGTAGCATTTTCATGTGTACACCTCCAATGATACGAACACGTCTTGTATAGTTATGTATACTTGTGTGTGAACAGCAATGCAATTCTACAAAAGATAACTACTATTCAGAGCTTGCACTTCGAAGGCCAAACACTGCTCACCCAAGTCAACTACAGTACTTGTCTTGTTGCCAGTCCTGCATTTGTTCCCATACTCCTCCATACTTGTATGTTTGTGCATCCAGAATACACAGTTAAGCTCATTCTCTCCCATCCTCATTGTTTACACTGTTTTTACACTGCCATCTCTATCAGACGTCTGACGCCACGCCAACACACTTCCACTCTGTTTGGAAATATGACAGGTCTGAACAGCGGGGGAGCCTGATTATTAACCCTTTCATTGTCCCTTTTGTTTGTACTCCTGCCTTGAATTTTGCTTGTTGTGTTTTTCACTCCCTCACACAGTCCCCCACCAAGCCGCCTGTCCCTCTGTCTGTCTTATCTCGTGCTGGGCTTCTTTCCTTGTCTTGTCCCGTTGCCCCGCTGTGTTCCCTATTGGCCTCTCGCTATCACATCAAAACAAGCACCGGACACGTCAATGCCAGTCCGCAGGTAGGGAGGAAGTAAATCAAATTCCATTCCGAATCAGGATACGCACCAACAAAAAGACAACTTTGATCTCGAGGAGGCAGAAAAGTGTTCGGAGCTGGTGTAGGATTTCCCCTGAGTTTCAAAACGTCGAAAGAGGTTGATCACTTATTCACGGTAGACTTTCGTAATATTTACCATAGCTCTCACCGCAGGCCTTGGAGTGCGGTTAGTTCAGGTGTGGTGCAAGATGAGGGCCGCTGGCTATTCTTGCATCAGGCAAATGGCAGCATGGCTACACTCTGCTTAATTTACCGACCGAGTGGAGCGGCTTTCCTCTTAGGGGCCAGAAACCAACTCAAATGTGCAGTGGCATAAGCTCAAACACTGCATTTTACGGCATTAGGAGTCTCCGTACATGGGATACCTTCATTTAAATGTTAGTTTTGTATTCTGCTGGTCCTCTGTGTTAGCCTGGAGTTATATTTTTTAAACATGATGAAAGAAAAGGTTTTACTATAGGGACTCAATTGAGTGTTTCAGAACTAAATTGTTTCTAAAAGACCCTTTATACATGAGCTTTTTTAGGTGGAATATAGTTGTCACTCAAAATAATAGGCTATAACCCAACAAATAGACTTAGTCCCATTCTGTGCTGAAAGATTATGTTTGTGTCAGAGCTCCACTGATAATGTTGTGTACCAAAAGTGATACAAGAAATATTGTGAACCAACCAACTGATATTGAACTAAAATTGTAGCACTGACCCAAGAAAGAATAGAGAGAGGCAGAATGAGGGAGCAAGAATAATGTTTTGATGAAAGAGAATGTGAGGCTGAGGTGACTGGAGAGTTTTACTGCTGCGGTGTAGATGAGGCAGAGGAGATTGGTGCTGAAAGATTATTAAGATGAGAGAATGAGGATATAAATAGCTGAAAAATATGTGTATTATATATAATGAACAGATTATTAAGATTTTTTTGGTAACAACTTATTAATTAAGCATTTAAGCAGTTTCTAAACTTTAATAATCTATGTGTTAATTATGATTAGTAGTATAGTATTTGTTCATGCTTTACTGAGGCTATTCAAAGTGTATATGGTGTTATAATGGTGGGGTTTTTTTTGTTTGTTTGTTTTGTTTTTGACAATTGCAAACATAGACATATGAAGAAATTTCAACCCACAGAATCCACAACATACAATAGGCTAGTGGTGTACACATATCTAATATCTGGCTAAAACACACAATTTACAGTTGTTTTTAACATGGTAAAAGTCTTTCACCTAAACACATGGTGTAACATATAACAGTAACTCTGGGTCTTTGCATGAGTATACACACACTGTACCCTAAAGCTTACTGCCGCAGAGTTTTTGCCTGTGAAACACAAAGCACTGTCACCATCTATTGTTGGCTCTATCTCTGTGGACTTGCTTGTCTTTTCTGCCTATCATCCTTTAGCCAACGTTTTCCTCTGTTGTGCTTTTTCATCTCTCCTTTTTCTTCTTCTTTCGATACCATGACGTCACCACGCCGCTCACCTCCTAGTGCAGCAGGTTCACACTGGAAATGATGCAAGCCAAAGCAAGTAAATAAACCGTTTATATACGTTATCTGCCCCGGATTTCACATATGCCTTTGTACTTCAACCATAGGATATAAACCGCATGCATTCTACAGAGTGCCTAGTAAAATGAAATACAGTGCACTAGATGGGGTGGGGAAAGATGGGCTCTTAGGTGAATTGTTTTGTTGGCATAAACGAAGAGAAATCGCGAGGTGTTGTCATGCCGTGAAGAGAGCCATCACTCCAGAGGCCCTAATAAAATCACCTACATCTTCATTTCATTCAACCACACAATCTGATTAAAACATCACCTAAATATGGGCACGCATGCACTAGAGGGGCACGTTCGCACATCAAACGCAGAGACATATGGGGGGGAACCTGGAAGAGGGAAGACTAGAGAGGAGGGAGGAACAGGGAGCGCAGGAAACACATATGGACAGAGCATGTCAACTCAGCATGTCACAGCAGCAGAGGAGAGGCGGCCATGTTGGATTTATGGAAACAGGAGTCACACATAAAGTAAATGTATGACATAATTTCCAGCTATATTGGAATTATAGTAACTCATTCATTACATCATAATATTCAGCTGAATTAATGCATATATTGGTCCCAAGCCCTGATAAATAAATTATGTAATTAAACATTTTGGTGGGGGTTCTGCTATCTGCTTGTTTCCAAGGAGATGTTATTACTTTGCCTGAAATGTTCCACAGTATGGTGTTGTGGCCATACTGGCTTGTCAAAGCCTGATCCCGTCAGATCTCAGAAGCTAAGCAAGCAGCTTCAGATCTCAGAGGCTGGTTATCACTTGGATGGGAGACTGCTGGGAAAATCAGGTGCCACAGAGGGGCGCCAGTCATAAAAAACTGTTGTTGTGTCCTTAGGCAAGGCACTTCACCCACATTGCCTAGTATGAAAGTGGTGTGTGTGTGTGTGTGTGTGTGTGTGAACATTCTGTTCATGCCCTGTAAAGCGTCTTTGTGACAATGTCTGTGAAAAGCATTATATAAATTTAAAAAACTTACTTATTATTATTATTATTATTATTACTATTATTATTATGCTGTCCATACCAATAACATGTCGAGAGTTGTGTTTTGTTTCATTCACAAAAGCCAGACTGTGGTAAAGCAATAACATCTCCAGGAAGACAAGGATGCATGGAGACAAGTGCCAGACCCTCCACTAGACAAGTGACATACTGCACATTCTGAAGTAAAAGTAGCAGCCAATAATAATGTTCAAGACGTTTCCTAATTTGAAATACCATAAGGAAAAGTAAAAAAAAAAAGAAAAAAAGAAAGAAAGGATAACACTTCACATCAGCCTGGAAATTGCCTAACCCTCAAGTTCAAGCTCTAAACCCAGGGGACTTCTCTGTATTGCTGTGGCATTGAAAATATTGTGGGATGCTTCAAATTCAGCAGCACGGAGAGTTAAATATACATTCACCTTGTTGTTGTGTGTGAAACAGCTTGTCCAACCTTGTGCATGAAGAATTAAAGCATAGGCCCCACCCCACAACTTATATAAGATGCCGACCAATCACAGAATAGTCACTTATGGTCATGTGTTCACCCTTCAATGACTCACTGTGTTCCTATAGCGTTGGATTATTGGTATTGATTCATTCATGCAAACTCTTCATTCAAAGTGGGCATTTAGAAATCAATTGTTTTTATTGCGATGTCCTCCTTCTCACACTAATATTTACTCATCTACAACACCTAAACTAACCATGGTTATTAGACAATCCCACGGGTCCACCTTTAAGCTTGACTCTATAACTTCAAGGCCTGGTCAGTAATCCATCCTCTGTGCTGATGTTAAGTACACGCGCCTTGATGAAAAATGGCAGAAATCACAAAGTAAAATGCGCTGTTGTCCTCGGCCAAGGATAATGTCTCTGTGGGAAATCAATAGGTCAGAGAAATAATAACAGCCATTCTTTAGCGCTCATATTTAACCGCTCTGCAATTGTGGTGACACCTATATTCTCCATTTGTCATGAGGGACGCTAAATCAAAAATGGATTGACGTAAGCTCAGGTGGAAGTGTCAGCAATGAAATCTAAATCAGAGACAATCGAACAGAACAGCGTGTGGTTGTCCCGTCTCGCCTGTATCAGTAGGAGCAATGGAATGGGGTATACTGATTGTATACTGAAACCACAAAATACTATTTACTTCTTGTAAGTCTATTCAAGTTAATTTTGTTGAGTAAAGTCTAGTTCAGGAAAATATTCAAGTATACAGTAAACATTTATGCTTGTTTAGATGTTGATGTATACTGAATATTAGCAGTGATTTTGGAGGTAACGGGCAGCTAAATAATAATGATGGAGAGATTTTTTATTCTGTATGTAGTAAGTAGTAGGGCTGTCTAATTCAATTTCAGTTATAGATAGAATTATTTCTCTAAAGGGCCAATATTACACTACACACTACGCCAAGATTACACTACAGAAAAGACATTGTGATGTCCTGTGGTAAGACAGGAAGTGCCCCACTGTGTTTTTAAAGTCCATACGCCCTCACTAGAATTCATCATTGGGATAATTTCAGCCCTATAATTGCCAATCTCTACGGAACAAAAAGCTAAAAGGTAGCTATGAACTTGAAAACTACTGCTTCATGACATTACAAGGTGGAACAGAGCATTTTGAACTTTGGAGATGTAGACAGACTAATTATAAAGGATTACGCAAACAAGTGTAAATGAAACACAATTCCAGACATGTTTTTAATAAGATAACAATATTCTGAAATGGCTGAAAGCTCCCCAGAGTCCATTTTGGATAATACGGGATTTAATCAATTACTATTGTGTTGTACTTGTTTCCTTGAATTGAAAATTTACCCATGGATTAGTCTGGTCTTTGCATACAGTTGTTGTGCCATGGAGCAAAACACATCAATTTGGACTGTATAATCCTACATGATACTAATACTACAAGATTGGGATCTCTAGCAAAATATTGTTTCTTTACTGGCTCTTTTTATGAATTAATTTTATGAGTAGCATATTTTATGATTTTGATGTACATTTTTATCACAAGCAGCTGTTTGAAGACTATAAAGTGATGTGGACAGCCGGGACAGGCCCATATTGTAATTAATACCTGCATAAACACAGAGCTTTCCCAGTGATATGGTTAATTTGTGAGTATTGGCCCAGGCCCCAAAGTCATTACCTGTTTTCAACTTTAATCCATCCACTTTGGAGCTGCGCTGCAGATTGCACAATGCCATTAAAACAACAATAAAACTCATCAGAGGCAGGAGAGGGGAGGATGGACGAGAACGAGCCAAAGGGTGCGAAACAGAAGAGATGTGGTGATGCCGACGGGATTTAAGATTCTCAAGACAACATCAGGCCCAGAAAAAAGGTGTGAACTCTGGAGTGTTTAAATCTATAATTGCAATGCTTTTTTATAGCAAAGAATTTTAAATATTTTTATATTGTTTTGTCTCAGTATCTTTTATCAGATCCAGTTGTGTGGCTTCCTCTTGTCTGAGTGTGGTGTTGGTGCGTGACATCAGAACTTATTTCAGCATTCCCTGACTCATAAACTTTCATAGAGGAGTGTGAAAGGGTTGAAATACCTTTTTATTTTTTCTTCATTTGACGCTTGATGAATTATTTGAGAACATAGCCCTGTAATGTATAAGTTGTCTATATTAAACAACAGATCGTATTACTATATCTGTTTTTCAATTATTCTATTAAGATGAACATTTGGATAGGGGCAGATTTTTGTATTTAATGTCAAC